>NC_137822.1:52561774-52999274 GCF_963921795.1 Nannobrachium achirus | reverse complement strand
GTTTATCTGCGTCCATTTTATGCCCATATATGAGATCTCTGTCGCTTTTTGTTTGTTTCTTCTTTAAGCAGAATACGCAGCCTGCTTAAATCTGCATCATTCAAGTCATCCTCCCAGTCCCACGCTTTGTTGCTTGTCTTATGTTTGTCTTTGTTTCTTTTATTTTATTTTTATTTTTTGGAGCAGACCCCATGAATGCCCCACCCTTTAATGCAAACCCCAATATACCTGTTGTCATAGGACCCGTTTAAATGGAGATCTCTGCACACACAGTACCGGTTGCTGAAAACTCTGATGTCAGACGCGCGTGCCGGTGGGAAGAACGGTTCTCGAGATACGCGGATTACATACATACATACACATTCACAGAGATTTTTTGTTGACTCATGTGGCGTACGTGATGTCAGAGCCTTTTATGAAGTGATGTCACAATGAGTCAGCGCTTGCGCCGATTTCCTCCGGAACAGTCTGATGTCAACAATCAGCTCACAATGAGTCAGCGCTTGCGCCGATTTCCTCCGGAACAGTCTGATGTCAACAATCAGCTCTGCATAAGGAGATTCCGAACGTTTCGCGCCGGTTTCGGAAAACCGCGAGTCGGGTCGGGTCGAGGCCCGGCACTGCACTCCGCGCGGCGGCGGGGAACGCGCGTGCCGAATCTGAAGCCGGTGGGATGAACGGTTCTCGAGATACGCGGATTACAAACAAACAAACAAACAAACAAACAGACAGAGATTTGTCGCATTTATAGATAGATGATAGATTCATTAAAAACACCCATTATATTTTCTGGTGACTCATACTACCCTCCTAATAAGTGAGCAGGTCGTGTTTTATCCATAACTGTTTTCATTTATTTTTAATAATTATTTGGGAAAATGGAAAAAATGAAATACCAAAAATAATTATTAAAAATAAATGAAAAAAGGTTGTTGAAAAAACACGGCCTGCTCACGTATTAGGAGGGTAATATGAGTCACCAGAAAAAAATAATGGGTGTTTTTAATGAATCTATCATGGTTAAAATGAAGTTTGAAGTTACAATGGGTGTGTGTGGGGAGACTGCTGGAGGGCCTGGTAACATTTACATCAAATATCTAAATATTGAATCAAGCAAATTAAAAACTGTTCAGGGTGTTCATAAAATCCTGATTAGATGATAAAATGAAAAAAAAAAAGAAATTGAAAGTGGAATATCCCTTTAAATCTAAGACCCAGGCACGTGCACACATAGACATATAAAAGGGGGCTCGAGCCCCTGCCCTTTTTTATCCGCCCTGTAAAAAGTGCCCTCTCCAGACCATGAATGCAGTTTTTACTATGATGAAAGAAATGCAAACGCCCTCTTTCCATTGAACTTGAATGCAGCATCTTATGTTGAAAGAATTGACCTCACCTGTGTAGACATCCATGTCGTTACGCCACATCTCCAGTATTCACTTGATTGTGCTTACCGTAGTTCAGTGTGGTATCAAGCACCGAAAATAGCCGACCTTCAAGCTCACAACGCATCGCGGCGCACCACACATACGTACCATGGGCGACCGGGCCTTCTGCTCGGCCGTACCCCCCAACTGTGGAACGCCCTCCCTGCCCACCTGAGAGTGGTCACCACATTATTTTAAGAGAGGGCTAAAGACCTAGCTTTTTAACAAAGCATTTTTAGCTACACTGGCGTACTTCTAGGCTTTATGCCCTCATGTTTTAAATGTTTTGTTTCTGTTCCTTAGATCTTTTATAGTGTGATGATTTTTATGCAAATGAGTATGGTAGCACTTTGAGATTTACACAAATGTAAAGCGCACTGTAAATGAAATCTGTTCTTCTTATTATGAATTCATTCATTGTTTTCTCTCCAGTAATGAAGGAGATTCTGTCCGAGTTTGGTCTACAAGGGCTCAGTCACGGGTGAGTGCATTCAACCACACAGGCAAGACAGATCTGGGCGTGTGTGTATGTGTGTGCGTGTGTGCGTGCGTGCATGCGTGAGTGTGTGTGTGCATGTGTTGTACCTTTGGCTACAGCCTGGTGGAAGCATTCCTTACCAATATTTTAAAGTGCCAAGGGCTTAAGGATGAGGTCTTGTAGCTTTGGCTACAAGAATAAACTGTACTAGCGTTTGTATTTGGAAGCCTGTTAATTCAGTCAGACACTTCTGTCATAAACCATTTACGCCTGACTCCGCTACTGTGATACAAATCATACAACAGATTGATTTGCGCAAGCATGACTCAGAATCTGAGATCACATACTCCCACGAAGCAGGGCCTAATATATGCAAAGTTATTACATTATATTTAACCCATCAAGGGTCATACCTGAAGACAGTGGCGTCACTTCAGCAAAAGCTAGGGTATGGCAAAGATGCATTACATTTTGTATAACACGGTTCTATTGTGAAAATAGCAGATCTATATGCCTCGCGCTGCCTTCACAATGTCTGGAAAAAAACCCCGAATTTTGTCAGTTTTTTACACAGGTTTACGGTTTCTTGGGCTGGATATGGCAGCCTGGAATTGTTGTTTAAGTGCAGCTAAACTTAGCATGTTAGTAAACGTGCCACATGAATTGCACCTGTGCAGCTGACCTACAGAACCTGGGAATTTACCATTCCAAGATGGGGAGAATAAAAGTGTGGAGAATATAATTATATATATACTATATATACTTGTTAAAGTGACTATTTTGTTCAAATTTGCATTTGTAGTTATTTTACTGTAATTTTTTTTTTTTTTTTTTTTAAAGATTTGTTTTTGGTCTTTTTGCCTTTATTGGATAGGACAGTAGACTGACAGGAAATGGGGGAGAGACAGGGAGTGACATGCGGCTAAGGTCGCCCGGATCGGGAATCGAACCGGCAACGCCGACAGGCATTGATGCCGAAATGGCAATGCCTATATGGTATGCGCCTGGTCCACTAGGCCACCAGGCGCCCCTATTTTACTGTAATTTAACAACATAATAACCATCACAGATACACAAAGAGACATTCATGGATTTATATTTAAAAGAAACTTTTATTTTCCCCCCTGGACCCAGGGTATGGCAGCTGCATACCCCTGCCATACCCAGTTGACGCCCCTGATGACATCACGTTCGTCAAGGTCTCATTCCGTTTCCATGGCAGCCTTAGCCCCCCACACAAGATTTGTGTTGTTAAAATGTTTCGAAACTTCCCAAGGTTAGGAACGCTCCAGTCCACATGAACTGTAACATTCCCTATTATGGGAAGCGGTAATGTAACATAATAGTCAAACCCAATTGACGCCCCTGCCTGAAGATACACAGACATATTAGAGTTTGATCACAGACAAGCTACAGATGCTGAGACATGAGTGCGTAGTACAGTATGAAGGTTGAGCGGCATTCTGCTTAAAATCAAACCTCGGTTCGAAGTGGAGCGGTGAATTTGAGCAGCTGTACCCTATGTGAGTGAGTGAGTGAGTGTAAACTGTGCCTGTGAGTGAGTGGTGAGTGTGCCTGGCCTGCACAAAACAGCGCCCCTCCTTTAACTAGTGTGTTGTGTGTGGCCACTCAAGGTATTGCCAGGCTACGGACATGGCCAGCCAGCCACCCACCCAGCCAGCCAGCCACCCACCCACCCACCCACGGACATACCTGTCTATTGGGAGCGCTTTCACCGCTCCAAAAAACTGCCTGGATTGATTAGGCAGTCGTTAGGATTGAAGGCATATGTGTGAACTTAGCAAAAGAAACTGGCGCGTGACTGAGCATGGCGTGGGGAACCGCTTAACTGCCGCGACTGCCTGAACTATTGTGATGTTTGAAGTCATGTCCCCAGATTGGATCATGTGGGGGTCTGCATATGACAAGAATATCCAAGTCAAAAACTAGCAAGGCTCTGGCAAGACTCTGCCCCATATATCTGGAAGTACCCACATTTGGCGGACACACTATTGCTGTCCATAAATGGACTAGATAGAGATTCTGGAATTATGCGTCTAGTGCCATCTTTGTTCAAGAACACTTGTAATATGTGTGAACATAGTGTAAATAAAACAAGGTGTTAGGACTCTGCTAGGGGGAACCTTGACGCAATGCAATTAAACGTAACTCCTGTCTTCCCTGTCCATGTACATTAAGCTAATCATCTGGGGACAGATCTCTTGTAGATGTTGTGTAGATCTGTTCTGCTCTTGTAGAACTTATCTGTCTTGTAGAACACATCCTCTTGTCTTGTAGATCTGTCATTGTTAATGTTGACACCGGCATGCGCCTTTGCTCCTACAAAGGTTCATTTTCAGTGTTGTTGTGTCAGGTTTGCTCCTACAAAGGTCCCCAACGTCAAATATGGACTGAGTGACGCAGCCACATCTCCGCTGGTGACCCGGAAGACAGTCACTTCTTCACAGGTGTGTCTTCTCTTTCACAAACAGTAAAACATGGACGTGCTGGCCATTGGGAAAAGCGGGACAACTCCCGAACGGCCGGTTCATTCCCGGCCGGTCCAGGCCGGCCATTAGGAAAAAACTTAAAATAAAATGTCGGACTTCGTTCCATTTTGGGGGCTGGGCGGCCAACAAAGTAAATTGTCACTGTCGGGCAGAAACCTTGTATCTCCAAGTTTCAAATGTATACACTTTTTCGCAAAGCAAAGCCCTGCTTCATCATACAAGGCCGTTGCACAAAAGTAGTGAAAACAGCAGATCTACAAGCACACAACGCCTCGCACCGTGAGGCGTTGTGTGCTTGTAGATCGGCTGTTTTCACTAGTTTAAATCATTTTTAAAATGATAAATACAAATCAAACGGTTTTTGACATGCAAGGTTTCCACCCGACAACGACGAAATATAACTCATGTACAGTAATTGGCCCACTGGCTTGTCACTTGTCATGATCTGAAATGGCAAATCTTTGAGTAGCAGCAGCGCTAGAGAGAGAGATCGCTCTCTATAGCACGTAATGAGGGCCTCTCCAACTCTTTTTCCCGGGCTGAATCAGGGGCCCAGCACGTCCCTGCAGTAAAAGTATCATCACTGCAATGAATAAATACCTTGTTACATATAAAAGTGAATAGCAGATCTACAAGCACTCAACATCAGAGTTGGGGTTCTCAAAAAAGGAATGCCAGAAAAGTCGACCTCTTTCAAAGTCGACCCCAAACTCGTTTCCCAACGGGTCTGAGGCCTTTAGCTAGATGCAGAATAGACAAAAATCAAATATTTGCTTCTGGGGGTCCCTGGAACAAAATATTTTGTGATGGGGGTCCGTAGCCAAATACATATACTTCTGGGGGTCCTTCACATGACAAAGTTTGAGAAACACTGATGGCCACATAAGTTTTTTTCAGAAAATTGTTATGATTTAGAAGACATTTGTAGAATGTGCCTATCAGTGGTTAAGGACCCCCAAAATGTATTTTTGGCCGTGGACCCCCATCTCAAAATAGTTTGTTCCACGGATGGACCCCTATTGCTAACCTTTTTGTTCCAGGGACCCCCAGAAGCACAGATTTGATTTTAGTCAAATCTGTGGCTAATTTTAGCCACAGACCCGTTGGGAAAAGAGTCTGGGTCGACTTTGAAAGAGGTCGACTTATCTGGCTACCCAAAAAAGTAATGCACTACATATTACATATTACCTTTGAAAAAAGTAGTGCCTTACACTACTTCATTACTCCCTGGAGAAAGTAACTAGTTACACTACTCGTTGTACTACTTTTGAGTTACTCCATAAAAAAGCCTGAGATGCATTGCCATATGTTAGATGTATTAAATATTTATTATATATTATTATAATATCTAATACAATACAGTTATGTTGTTCAATGATGGGAGTCCTGCAGGGCTCACTGGTGGTCATTTCAATGAGTCTAATAATAATAATATTATTAATAAGAAGAAGAAGAACAATACATAAAAATGATATTAATGTAATTTTTTCTGAGCCCCTGTGGCCTTGTTGTAATTTAGGTTTGTGCAGCTCAGATACATTCATGAGTTTATTCATTTATTTATGGACATACAAGGTTTCCACCTGACATTATATAGCCTATAGTTCTGTATCCATATGTCAGTCAGTTTAAGCAGATTTCATTCCATTTGGCTCCTATGAATTTTACAGTCCAGAGGTGGACATGACCTGGCGGAGATTTTCCCCCCACAGAGCGCAGCAGGTCATACTGTAGCAGGCGAAAGTGATGGAACTAAGGAGATGACTCCAGACTCCAGCAGAAGCACTAAAACAATGTCAAACTGATTCTAGCAGTGGAAAACTTCCCATTTGCTTAAAAAAGCAACATAACAGCGATGTTTTTGCATAAGGAATTATTAATTGTCCGTCATCATGAGCGTCATGTCAGAGTCTCAGAGCTAGGTGAGGTGCTCTTTTTCCCTCTCTCCCTCAGCCTACCGTGCATGGATTTCCAGTAGGCTAATTCATTCCTGTGGCTCGCAGTTGCTGGATATTTAATAGGGTTTTTTTTATTTATCTTGTCACATGTAGGATATTAATCTAGGCTGTGATTCAAACGTCGGCTTTGCGCGCCTCGTGATGCGCTGCCGTGCCACTCTTTTTTTCTCTTTTCTCTCTCTCTTGAAACATAGGCAAAAGGTAATTAATTTCTTTGCTTGATATTATAAATCTCCTTATTTGGGGGTTTTACTGTTTTTAGTCCCTTGTATTAATCTATATGCGACGGTTATCAAATGTCGGGTGGCTGCTGCTTAATTGCCACAGTGTCACCATGACCTGCTGCTGCGCTGAAAATCAAATGTGTTTGATTACCTCTTCTTTGGTTAGTTATTTTAGGGAAATGGCAGTTCCAATGTTCTAAAAGACATGTGATGATGTTTACAATCGGTTCCTGCTGAAGGCAGGAGCAGGAACTGCAGGCACGAAAGTAGCAAGTAGCGAGTAAAGCGACCAGGCAGTATTTGTAATGTTATTAATATATTCGGAGGAGTAGTGCCGTTACACTACTCGTTACCGAAAAAAGTATTATTATTACAGTAACGCATTACTTGTAACGCGTTACACCCCAACTCTGCTCAACATGTCATGTCGCGAAAGTAACTAAAGTTTTCAAGTAATTGCAGTGGAGTAAAAAGAACAATATTTGACATTGAGGTGTAGTGGAGTATAAATAAAAGTATGGAGATTTGTAAATACTCAAGTAAAGTAAAAAAAATACCTCAACATTGTGCTTAAGTACAGTACTGGAGTAAATGTATGTGTTACTTTACACCACGGTATTGCAGGGAGCATCTCCTATCGCGGAGCCTGTAAAACGCCAATATTAACTGTATTCCATTTATGCAATAAATGGTTAAATCTGCTTATTGTGTATTCCATTTAGCAATAAATGGTTAAATGACTTGACGTGAATGTTCCTGACTAAAATGTGCATTGTTCTCTCCTCTAGGTGAATGTCCACAGAGACTTCAGTGCAGTGAGAGATCAGGCCATGAAAATGATCCAAGCTGCCTTCTCTCTGTTGGACCAGGAATTTCAGAAACTGGACCGGTACTATATGTCATCAACTAAGTTACATATTACTATCTTAACTCTTGTCTCTCTTGTCTCCGCACACTCAAAAATGTGCAAAATCTTTGTGTTTTGAATTTCTGACATTTACAGTACTTGTAACAGGCTATTGCTATATTGCAGTTTTAATACTTTTACTTTTAAGTAGAACATGTGAGTACTTGTTCCACCACCGATGTTTACATACAGCGGGCTGGTGGAACTGCAAGTGGCACTCAACTCGCTCATCATATACACTACACAACAAACAAAGTTCTATTTGCATGTTAATACGTTTTTATCTGTATGCCGGGTTGCTGCTTCGATGAGGCCTGATTCAACTGAACCAACACCGATTGAAATACGAAGTGAACAAATCATACGCTTTGATGACGGCTAAATGAAAAAACTAAAATACAATTAAGTCTAAATTGTCTCAGGTGCCTGCTGGCCTAGTGGTTCGGGAGCATATCACTTAGGCATTCACATAGGCATGGATGCCTGGCGGCGTTGACATAACATTTTAATCCATGGGCCGTACGAGATGTCACTCTCGGAAAGGTGGCAAAGGTTACATAGCATTTTTGAGAAGCACTTTTTCTGTAGATTGTATTTTGGTGTGATTGAATAATTTATTTTCAGTTAAGACAAAGTGCAAGCTTTCAGTCATAGACCTTCTTCAGGCATAAGATTAGCATTAACAATGATCCATATACTGTATAAACGGTGTCATCACTTGAATAATGGATGTTATTGTGTAGAGATAGAGATTTACAAAAATATTTAACATTGAATTTACTAAGTCTATCTGAGTGACTGTGTGAATAGCTACCTATCTGGCCCAGTGATTGACTGACAATTAATAATTCATGAATTATGAATAAATTGACGTTCTTATTTTTTCCAGAGCTAAATCGGAGCTTTCCCAGGCTGCTGCTGCTTTAAAGAGTGAAAAGATGGTCCTCCAATCACAGAAACAACATCAGGAACAGGTACTGTCAATGTACGCATGCACGCATGCATTGATTTTAAAGCAAACTAGTAGACGATGTCACGTTTAGGTAGTTCTAATGTGTGATTTAGACAGGAAAGAACAGAGCGAGACAAAGTGAGTCACCAGGTGGCACCGATCCTGGTGCTTGGCGCACTATCCGGTTATGTTCTGGCACAGCGGTTTTTAGGTCACACCAAACTAAACTGTAGTATTTCGTATCAGGGTCCGGAGATCTGCTTCCAGGGACGTGCAGGGGCTGAAATTTCTAAAAGGGCCTTTTGGTGAAAATACACAACCCGTCGCAGTGCGACGCGTTGTAAGCTTGGAAGTCAGCTATTTTCGGTGCTTGATACCACACTAAACTAAGCAAAATCAAGTGAATACTGGATATGTGGCATACGTCATGGATTTCTACACAGAGAGGGCAATTCTTTCAACATAAGACGCTGCATTCAAGTTCAGGAGAGTTTGGACAAGCTCTTGAATGCTGCCTTCAGAAAGAGGGCATTTGCATTTCTTTCACTATAGTAAAAACTGCCTTCCTGGTCTGGAGAGGGCACTTTTTACAGACGTGCACACAGACAGATGTGTGCACGTGCCTGTCTGTTTCCGTGTTTCTGGATCCACTGTCACCCTGCAGTGTGTCTACTACTTAGGCCTACTGTAGTTCAGGGTTCCCCAATTAGTTTTCCCCAAGGGCCGAATCATGTCTAGGGTACCAAGCCGAGGGCCACAAGATTGCAGGGGGCGACGGCGGCGGTCCTGCTACTCCAGCGACAATTCAGATATCGTCGTTGTCGGGTGACAATCTTGTATATCCAAAACCGTTCGTTTTAAATGTATCATTTTAAAAATGATTTAAAATAGTGAAAACAGCCGATCTACAAGCACACAAGCACACAACCACACAACGGTGCGAGGCGTTGTGTGCTTGTAGATCTACTGTTTTCACTACTTTTGTGCGACGGCCTTGTATGATTTGCGAAAGAACGTACAGATTTGGAGATACAGTACGAGATTTCCACCCGACAACGACAATATGCTAGTATTGTTGCTGCTCTTATACCACCATTATTACTGGGGTTGGTGTGGGCCAGACAGTAGCCCCCCGCCATGGGCCGCCTATTGGGGAACCCTGATGTATGGCATTACTTTGGCTTGGATCAGCTTGAGGCTGAACTTCATTCTACTGCCAGTAGCAGTGCTGTGTCTGATACCAGGACAATGTCATCTACATAGTCAGAGGTTGGTGATGGGATTTACTTCACAAGCGTGAAACCCATTGTCTCATCCCTGCCACTGATTGCGAGACTCATGGGCGCGGCCCATCGCCACGATAAACAGGAAGGGGGGGGGCATCACCCTGTAGATCAGTGGAGATGTAGGTTATATCCAAACCATATCTATTAACCCTTTGCCGTCCGAAATAGAATGGTGGTTGGTAGATTAGCCGTGAAATTTCTATTATTGTATTGTGATCTGAGACATAATATTATGTTTATAAACGTGAGCCCGCCGCCCCTCCTTCTTGGACAGCGCCGTTGTTTTTTCTTTTTTTTTTTCCCCAGGTCATTAGCTCACCGTGATTTTCTCGATCTCCGTTGGGATAAAGTGGTGGTTTTGGCCGAGCATCGATCTCCCCGTGCGTTTCGCGTGCGCGATCCGCGCGCATAACGATCCATGCATATAGTCCAGGAGTGACTGAACAGTCGATGTGTCCACTTTGGATATCCTAGCACCTAGCACTCCAGCTCTGCTAGTGCTAACGTCCAAACAACAAGTGGGTGGGAGGAAGGAAGGCTGAAGAAGGAGAGGCCATGAGAGTCACTTCTGTTTCATGTCAGAGCAGCCACGAGCCACCGATGGACGAGCGGTGACTAGGGAAGGTTAGACGATCGCCGATTTTCGGATCAAAATCATTTATTCCGGTTTTAATGACAAAGTCCGGGAAAGTACGGCGTGGCTGAGACTCCTTGCTGGGATGTGCGATATACTACGGTTTTAACATTAAGGGGCTCCCCGTGGCTTACAAAGTGTTAATAGACACATTTCTTTTACTGTACAAATAAAATGCATACAATATACCGGTACCTGTATTTCTATTTCTATTACTATTGGATTATGTATTGTGTGATGGTTTCTCTAGTATAGAGAATAGAGATATTGTGATGCAATATGAATGTGTGGGTGTGTGTGTGTGTGTGTGCATGCTTGCATGTGTCTGTGCTAGGGGGTGCAGGAGATGCTAGAGAGACACAGAGCCCAGAATGAAGCTTGGCTCAAAGCCCGGGCTGAGGAGAACGACCGAGAGAGGAGGGAACTCTGTAAACTGAGGGTAAGTTAAAGACAGGGACGTGCTGGCCATTGGGAAAAGTGGGACAACTCCCGAACGGCCGGTTCATTCCCGGCCGGTCCAGGCCGGCCATTAGGAAAAAAATAAAAATAAAATGTCGGCCTTCGTTCCATTTTGGGGGCTGGGCGGCCAACAAAGTAAATCGTCACTGTCGGGCAGAAACCTCGTATCTCCAAGTTTCAAATTTGTAGATTTCTTGCGCAAAGCAAAGCCCTGCTTCATCATACAAGGCTGTCGCACAAAAGTAGTGAAAACAGCAGATCTACAAGCACACAACGCCTCGCGGTGCGAGGCGTTGTGTGCTTGTAGATCGGCTGTTTTCACTAGTTTAAATCATCTATCTATAAATGCGAGAAGTCTCTGCGTGTCTGCGTGTATGTAATCCGCGTATCTCGAGAACCGTTCGTCCCACCGGCTTCAGATTCGGCACGCGCGTTCTCCGCCGCGGCGCGGAGTGCAGTGCCCGGCCTCGACCCGACCCGACGCGCGTTTTTTCCGAAACGGCGCAAAACGTTCGGAATCTCCTTATGCGGAGCTGATTGTTGACATCAGGCTGTTCCGGAGGAAATCATGTCATTGTGACATCACTTCATAAAAGGCTCTGACATCACGTACACCACATGACCCCACACTCCTATGACAACACGGGCATATTTACATTGTTCCCGAGTTGGCCAGGGCGCCGACTAGACGCTCGGCCGCCCATCTCCATATATGGGCATAAATGGACGTATCGGCGCAAGCGCTGACTCATTGTGACATACAATGGACGCAATCTCCGTATATGGGCATAAAGGGGACACAGATACAGAGATCTCCATATATGGGCATATGGGCATTCTGACATCACTTCTGCTGACTCAAAGACAAACAGGCAAACAGATGGTCAAAACGGGTCCTACAGAGATCTCCATATATGGGCATATTTACATTGTTCCCGAGTTGGCTAGGGCGCCGACTAGACGCTCGGCCGCGCATCTCCATATATGGGCATAACGTGTCCTACAGAGATCTCCATATATGGGCATATTTACATTGTTCCCGAGTTGGCTAGGGCGCCGACTAGACGCTCGGCCGCACATCTCCATATATGGGAATAAATGGATGTATCAGCGCAAGCGCTGACTCATTGTGACATAAAATGGACGCAATCTCCGTATATGGGCATAAAGGGGACACAGATACAGAGATCTCCATATATGGGCATATGGGCATTCTGACATCACTTCTGCTGACTCATTCTGACATCACTCCTGTACTTTGCACGTGTTGAATCTCTATATATGGAGATAACCGACGCATCTCACAAGCCATGGGCATAAATGGACACACGCAAACAGATGGTCAAAACAGATCCTATGACAACAGGTATAATGGGGTTTGCATTAAATCCCCTATTTACATTGTTCCCGAGTTGGCCAGGGCGCCGACTAGACGCTCGGCCGCCCGAAGGGCCGAAGGGCGGCCGAGCTTCTAGTTTTTTAAATGATGAATACAAAACAAACGGTTTTGGACATACAAGGTTTCCACCCGACAACAACGAAATATAACTCATGTAATTGGCCCACTGGCTTGTCACAAATCTTTGAGTAGCAGCAGCGCTATAGAGAGAGATCTCTCTCTAGCGCGCAATGAGGGCCTCGACAACTCTTTTTCCCGGGCTGAATCAGGGGCCCAGCACGTCCCTGGTTAAAGATGAAGTGCCATGATTTTACCCCCCCTTAAAACATGATAATCAGGTATTATGATTATACTAGAAGTAAGATTTTTTCCAAAAAAGTGTACAGAAAGAGTTAAAATTTGTTTTTTGTATGCCTGGTTGTCAGGTGTATGCCTGGTTGTCAGGTGGGTGGTGACCCAGCTGAAGTTAGCCACACCCACAGTGTTGGGTGAATGGTAAAAGGGGAGGGGATGATTATTATGATGTCACTCTATCTGTGTTTTTGGATCAGCACTTTTGACCCACAATTGGTGTCAGCCTCCAGGAAGAAACCCCAACTACAAAGGGAATACATACTGTAATTGCTCATAACAACCACACCAGGGGGTCTAATGAAGTACTGTTAACCTCCTAGACCAGGGTTCCCCAATAGGCGGCCCGCGGGCCATTTGCGGCCCGCGGGGGGCTACTGTCTGGCCCCCACCAACCCCAGTAATAATGGTGGTATAAGAGCAGCAACAACACTAGTATATCGTCGTTGTCGGGTGGAAATCTCGTATCGCCAAATTTGTACGTTCTTTCCCAAATCATACAAGGCCGTCGCACAAAAGTAGTGAAAACAGCCGATTTACAAGCACACAACGCCTCGCGGTGCGAGGGTGTTTTCACTAGTTTAAATAATTTTTTAAATGATAAATGCAAAACGAACGGTTTTGGACATACAAGATTTTCACCCGACAACGACGATATCTGAACTGTCGCTTGAGTAGCGGGAACGCCGCCGTCGTCCCCTGCGATGTTGTGGCCCTCGGCTTGGTACCCTAGACATAATTCGGACCGTGGGGAAAACTAATTGGGGAACCCTGGCCTAGACACATGAAAACCAGAAAAAGTACAAAACCATGGCACCACCTCTTTAAGAACGGGAACGGAAATCTCTGTCACTTTAGATTTGAAACCACTTGAACCATTTTTATGCTTTATCTGTTGAAAAATAGCTGATATACAAGTTCGAGAAAGGTTCGAGAAACACTGTGACGTACAGTTTCCTCCTCTCCCCACGCAGGAGGAGGTGCAGCAGGAGCAGGAGCGCCTGAAAGAGGAGCACAGCAACATCCAGAAACGCAGCGAGCATCTACTCTCTATTATGCAGCAGTTCAAAGGCATGTGAGACAGACAGCCAGACAGACAGATAGATAGACAGATAGAAATGGAAACATACCGTTGTTGTCGGGTGGAAACATTGTATGTCCGAAATCGTTTTATATTTATCATTTTAAAAATGATTTAAACCAGTGATAACAGTTGATCTACGAGCACACAACGCCTCGCACCGCGAGGCGTTGTGTGCTTGTAGATCTGCTGTTGTCAATAGTTTTGTGCAACAGCCTCGAATGATGAATTAGGGCTTTTCTTTGCGAAAGAACCTGCAAATTTGAAACTTGGAGATACAAGGTTTCTGCCCGACAGTGACGATATGCAGGACAGACAGACAGACAGACAGACAGACAGACAGACAGACAGATACCGTACATAGATTATAGAAAGAGAGACAAATAGGCCTAGTCAGACAGGTAAATATGCAGGAAGAACCCCAGGTACATTTGATTGATTGAATACTTTATGAACCGTTTTTAAAAAGGTACAGAAGTACAGTTATACAATAATGGAATAAAAAGGAATAACGTAAAAACCCTGAGGGCTTGTTTCCTTTGTGGTCCTTGAACCAATTGCTGCAATATTATACATGCAGACGGATATGCAGTCAATGCAGAGTGCTAGCCTATTTACAAAATTGACAAATACAGTATATGAAGACAAACTGAACAAATAGACTGATAGCTATACAGACAGAGGTAGACAGACAGGTAAATAATGGCGGAAAGGTTGCCTGTAGCCTACCTTTATAATAACTGCTGACTGAATAAAACACGATTGTGCTATTTGTAAAAGTTATGCGTCCTTATATTATTGCTGGTAGTCTAATGCTTTTTTCTAATATGGGCTTGGAATGACAACAAAAGGAAACATGGGCTGAAGCTAAAATCAATAATGTTTTGGTGCATTATTTCAAGCAATTCTAATAAACAATTTTGGAATAATTTGTTTCCCCCACAGTGTTTTGTATTGTGGGTTTTACATACTTCACAAGGTTCATCTGTTTGGGCCGCATGAGGTGACACCTATTTGTCTGCTTTGATGATCCCATATAAATAATTATGTGAAACTTGACATTGAAAGAAGTGACAAACTATTGATCAACTAATCGGCATCATGGACACAATAAGGTAAAATGGTAGGAAAAGACACACTTTAAGATTTACCAGCTCCATCATCCATTTACTTGCCTATGGTGTTGTTGCTTGTGGAATGTGGACAACATCTTCAGGAAACAGCTGTGAAAATCAGATCTTAACTCACATAGGCTAAACCAGTGGAAGGACCACCAAATCGATACGTATTATAGCCTACTCCTGTTTGAAATTATTCTGTGCTATAGGGAGCTAATTGAAGATGAAGTCGAGAGAGAAATTGAATTAGCGTCATTGGTTCTCAAAGTGGTGTCCGGGGACCCTACGGGGTCCTTGAGCGGTTCCAGGGGGTCCCCAGCAAAGGTAGTTGATGTAGCATCACAAAATAGATGTACAAGCTTGTAGTCTACTGTACATCTTCATTTTTTTATTATTTTTTTGAGCAGTGGTAAACCGCTCCATAGAGTGGCTGTGTGTGTGTCTGTAGCCTTTTTCCTCAGCGTTTTGCCATAGCAAAATGTGTGTACGTAGCATCATGTTTGTCTAGTGATGTCATCATCGTGTGTCTGTAGCCTTTTTCCTCAGCGTTTTGCCATAGCAAAATGTGTGTACGTAGCATCATGTTTGTCTAGTGATGTCATACTGTATGTCGTATGTCTGTAGCCTTTTTCCTCAGCGTTTTGCCATAGCAAAACGTGTGTGTAGCATAGCCTGTACATCCTAGACTCAAATCCTAGTCTGAAGACGTTATGCAAGCACGACCACCGCTCACTTCACATTGGGTGTGATTTTTTTATTATCTTTGAAAAATCTCAAAAATGTTTGGAAGATTTAGATTTCCAATCTTCTAAAAACATGGGGTCCCCATGGCACAAGACATTTTCAGATGGGGGTCCGAGGTCAAACATATCAATTTGGGGACCCTTAACCCTATTAAGACCTGGAACGTATGTTATTACACATACTTTAACCATTATTGTATGCTTTAACTATTAAAAAAAATAGCAGATATACAAGCTCACAGCGTGACACCGAGTGCCACACTGTGAGCTTGTAGATCTGCTATTTTTGAAGAATCATGGCAATTTGAGCAATTATTTGAATATATTGACCCGATTAAATGATTCCTAAATCCTAACAGGTTTCTGAAAAACATATATGTTTCTGTCAGTGGTGCTCAAAGTTTTTCTTGTCAAGGACCCCCAAAATTATATATATATTTGGCCGCGGACCCCCATCTCAAAATATTTTGTGCCAGGGACCCCCAGAAACAAAATTTTACGGTTGCTTTAAAATACATATAGTCCTATTCAAAGTTTTGCACAAATGTTCACGACTTTTCAAAAAATGACAGCCCTTCAACCCCCCCCCCCCCACACACACACACACACACACGCGCACGCACACGCACGCACGCACGCACACACACACACACACATACATGCATGCACACATTAACCTCTTGCATCACTGTATTGTTAATTTATTATTACATTATCATTTTATATGGAACCAAATGGACCATTATCTTTTTATGGAACCAAATGGATTATCTTTTTGTATGGAAACAAATGGACCCTTATCTTGAAAGAACTCTGAAAGAATATGGGCTAGTGGTTTTCAACCCTTTTCACATCAATATGACCTTAAGGTCCATTATTTAGGCTATTTAACATTTGAGGCACGGACCACCAGTTGATGAGATATAGCCTCTCAGACCCCAAAACTAGTTTGTTGGATAAAGATTGTGTCCATAATTCCATGCTGATTTGATGTTGGTAGGCCTACCATAGGAGAGATATAACAGCCAGGCAAACGTTGATCAAAATAATTATTCTCTCTAAGTGTGCAGACTTCTTGTAAATTAAATAGCCTAATGCAGATGTTTAACAATAATTTGACCCTTGAAAGCGGGTTCATTTGGTTTCATTTTACAATTTGGTGTCCCACTCCCAACTCTTCGCTGGGGACCCCCTCAGGGACAATGGTGGTCCCGTCCCCAGACCACTGGTTGAGAACCACTGGGCTCGCTACACAAATGGGTCCACGTTTGGTTTCATTTTTAGTCACTCAGTCTCAGCCAGGTCTGAAAATTGTAGTGAAGGATCACTATTAAGCAAGGAGAGTGGACTTGACGCACCAACAGGCGTCCAAAACGCATGGACTCGCGGTCGCACTATGTAGCAAGGCGGTAGCAGTGGCGTCAGTTCAGCAAAAAGCTAAGGTATGGCAACATGACAGGTGTCTTAAGACACCAGTCATGTTGCCATACCTTAGCAACAGGCACAATCAAAAGTACATTTTATTATTTCCCCCTGTAGCCAAGCAGGTATGGCAGCTGCCATAGCTTGCCATACCCAATTGACGCCTCTGGGCGGCAGTAAGGGGCGGGGTGTGCGATGGCTGGCTTTAGCTTTCTGTTCCTTGCATGATCGAGGTTGTTCTCTCTTTATAACCGCACCGCAGTTCATCTTCTGTGAAAGCCACCGCTAAAATAGGTAAGACAAATAGCACACACACACACATGGACCTGCTGCTTAATCTACTTAAAAACATGTAAATAGTGGTAAAGAACGCCATATTTAACGTGCGGTATTTTTTTTTCAAGAGTAACTAAAGTAACCGCCGCCTGCGCGCCAGTGCGCATGTTTTTTTTTTTTTTTTTTTCCTTCTTTTTTTTTTAAGTCGTGCGGCACCCGTCGCCAGCTGTGGGGGTCATGGGTTCTATTTTAAGGGGTATGATTGTCTAGTTTTCCTTTGAACCGCTCTGAAGACGGGTTTGTCACTGTATTGTTGTGGCATTTCTCTGAGCTGGCCGGGGGAGACAATAGTAAAAGTGAAAGTGCAGCAACATGGCTGACACTGCTGCTGCAGACTATTAGTGACAGAGTGAGTGAGTGTGTAGAATGTTCCGTGTTGTTTCTGTCAATGCAGATGGTGATATGACTACAATGTATTATCATTATGGGTCATGACATCAATTTGTCATCTGTCTGTCATTGAATTATAGCCTATGATTTAAAAAAAAAATCAAACCTCGGTTCGAAGTGGAGCGGTGAATTTGTATTGTGTTCTATGTGCTTTAGTTCTAGTTCTGAATGAATGAATGATTTTGTCTGGAGAGCCAAATTGTCATGTGAAGCTTGGCCAATCCTCAATTATTCATTCTGGACGCACGGGACATGTACGGGACAGACAAAACTAACCAATCACAGCGCAGAGATGCACGGGACAGGTACGGGACAGACAAAGCCACACCTTAAAAAAAAATTTTTTTTGAAACAAGCCAGAAGCCATATAGGCTTTTTGGGTGTACCCTTTTAGTTGACCAGTGCTGTAGCGGTAGCCTACTGTCATCATCAAACTGTACCTTTTCTATGCAAACCTCTAATAAAGTCTTCAATCAATCAATCAATCAATCAATCAATCATTATACGACCCAATTACTGAATGTCTGTCTCTCCAGGTTTTCTTCTGAACATACCACTGTATTATAAGACACTATGGCACTATCCTTAAAGGAGTAGTTCACCCCCAAAATGACTTTTTTTCTATTGATTAGTCATGCCATGGAGACTAGAGTTCAATAATATTTTTAGTTTTTTGTCGCATTCCTAAGACAAAAATGTGATAACAATAAATTTACCCCCATTGATTCAATCAATGGGGGTAAATTTACTCGAATCAAATTTTTGTCTTAGGAATGTGACAAAAACCAAAAAATATTATTGAACTCTACTCTCCATGGCATGAGTAATCAATAGAAAAAAAGTCATTTTGGGGTGAACTATTCCTTTAATTTAAGACGCCTGTTGATGTATTTCATCGATGATGACATTTGAAAATGTCAATGTCTAAGGCCACTATGGCCCATTATAGGAGTCAAGTGGTTCTCAATAAATGTTTTATTTGTAAGGACCCCCATAACTCGTGGCCTTAAAAATAAGTCATCAAAATTTACTTGAGTAAAAGTCCAAAAGTATTGGCCTACTAAAGCCTACAATTTATTATCAAAAATGGCAGTTATACAAGCTCACAACAAACCAGTGGTGGAAAATGTATTCACATCATGATATTTCACTTTAAAATATTTTTTGTGTCATTGTATCTTCTTCTCAGGATTTTGGGAGTACCCACAGTTTTAAAGTTGCTTGATTCATTATGTTAGTGCAAAACACTCCTATGTTTCACTCTGTGTGTCAACCCCAAAAATAGCTCAGATCTCCATGTATGGTGACTCATGCCCTCCTAATACATGAGGGGGCGTGATATTTTGTATCTTTTGCAGATAAAACACATGTGTCCATTCAAGTGGATGGTAATTCAGTCTCATCCACTTCAATGGAGACAGATATTCTTTTTATCTGTATCTGGCCCTGCAGTGGGTTTTTGATTGATTGAAGACTTTATTAGGAGTTTGCATAGGAAAAGGTACAGTTTCATGACGGTACAGTTCACTGGTACAAGGTCTACTAAAAGGAGATCATAGAAAAGACTTAAAGTTGTACCATGTAACTTTTTTTATAAAACAAATCTTAAAATTGTCCTAACTGTTAAATCGCTAAAGTTTTAGAACACCCACTCCGTTATTTTCAGCTTCTGAAGCCTTCTCTTTATATGTTTTCTATGATCCTGGCCGTGGACCGGATTTCGCGCCATAAAGACGTAATCTGCATCATCTGTATACGTTGTGTATACGTTGCCCAATCACATCGCCGATCATGCACACATGGTACACTACCGGCCAATCACAGCGCATCTTGAAGTGGGGTCGCCATATTTGTAGTCACCCGTGTGTCTCTTTACTCAAAAGGTAATCTCGCCTACCAGGCAGGGTGAAGTAGTCCGTTTCTCCGGAATGCCTGAACGCACAGGAACCAGGGACCCCTCTAAAGATAGCTCTCGGCGTTGTGGAGGCAGACGCGGGGGTGTGAAGGTACGAAAAACGGGCGAAAGACGCGAACGCGACCGCGGTTTGCTATATGGCTACTGACCACTAGTTGAGAATCTTACACAGTATAGCTTTAAGTTTATTTCCACAGGAAACCATTTAAGTATCTCATATATAACATTGAATGACAGACGAATAGAACACAGTACTATGCAGTAGATATAGTCAGTAAAAAAAGAAAACTGGGAATGGTCCTTTCTGGTGAAAAAATGAAGAAAGAAAAAAGTAAAAACACAGCACTCTCACGTAGGGCAATATGAGTCACCAAAACCAAGGACGGGCTTGTAGATTGGCTATTTTTCGGTGCACGGCACTGACATGCGACTAAGTATAAATCTTTGTTTAACTCTAATTCCAACCCTTAAACATAAACATAAGCCTTAAACATGCCTAATCCTAAACCTATAACGCCAACCTGAATCTTTTTCAAATTGTAAACGCATTCTCTAGAAATAAAAAATAAATCAACCGTAAAACAACACCTCCCCCTGACCTTTCTATTGTGAATACCATTTATTTTGCATTTTATGACTGTTTTTTATTTTTATTTATTTTAATATATTTTCTGCATAGTACTGTGTTTTATTTGTCTGTCATTCGATGCTATACGAGTTTCAAAAAAAGGACCCATTTGAAAAAAAGCCCAAACGCTCTCGTGAGGTGTTTATCCTTTTACTACACTTGTGGTGATGTTTTGTCCTCACAAGTCTTGTAACACATTAACACACGCTAACACACACACACACACACACACACACACACACACACACACACACACACACACACACACACACACACACACACACACACACACACACACACACACACACACCTGGGAGCTTCCCATTACAAACAACCTTAGCTCTGAAGCGGCGGGGGGGGTAAAGTAGCGCGTTCAAAGGCACCTTGACAGCAGAGTGTGAGTGTGCAGCGCAGTGGGGTGAGGCGTGCATCATCACTCATCTGCTTCTCCTCCTCGCCCAGTTTTTCTTTCAGCACTCAAGGGGATTTGAACCCAGGGGTGTCGCACCACATTCTGGGCCCTGGGCACAAGGATTCACCCACATTTTGTGCATTAACTGTTGAAAAATAGCAGATATACAAGCTCACAGCGCGGCACCGAGTGCCGCGCTGCGAGCTTGTAGATCTGCTATTTTTGAAAAATCGTGAAAAAGTCTTTGAATATCCTTCTAAGGTTTTTTGAAAAACCACTGTTTCTATGTCTGTGGTGCTCAAACTTTTTCATGTGAAGGACCCCCAGTACACAATTATATGTATTTGGCCACAGACCCCCATCTCAAAATATTTAGTTCCAGGGACCCCCCAGAAGCAAACTTTGACTTACAAATGTGTTAAGTGCTTAAAAAAAATCAAGCTTTAAAAGCAGATCTACAAGCTCGCAGCGCGGCACTCGGTGCCGCGCTGTGAGCTTGTAGATCTGCTATTTTTCAATAGTTAAAGTATAAAATAATTAAGGCCCCTCCACCTTGGGCCCTATTAACTCAGTCCCACTTCCCCCCCCTTGTGACGCCCCTGTTTGAACCCATGCAGCACAAACCTTCTGGCCAGAAGCCCACTGATGTGTGTGTGTGTGTGTGTGTGTGTGTGTGTGTGTGTGTGTGTGTGTGTGTGTGTGTGTGTGTGTGTGTGTGTGTGTGTGTGTGTGTGTGTGTGTGTGTGTATATGTAAAGGGACCTTTTTCGGGGACACCTTCACAGTGTTGTGTTGTTGTGTAAAGCAGGGGCTCTCAACCTGCGGGTCGGGGCCCTGTCAGGGGGGTCCACATGATGCCCCCCCCCCCCCACGTTTTAAAATACATAAAATGTATAAAAGTCTTTTGAAAATAGCAGATCTACAAGCTTACAATGGGTTGCTGTTTTTGAGAACTGTTCTAAACCACTGAGTTCTCTGACGCTATGAATCTAAAATGAAGAATGTCCTCATCCTTATTGTTTAACTGTGCATTGCATAACGCACGGTCAACTACTTGAGTGATTAATAATTGAGAAGATAATGTTCTGGACATCATAATTTAATGTGAGGGATAACAACATGAATGCTGGGGGATACGTTCCATAAATTCCACAGGGATAGACCCCACGTGGATAAATAACATCAACTTGCGACGGGCATTTCCCCTCTTGAGTAAAGATGAACTTCTAAAAGAAATACAATATTTATGGTGTTTGATTTTAAAAACTTGAGTGGAGAAACGGCAGTGTCTCCTTGGCTGTGAATTCGACCAAACCATCCCCAGCAGCCAGGTTCAATAAGAAGAAAAAGAGAAATAGCTCAAATAGCTGATCAATTTTGATTTACAAAGCCCAAAAGGTCATCATTCATTTCAACGATTTGTAGGACAGTTAATCATCAACTAAAATGTCAATCATGCATGATCTAGATTCAAATTGGCTAATGGGAGGGCGGGCATTTACAAGCTGTTTTGAGTCTTCTAGATATTCATTATAGTATAGACCATGAATTTGTCACTCTGACCGTGTAACAGTAGCATTCATTCATTCAGTACAACTGTTAACAGGTACTGCACCTCATAATGACATCCAGTGGCGTCTGTTCAGAAAAAGCTAAGGTATGGCAACATGACTGGTGTCTTGGCAGCTGCATATCCCTGCCATACCCAATTGACGCCCCTGATGACATCACGTTCGTCAAGGTCTCATTTAGTTTCCATGACAGCCTTAGCCCCCCACACAAGATTTGTGTTGTTAAAATGTTTCGAAACTTCCCAAGGTTAGGAACGCTCCAGTCCACATGAACTGTAACATTCCCTATTATGGGAAGCGGTAATGTAACATAATAGGCAAACATTCGGCAATAATAGCAGATCTACTATTTTTGGTTATAGGGTAATAATAGTGTTATTGTCAATAGTACTGCTGCTTATACTGGAAGAAATTCCACTATACTGTACTGTACAGTAGTTTACTTGTAGTAGTTTACTTTCCCCAGATAATTAACTTAATGTGCAACGTTGTTTTCTCACTCTACAGTAAACAAACCAACATAATGTTTAAGTGTATAGAGGGTATCTGCACACTTCTAAAGTGACAATTTAAGAAAACTTCTAAAATGACAAAGTAAACAGTGGCCAAATTGTCATATCATATAAGAGGCAGAAATTGTGAAAATAGCAGATCTACATGCTCACAACGCCTCGCAATGCGAGGCGTTGTAAGCATGTAGATCTGCTATTTTCACAATAGAACAGTGTTACAAAAATGTAATGCCTCAACTCTTAGTGCTCGTAGAGTGTTAAAATAGGATTATTGTGGTACAGTGCCTGGGTAATAGCAAAGACTGTAAAAATGGGACCCAATGCCTCTATGCATTGGCACTCAGGACCAAGGGTTGGATTGGGGGGGTTATAGATCAACAAAAAAATATTCGCGAACGTGGCACGGCTGCGGCTAACTGCTGCGGCTCACAGAGCCAAGAGATGGGTCAAATACACAGAACAAATGTATGACAAATAGTAGGACTTTATCCTTTAACCATATAATAAGCAATTTGGGGCAATATTCATTTGTCCACAGAGTCACAAATATGTAGTGCCAAGGACCCCCATACAAGATGTAAGCAATTTACCCCGAGTGAGAGGACATTATGCTCTGATAATGTCCTGTGTTAGGGTGTTATCGGACGAGGCGAAGCCGAGTCCGATAACACCCTAACACAGGACATTATCAGAGCATAATGTCCGACCCCGAGTGGTAAATAGCTTTTCTACCACTTTTTCCCTTATACATGAAAGAAAACACATAGTTGTAACTTGCAAGGATCTTAAGTTACAATCATTATTGCCTATAAAACTTCCGCGAGACAGCAGATAGTTCCACCAACAACATCTTCTACTCACCAACAGATGGCGCCAACTCCATACTAATCCATGCGTCTAGCTTACAGCTAAGCTAACGTCAGTTAGAAGTACCGTTCCGGCCGTAAATAGAGGCTGTTCGCTTCCAGAAAGGCATAGGTTCAGAGAAAAGGGGCTTTAAAGTTGGCGGATTGCATTGGATCCAAATAAATCGGCGACTATAGCATGCACGTTAGTGAACATAGGACCGTTGCCACGGTCATTTGTTGGTTGGGGGAAAGGTGTTCCGACTACCTCCTGAAGTCCCCGGATGTACACTGAGGCTCATTGATCTCGGACAAGTCCTCACACAACTTTGCGGCAGTAGTTCTCTCATAACCTCCGGAATTTAGCCAATCAGAATCCAGTATTTGAACACGTGACTCGAAAAAGTGGTAGAAGTAAGCAATTTACCCCGAGTGAGAGGACATTATGCTCTGATAATGTCCTGTGTTAGGGTGTTATCGGACGAGGCGAAGCCGAGTCCGATAACACCCTAACACAGGACATTATCAGAGCATAATGTCCGACCCCGAGTGGTAAATAGCTTTTCTACCACTTTTTCCCTTATACATGAAAGAAAACACATAGTTGTAACTTGCAAGGATCTTAAGTTACAATCATTATTGCCTATAAAACTTCCGCGAGACAGCAGATAGTTCCACCAACAACATCTTCTACTCACCAACAGATGGCGCCAACTCCATACTAATCCATGCGTCTAGCTTACAGCTAAGCTAACGTCAGTTAGAAGTACCGTTCCGGCCGTAAATAGAGGCTGTTCGCTTCCAGAAAGGCATAGGTTCAGAGAAAAGGGGCTTTAAAGTTGGCGGATTGCATTGGATCCAAATAAATCGGCGACTATAGCATGCACGTTAGTGAACATAGGACCGTTGCCACGGTCATTTGTTGGTTGGGGGAAAGGTGTTCCGACTACCTCCTGAAGTCCCCGGATGTACACTGAGGCTCATTGATCTCGGACAAGTCCTCACACAACTTTGCGGCAGTAGTTCTCTCATAACCTCCGGAATTTAGCCAATCAGAATCCAGTATTTGAACACGTGACTCGAAAAAGTGGTAGAAACAAACTTTTGGCCTATTTGTGGCTTATCATCACATCCAACCATCTTAAGATACTCAGCTAGTGGAGAATGCTCTCTTCCCTGGTGAGAATTGCCCCTTTATATAGGGCTTGTTTGTGTATTGTATGACATCACGCCACATCATCAGCTGTGGACTCTGTGATGTCATCGTATCTCCATATATGGCCATCTCCGTATATGGAGATATAAGTCGTCCATGCCCAGGTATGGGCTGGTGAGGTCAGACTTTGTGTGATGGGTAGGTTATCTCCATATATGGAGATTCAACATTCCAGGTGTAACTATGGCTGCCCGTATGACGTGAGAGGTGGAGGCTGTGATATTTGTGGAGATAAGCGACCAACGGTCGCTTATCTCCCGATTAGGGAGTCTTACTGGTAGACTTCTAATAGTCGTCTAAATGTAGACGGTCTATATTTAGACGACTATTAGAAGTCTATTAGTCGTCTAGTCTAAGTTTAGACAACTAAAAAACTTTCAAATGATACCACTATTAGACCACTTTTAGACGGCGTGCTCAGTGGGAAGGTGGAGGGGCCTTAATTATTTTATACTTTAGCTATTGAAAAACAGAAGATAAACAAGCTCACGAACTAGCTAGCGAACTTGTAAATCTGCTATTTTTGAAAAGTCGTGAAAATGTGTGCAAATCGTTGAATATTTTTTTATTTATTTTTTTATATATTTTTTATCCCACGTTTTTTGCAACCCATTTTTCTTACCCGGTGACTACCTAACCTGTAGTCCTGGTTTCCGCTCTCCCCCTGCCGCGCCAGGGGACATTGGGGAGCACCCGGCTGGCTAGGGGGAGATAGTATAGAAACCAGGACTACTGCATGTTTTTGTGTGAGGGTCTATGCCCAAGGAGACACGGGGAGAACATGCAAACTCACCACAGAAAGGCCCTATCGCCCACCCCACCTAGGGTGTGGGTGCTGATGACGCGGGTTGAGGAACACGCCCCCAGCACCCACAGCTTCCCCCGGCGGGAATCGAACCCAGGACCTTCTAGCTGTGAGGCGAAGTGCTAACCACTGCTCCACCGTGCCTCCCGAATCGTTGAATATATGTATTTTTTTAAGCAAACATTTGTCCCCTGTTGTTTATTGCCTGTCCCTGTCCCAGGTGTGTTGTGGTGGTAGCAGGGTTGGACTGTATGTGACGGGCCAGTCCGGTGGTCCTCCAGCCTCCGCATGAATGAAGAGTGCGCTGGGACCACGAGACGCCGCTGACGCAGGTTAGCATGCATGCTATACCGCAGGGGTCTTCAACAGGAGGTCCGGGACCCCTAGGGGGTCCTCAGAGTTACTACAGGGGGTCCTCCAAATCTTTGTGTGATAGAAACCTTTTTTTCTCATTTTTTTATATGAACCACTTGAATCCTAGTGTCCATATTCAAAGAACTTTAGCCAAAAATAGCATATCTACAAGCTCACAACGCCTCGCGCTGCGAGGCGTTGTGAGCTTGTAGATCGGCTATTTTCGGCAAAGAGGTTTTGGTGTAGAGGGGAAAAAGAGCAGACTAAGTACAGAGTGAAAGGTCAAGGTTTAATAACTATTGACGGTTCACGTGGTTCTGAAAACACAAATTGACATGAATCCAAAATACACTGATGATCGTGCCGTCAAACAATGAAACTCTATGGAATCTATGAAAAGGTTGTGGGGGTCCCTGCTTCATCTCTCTCTCAACTAAGGGGTCCTTGGCCTGAAAATGTTGAAGACCCCTGCTATACCGTTATGAGTGACTGGCCACAACCAGTAATGACCACCGTCTCCTCTGTCTTCACTGTGTCATTTTGTCCTTCTGTATGTCTGTCTACCTGTCTCTCTGTCCGTTATGGTTAACACCAACATGATTCATTGGGCTTGTGTAAGGAACCCACAAAATGATTTGTGTTTGGCGGTCCCCCATCTGAAAATGTTTTGGGTCAAACATTCTTCAGACACTTTCAAGATTTTTCAAAAATGATCAGAAATAGCGATGTACAAGCTCACAGCGTGGCACGGAGTGACACGCTAATCTGCCATTTTTGAGAACCACTGTTCTAAATCACAAGATCTTTCTGAAAAAAACGTATGAATGAAGCTAAAATCTAAAAATGACACATGCTTTCCCGGTTTTAATGAGGACCTCTGACTGGTTCCAGTGACTTTTAATACCAAATATGGCTGATACAGATGAGTGAGTGTGGTCTACAGAAAAACAACACTATACAAGCGTGTTAATAAGCTGAGACATGTCACTAAACTCATAAACTAACACAAACTATAATAAATAAACTTAAACTGTATATCTTCCTTTCCAGTGTTGCACCCTCAACGAGGGAACGCATTGTGTTGACCTTTAGTCCCATGCAAACCATCAAATCAAGACCAATAAACCACCGAGACCAATAAACGGTTAAACCCGTCTCTGATGAATAAAGCACTACAGTACTGCATACTGTATGACCAAATGATTTAATGACTCGGTCAATAAAGATAACGCTTTTATAACCCAAAGAATGCTATCAAACAGAAGAGCCCAACCCGACAGAGGGACAAATGGCGGCGAACAGTACGACCGGTAGACTTGCTAGCTCTCAGCTGAGCTACTAATTAAACCCATTTAGGCCTAGAATTATTGAATGCTTTAACCAGGGAAAAATAGCAGATATACAAGCTCACAGCGCGGCAGCGAGTGCCGCGCTGCGAGCTTGTAGATCTGCTATTTTTGAAAAAGTCGTGAAAATGTGACAAATCTTCGAATAGATGTATTTTCAAAGCGAACGTTTGTAACTCAGATTTTGCTTCTGGGTGGTCCCTGGAACTAGATATTTTGAGATGGGGGTCCGTGGCCAAATACATATCATTTTGGGGGTCCTTCACATGAAAACGTTTGAGAACCACTGACATAGTAGTCTCTCAAGAACAGACTAACTGAGCTCCAGTTAAGTGAAAAGGACCTTTTCTTTGACGATGGCTAGCCAGATTGCAGACATAGAAACATAGGTTTTTCAAAAAAAACCTTAGAAGGATTCAAAAGACACTTATAGAATCGGATCAAAATCGGGTCAAAATTCGAATTTTCACGATTATTCAAAAATAGCAGATCTACAAGCTCACAGCGCGGCACTCGGTGCTGCGCTGTGAGCTTGTATATCTGCTATTTTTGCTATAATTCTAGGCCTAAATGGGTTAACAGAGAAACAATGACAAAAAAACGCTGTGGCTAATGGCTATTTTCGACATTGACCGTACGAGAAGTATATGCTGTAGGTCTTACGTGGTTAACATGTGTGTAGAAAACATTCTTATATGTAAGAAAGGCTGGGAACCACTGATTTATTCGATGTATGACAGTGTGACGGTGTGTATTCCTCCTCAGGACATGCAGGCATTTCTGCAAACATGATGAAAAAGAAGAATCCCCACAAGTAAGTCTGTGATGAAGGAATTGATGCTGCTAGATACTGCTACCATTACTAATATATCTTTCTGTCTGTCACTTCACTGCAAATGAACAGGTGCTCCTGACCCTGTTGTTTTGATCAGGGAACCCCCATGGCTCATGATGTCATATCAAACGGTCAAATTAGGCATTGCCGTATTTTCCGATCATATTTTAACTAGAGTGTACAAGCAAGCCACCATTTTACAGTATTAAAGCAAAGACACAAACAAGTCAAGGATCTCAAAAAGGATATTTGGCGCCATCTGTTGTTGTGAATGAGTCTAGTTTTTTAGAAGTGCAGTATTTCGAGGGTGAAATTCCAGTCAATACAGTACTTTTACTAATACTAATTATACCCTTACTACTACTACTACTTCTAACTAATGCTGATACTTAAACTATCACTCACTATACACCTATGGTTTTGTATATATCAGTATCTGGTGAAAGCATCTGTGTCATTTTACATAATTTGGCATCACAATCATTTCAACCACTTTAACCATATTTATACTCTCACAAATAGCAGATCTGCTATTTTTGAAAGATCTTAAGGGAGGACCGGCTGGCTCATGTCGCCAGGACTCAGCCATATAAGGCATCTATGCCCAAATATGAAGTGTGTTGTCTAACCTCAATGTGTCCTCATCATAGCATCAGCAAACAAATCAATCAGCTCCCTACAGTATATGGGCACAAAAGTGGGCACATACTGATGACATCAGGGATCTTCACAAGGACAAGGACTGTTACAAATACAGAGATCTTCCTTGTAGGTGCGGCCTGAACTCTAGGTGGAATATTTGCTTCTGGGGGTCCCTGGAACTAAATATTTTGAGATGGGGGTCGGTGGCCATATACATATCATTTGGGGGTCCTTGACAAGGAAAAGTTTGAGCACCACTGATATAGAAACATACATTATGTTTTTCAGAAAACTGTTATTTAGAAGACATTTTGTGTGTGAGTGCGAATGCTGCACTGCAAGTTTGTAGATCTGCTATTTTTGAAAAATCGTGAAAATGTCTTTGAATATTTTGACCCAATTCTATAGATATGTCTGCAACGGCGTTCACATCAATTATGACGGCTTTATCGTTGTGGGGTGGACGCTGCCATCCACTTCAATTGAAAAACAATATTTTTTTTTTATCGTTATCGCGCCCAGTGGGAATGGGCCATGTTTCTATCATCAGTGGTTCTTTTCATGTCAAGGACCCCCAGAATTATAGGTATTTTGCAGCGGAAATAAAATATGTTGTTCCAGGGACCCCCAGTAGCAAAGATTTGAGTTACAAAGGTTTGCTTTGATATATTCAAAGATTTGCACACATTTTCACGATTAAAAAAAAAAAAAAATAGCGCGGCACTCGGCGCCAAGCTATGAGCTTGTATATCCGCTATTTTTCAATAGGCAAAGTATAAAATAATTCCAGGTAACGAGTCCAGGTAATGTTCCATTAAGAACAGGGAATGATAGTTATACAAAAGCTACCATAATGTCTGTCTATATCAGGGGTGGGCAACTTTGATGATGGCGAGGGCCACTATATTTCCACCTTCATTCCAGAGGGCCACATTGCATTTTGCTACGTCCTACTTTGTCATTCTGCCAACTGCGATGCGTTTTGAGCTTGTAGATCGGCTATTTTTGGTTCTTTTGAATTGGAATCCTGAATACATTTTTTGTTGTTTTTGAATTGGAATCCAGATTTTTTTTTTATCAAATTTCAAATGCATTTAGTTATATACTCATGTTAACTTTATGAACCTAAATATAAATACATTGGACATAAAAAGAAAATTACATTTTAATACTACTATACTAGACATTAAGCTACTAATATAGACTGACGGAATTATACCAGGTCATGTTTGGAATTGTAACAGCTGAAATCAATAATATATCAGTATTCTGGTATTAACCTGGGGGCCGCATGTGGCCCCCGGGCCGCCAGTTGCCCATGTATGGTCTATACTTTATACTATGTATTAATGATATAATAATGTGTGTTGTCAGGAAACAGAAGAGCAGTGTGGGTGCGGTGGTGTCTCAGCCCAGGGGAGATATGGTGGGCTGTAGGATACAACACACCTGGAGGGAGGGGGGAGGAGGACACGTGGTCTGGAAGGGAACCATCCTGGATCAGGTAACGGCCACTCTGAGCTAACGCAGACATTACAGTATTTGTATGCCGGTGGATCTCTCCGGGTCCTCCGACGTCTCGAAATGATGCGGAGGGGGACATGACTCCTGCTGCTGTCCGCTTTGAGTAAATGAGGAAGTGATCCGCGGTGGAAAACGAGTGATAAATCATAGCGATTTTATCATTATAATGGATAAGCCTAAACATAGGCGATTCTAGCCTCTTCTAGCAAGGGGTGCAAGACTGGGTTCTTCATGCACTCTCGCTTGCGCGCGTGCGAAAATCTTCGGCTTTTGTATGGTTTATCCTGTTGTTTTAACGGGTTTTACCTATTTGTAACACAATATAAACGGTGCTTTTTCATGACACCATGAGAATATGTCTAAATGATTTATTTACTTATTTTTGCAACAACTTGTGTGTAAAATTACTAAAATACATTTAAGAGAGAGGCTTTAGGAGCAGTTCACCACAAAATTCGCCACCAGAGCTAAATAACAGACACCTTTTTTGCTCCGTGGAAATTCGTTTCTTGTGGTAGCTTACAATGACTTTATGAGGTTGTTCACCCCCCTGGCGTCCAGGGGGTGCAAGTACACCCATAGACACCCCTTAAAATCGCCTATGAGCCTAAACAAAACAGTTCACATGAATAATACTAAAGTAAGATATCTGAACGGCTAAATGTGTTTTATACAATTAAAATGTCATGAGCCTACACAGTTATAGGGGGGCTTGCCCAGGCTTATTTTTCTTCCAATCGCCAATAAGCATGGGTTTCCGAGGCTAGGTAACGGCTGACTCTTCACTTGTCCAAACACTTTGACTGCCATAATCTTTAAGCCATTTAGGCCTAGAATTATTGAACGCTTTAACTTCACAGGGGTCTTCAACAGGGGGTCCGCGACCCCTAGGGGGTCCGCTTAAAAAAAAAAAAAAAGAAAAAAAAAAAGATTTCAAAAAATGTTTTTTTTTCACATATGTTAAAAAATAAATCATGATTCTATCCATTTTGAATAGCTTGAATACATGATTACTATGCCATTGACAGATTGTTGATATTATTGACATTGGTTCTCAGTTAATAAGTAGTATGTTTAGAAATTGTAGTGGTACGGCCCACCCTGCTCGCTGTAACTTGTACATGTTTAAAATAAAAAATATGTCGTAGCCCCGACCCCCCACCCTACGAGGTGGTAGGGGGTCCCTGCTCCATCTCCTCATCAGTTTGGGGGTCCCCGGCCTGAAAACGTTGAAGACTAGCAGATATACAAGCTCACAGCGTGGCACCGAGTGCCGCGCTGCGAGCTTGTAGATCTGTTATTTTTGAAAAATCTTGAAAATTTGAATTTTTACCCGATTCTATAAGTGTCTTTTGAATCCTTCTAAAGTTTTTGGAAAAAAAGAAGAAGTTCCTATGACAGTAATCTGTCTAGCCATGGTCAAAGAAAAGGTCCTTTTCACTGTTTCTGTCTCCACTAGGTTCCAGTGAACCCGGCCCTCTACCTGATAAAGTACGATGCTTTTGACTGTGTGTACGGCCTGGAGCTCTACAAAGACCAAAGGGTCCAGGATCTGGAGGTGCTCCCGGACAGGCTGGGTAAGGCAACCAAGGCAGCCCAGGGACGTGCAGAGAATGTTAGAGAGGCAGGGGCTGAAATGTCTAAAAGGGCCTTTAAGACAAAAATATTAATTTAAAGAGGGCATTTGCATTTCTTTCACCATAGTAAAAACTGCATTCATGGTCTGGAGAGGGCACTTTTTTACAGACGGGTAAAATGGCAGGGGCTCAAGCCCCCTTTGATGTCTATGTGTGCACGTGGCTGCACCAGCCCACCACCACACCTACAGTGTGTGTGCTTGCTTGCAGATCAGCTATTTTCACTAGTTTAGTTCATTTTTAAAATGAGAAATACAAAACGAACGGTCTTGGACATACAAGGTTTCCACCCGACAGGGCGGCTGTAGCTCAGGAGGTAGAGTGGGTTGGCCAATGATCCATGGGTTGGCGGTTCAAATCCCAGCTTCTCCTGTCTACATGTTGAAGTGTCCTTGGGCAAGACACTGAACCCCAAGTTGCTCCCGGTGAGCTGGTTGGTGCCTTGCACGGTTTCCACCGCCACCGGTGTATGAATGTGTGTGTGAATGGGTGAATGTAATGCACATTGTAAAGCGCTTTGGATAAAAGCGCTATATAAATGCACCATTTACCATTTACAGTGACGATATGATTCTTCCGCAGCCAACTCGCGGCTCGCGGACGTGGGCCTGGCGGACTCGATGATCGGCAAGGCGGTGGAGCACATGTTTGAGACGGAGGAGGGGGGGCCGAAGGAGAAGTGGCGGGGCATGGTGCTGGCCAGCGCCCCCGTGGTCCCCGCCTGGTTCTACATCACCTACGAGAAGGACCCTGTGCTCTACATGTACCAGCTACTGGACGACTACAGAGAAGGAGACCTCCGGGTCATGCCCGGTGAGTGCTGCTATTTGTGTCATGAAATTCCTGGAAATATTTAGAAATGTTTCCAGTACTGGAAAAGTTTTGGAATTGATCAAGGGTCCTTGAGGCGTTGTGAGCATGTAGATCGGCTATTTTCACAATAGAACCAAAATTCCTCAACTCTTAGTGCTCGTAGGGTGGGCGGTCCTCAGTTAAAACATGATTATTTTAGGGGTACAAGCCTGAAAAGGTTGAGAACCACTGGCATACACTACCTGTCTTTGGGCATTGCGCATAGGAGTAAGCGACCTGTTATTGAGCTGAATTATTGTTATATAGTCCTGGAAATTGGGTGAAATATTCTGGAAAAGTTTTGGAAATTAATTGGTAAAAATGTGTATATAAAATGTCAAAATGCGACATAGCTCTGTCTACACAGAACCACTGCACAAGACCAGTGGTTCCCAAACACGGTCGCGGACCAATTTTTATGGGTTACAACTCATTTTCTTTAACTAGATTTATGAAAAAGAATATATTTCATAAGATTTCTTTTGTAATTTAAAAAAAAGAAATAAAAGAAAAAAGAAAAATGATATATACATTTTAAAAACAGAAAACTAACATAATTTAAGAAATTCCATGAATATAAAAATATATATAATTAAAGTAGAGTAGTTCATCCCCAAACGACTTTTTTTATATTAATAACTCACCCCATGGAGTCTTGAGTTCAATAACATCATTTTGTTTTTGTCGCATTCTGATTCCAGCTGGAGACCCAAATGCAGTTGTATCTCCATCCGGAATCAATGGGCCAACAAAGAGTCTCCTTAAATTATTGGCTTAGGAATACGATAAATACAAAAAAGTATTATTGCCCAGCAAGCACGTCAGGACCTGGACCAATCAGTGACGTCTCGATTGGGGCTGCAGATCGCAGCCCATATGGGGATGATATCTTGACGTCATTACCAGGACATCATATAGACTTTTTTGTTTGACAGGATTATTGCTATTGTTTGTAATAATGTTAGTTGAAATATGAGCATATAAGGTTATATTCTGGGACATATCTTAACTAGTTATGATATTTATCAGGTCTAGAATATCACCTGATTTCAACCAACATATAATGATGTCAAGATCATCCCCATATGGGCTGTGATCATCCCCAATCGAGACGTCACTGATTGGTCCAGGTCCTGACCGTGCTTACAGGGTGGACTCAAGTCTCCATAGGGACCACACCCTAGGTGGGGTCGGCGATAGGGCCTTTCTGTGTGGAGTTTGCATGTTCTCCCCGTGTCTCCTAGGGTTGATACCCTCACAAAAACATGCAGTAATCCTGGTCTCAATAATGCCTCCCCCTGGCCAGCTGGGGCGCTTGATGGAGGGGAAAGGAACTGGTTGGAATAACGTGTTCCTTCCACGCGCTACGTCCATCCCGGGGAAATCCCCCCTGTCAGGTGAAAAGAAACAACTTGGACTCCTCATGCATTGAAGGAAGCATGAGGTCAGTCCGTTGTCTCCCCAGGCGCGGCAGAGGGAGAGCAGAGCCCAGGATTACATAGGCAATTGGCACTGGGTGAAAAAATGGGTTGCAAAATCGTGGGATAAAAATTATAATAAAAAAAAAAAAAAGTCTCCATAGGGAGAGTAATCGATAAAAAAATAAAATAAAAAAAAACATCATTTTGGGGGTGAACTATCCCTTTGTGTACAGAGTTCCTGGAGGGGGCATCTCCCTAGAGCAGGGGTTCCCAAATGTTTTTTGTTTCAGGGCACCCCATAAATATATATATTTTTATCCGAGGCACCCCTACATTATAATTTTCACTCCCAGCACCTTATATTTATAGCATATCGTCGTTGTATGTCCTTATACCTTATATGTCCAAAACCGTTTGTTTTGTATTTATCATCTATAAATTGTACAGTGAAAACAGCAGATCTACAAGCACACAACGCCTCGCGATGTGAGGCGTTGTGCTTGTAGATCGGCTGTTTTCACTAGTTTTGTGCGACGGTCTTGTCTGATGAAGCAGGGCTTTGCTTTACCAAAAGACGTACACATTTGAAACTTGGAGATACGAGGTTTCTGCCTGACAGTGACGATATTTTAGTGGTTATGTAGGAGGAAAAGGTTGAGATAACAGCCATTTTGGTTAGAACTGACTGAAAATAACTTTGTACTTCAAGTTTAAAATGATACAACATTTTTTTTTTCAAGTGTCCAAATAATATTATCAAATTATCTCGCGGCACCCCTGGACTGCCGTCGCGGCACCCCAGGGTGCCCCGTCACCCACTTTGAAAACCCCTGCCCTAGAGTTTCTGTGTCTCTCACTCTTCCCTCCAGATGACAGTGTTCCGGCAGCGGAGCCCGAGCCGGGGGAGGTGGTGGACAGTCTGGTGGGTAAACAGGTGGAGTACGGCAGGGAGGACGGAGGGACGAGGACGGGCATGGTCATCCACCAGGTGGAGGCCAAGCCCTCGGTCTACTTCATCAAGTTCGACGACGACTTCCTCATCTACGTCTATGACCTGGTCAAGACAACTTAAGACTGCGGTGTTGAATTTTTAGGCCTAAAATGATTGGATGCTTTAACTTTAACACTCGGAGATATAGGTAAAAAGAGATATAGGTTTCTGGCCGACAGCGGGGTTACGTAGCAACCTGTAGCACAGAATGTAAGCAGCAAGAGCTTTGATATTGGCATTTATACCAATATAAAAATCTCTCCTTTCGCACTGCAGAGGTTATCATTCAGAAATTGTGATATTGCTTAACCACTTAAACCCAATACTACTTAGTTGACTCGGTTCCTGTACTAGTGTAGGCTATTTCCGCTGAATGTTTGCCCGCAGAATAGGGATGCCACGGTTTCAAGTGGTTAAATACAATATTCCAGGCTCAACAACAATAAGAGGGCTTTACACCCATGTACAGTAATGTATGGAAAACACTGAGCCTTCTTTATTCCTGTATGAATCACGGTGCTTTTTCCTCAAAGAGGCGAAAGAGTACTGTATATGCACTTGTTTGTCTTCATTTTGTTTTGTTATTTTACATGCAGACTGTAATTATTATGATCTTACAAGTAGTTCTACCAAAAAAATACTTATTTTATATCAATTACACACCCCACGAAGACTTGAATTCATGGAGATTGTTTAGTTTTTTTTTTTTTTTTCCGCATTCCTGAGATTAATGATTAAGACCTTGGAATTATTTTTATTCTTCAGCTTTCGAAAAATAGCAGATATACAAACTCACAGCGCGGCACCGAGTGCCATGCTGCAGGCTTGTGTAGATTTGCTATTTTTGAGATTGTTATTGAGATTATTACTTAAACTCGAGGCCTTTTTGCACAAAGTCTGATATGAACACAGAATGTTGAAAAGAAATAACTTCATGCCAAGTTCAAAACAACGTTTAATTATTACATGTACTGTATCTGGGAAAGGTGGACCAGTACTGGATGGACCAGTAACACAATGATAGGTCTCTTGGCATATAATTACCAACAGTGGAAGAAGTACTCAAATCAATGTATCAATTATTGTATTAACCCATTTAGGCCAAAAATAGAGGGGTCTTCAACGTTTTCAGGCCGGGGACCCCCAAACTGATGGGGAGATGGAGCAGGGACCCCCTACCACCTCGTAGGGTGGGGGGGTCGGGGCTACGACATATTTTTTATTTTAAACATGTACAAGTTACAGCAAGCAGGGTGGGCCGTACCACTACCATTTCTAAACATACTACTTATTAAAGTTGTACCATGTAACTTTTTTTATAAAACAAATCTTAAAATTGTCCTAACTGTTAAATCGCTAAAGTTTTAGAACACCCACTCCGTGAATTTCAGCCTGTAAAGCCTTCTCTATATATGTAAACTGCGATCCTTGCCGGGGACCGGATCTCGCGCCAAAATTGCGTCATCACACTACCGGCCAATCACAGCGAGGGTTATACAACTGCCGGCCAATCACAGCGCATCTTGAAGTGGGGTCGCTATGGCAGCCATATTTGTTGTCGCCCGTTTGTACCATCCCTTCTCTAGGTAATTTCGCCTACCAGGCAGGGTGAAGGAGTCCGTATCTCTGGAATTACTGAACGCACAGGAACAAGGGACCCCTCAAAAGATAGATCTCAGCGAGGTGGAGGCAGACGCGGGGGTCTGAAGGTACGAAAAACGGCCGAAAGACGCGGACGCGACCGCGGTTTGCTATAGGGCTAATGACCACTAGTTGGGCATCTTACACAGTATAGCTTTAACTGAGAACCAATGTCAATAATATCAACAATCTGTCAATTGCATAGTAATCATGTATTCAAGATATTCAAAATGGATAGAATCATGATTTATTTTTTAAAATAAATGTGGAAAATGTAAAAAAAAAAAAATGTTTTTTTTCTCTTTTTTTTTTTAAGCAATAATTTCACGGACCACCTGCAGTACCTCCGCGGACCCCCTAGGGGTCGCGGACCCCCTGTTGAAGACCCCATAATGATACACAATAATGTGTACCCATTCTAAATGGGTTAAATTGTAAAAGTAATGAGTAAAAGTACTCATTATGCAGAATGTCCCATTTCACAAATAGCCAAAGTGTACATGTATGATGTGATTAATGTGTGCTTTGTAATAATAATCAAAAGCTACAAAGTAACGAGTAACCAAAGTTTTCAAATAATTGTAGTGGAGTAAAAGTACAATATTTGCCTCTGAGATGTAGTGGAGTAGAAGTGAAAGTAACGGAATTGGGAAATACACCAGCAATTTCAAGTGTAGGCTACTTAAGTACAGTACTTGAGTATGTGTAAATAGTTACTTTACATCACTGGGCTTTGCACTCAATATTTCAACAAGATATGGAAATAAAATGTGTTTCAATCCGATGTGTAACAGGTTTTCTATGCAAAAATCAGTGCCAATAAAAAATATGATATAAAAATGTAATGCACTGTCATTGCAGTTTTGGAATCTGCGTGAACATCGGAGATGCAGTACAGTATGCATTTATCATTTGTAAATACAAGAAAATATATTTAATACCCATCCATATTGTTGTTGATGTACCTTCATGACTATAGCAGTAATGATGATGATTTTGATAAACCATGTACTGTAAAGAGATTGTTTGTTTTTACACATTAAAGAAAAATGGTTGTTCATCATTTTTGTTTGCTGTTTTGAGTAAATCTTCCATGTCAATTTCTCTCCTTTTAAATTTTGTCACATTATTAATCATCATTAATTCATGAACTTGACAAAGTACAAAGTTATAGGCCTAGTATACACCAGTGGTTCTCAACCTGTGGGTCGGGAGTCGGGACCTCCAGAGGGGTCCCCAGATGATTAACTTATTGCGCAACATTGTTTTCTCACTCAACATTAGACAAACCAACATAAAGTTTAAGTGTATAGAGGCTATCTGCACATTTCCAAAGTAACAATTTAAGGACTTTTTAATGAAAATAGCAGATCTACATTGTGAGCATGTAGATCTTATATTTTTGGAGCTGTGTGCAGCTCCCTATACGTGGCTGTGTAGGTCTGTGTGTCTGTGTGTGTGTGTGTATGTAGCCTGACTTCGGCGCGTAACTAGTGCCGCACCATTTACGCCACTCGCGCAATATATACATCAAAATGTGCGGCTCGGCCGGGAATGGTGTTCTATTACCTTTCGTTCCGATCCGCCTTACCATGCCGACGTAATCGGCAAAAAACGACGCTTAATTGTCCCCATTGACTTATAATGGGACAATGCAAGAAATCACTTTCAAGTATTTTTCTCTCGTAAACCATAGGAGCTACAGTTTCAAACCTCGGAGAGGAGATTCATAATGATTTTAAGAATGAATCGAAAAATAATTACATCACTCGGCCTCATGGTGGCGCTATAACGGCCCACTTTACGTTTTGCCCCGTAACTCTTGAACCGTAGATCGGAAAATTAAAATTCTTTTTTCCCTGGATTCCTTGGGTCAAGACGCATCTCGCCCATTCGCGCCAGGATAGATTTTCCGCCATCTTGAATTTTCTCCAAAACACACTTTTTGCTCCTTTTCCTACATATTTTCTTCAAATGTCACAAAAATCGGTACACATGATCTACACACACACACACACACACACACACACACACACACACACACACACAGCTCCACTTCACACGGGTGTGATTTTTTTTATAAAGGTTGAGAATCACTGGTATACACCACAAGAACGCTTTGGGGCGAGGGCTCTTGGATACGCTGTCACAAGTGCCCTTCTAGCCGCGTGTTATATACTAGAGGATCGCGGCCAAAAAAAAAAAAATAAATAAATAAAAAAAAAAAAGTTAAAAAAAAAAAAAAAAAAAAAAAAATGGGGGGGGGGAACTATTGTGGCGGAACTATTGTGCCGCAGCACGTTTCCGGTCGGACATATTTGACGGCCGGACGCACTGGAGAGAAGTAGGTGTTGATGCCTTTCTGTTGTTGTTGGAAATGAGTGGAGTTGTTGGCACATCCCCCTCCCTGTGCCTGGGGGAGTGTTGGAATGTTGCTGCAGGCCCCATAGCCTGGGGGGATGGGTGTGGGAGCCAATGAAGGGCGGTCACCATGGCGACGGGGGGCGAATTGGGCTGGCTTGGCTTCAAGCATGTCCGTTTTGTGGAGGCTTCATGTCCGACGTGCATATAGTACCTGACGTTACCTGACGTTGAAGGCTGTTGCAGTGAACTTGTGTGTGTTTGAGTGTGGCGCTCTGTGTCACTGTGGCTGTGAACAGCTGGAAAGTGAGATGGCAAGTATGTCTTTGTTAGTGTTCTGTGGCTTTTGTTGGAAGGTTGTGATGTGATTTTGACATTTGAGAGGGTGAATGGAAAAAAATAAGTAGTCACCTGTGTCCTGGGGTGACTCCAATGATGGTGTGTGTCTCATTCTTTTGTGATTGTTGTCATGGTGTGCAGCTGAGAAGCAAATACATTTGAGTTTGTCAAATAATGTCCTAAATTAGCATTGTGATGTGCACATCAAGTATAACAGTAATGTAAAAACATATTGTACCTGAGGTGTAGGGTGTCTCTAATGACAGTTTCCTCTTACGTGCCATTCGGGCCTTTTCGAGACGTTGAGCTGAGAAGTGAGGAGATGGATATGAGGTTCTTGTGAGCAGTATTGATATTTTAGTTTTTAGTTAAAATGTATTTAAGCAGTGAAAACGCATTGAGACAAAGTCTCTTTTTCAAGCGGTAAATGGCCAAGAGGCAGATTAAAATTGCACATCTACACTGTAATAAGAAACAAAACAACAGTAGTACATCTATGCCTGGGGGAGTGTTGGAATGTTGCTGCAGGCCCCATAGCCTGGGGGGATGGGTGTGGGAGCCAATGAAGGGCGGTCACCATGGCGACGGGGGGCGAATTGGGCTGGCTTGGCTTCAAGCATGTCCGTTTTGTGGAGGCTTCATGTCCGACGTGCATATAGTACCTGACGTTACCTGACGTTGAAGGCTGTTGCAGTGAACTTGTGTGTGTTTGAGTGTGGCGCTCTGTGTCACTGTGGCTGTGAACAGCTGGAAAGTGAGATGGCAAGTATGTCTTTGTTAGTGTTCTGTGGCTTTTGTTGGAAGGTTGTGATGTGATTTTGACATTTGAGAGGGTGAATGGAAAAAAATAAGTAGTCACCTGTGTCCTGGGGTGACTCCAATGATGGTGTGTGTCTCATTCTTTTGTGATTGTTGTCATGGTGTTCAGCTGAGAAGCAAAGACATTTGAGTTTGTCAAATAATGTCCTAAATTAGCATTGTGATGTGCACATCAAGTATAACAGTAATGTAAAAACATATTGTACCTGAGGTGTAGGGTGTCTCTAATGACAGTTTCCTCTTACATGCCATTCGGGCCTTTTCGAGACGTTGAGCTGAGAAGTGAGGAGATGGATATGAGGTTCTTGTGAGCAGTATTGATATTTTAGTTTTTAGTTAAAATGTATTTAAGCAGTGAAAACGTCTCTTTTTCAAGCGGTAAATGGCCAAGAGGCAGATTAAAATTGCACATCTCCACTGTAATAAGAAACAAAACAACAGTAGTACATCTATGCTACACAGCAAAAAACCTTATGGAAATCTCCAAAGTGATACACTTTATGCAACATGAGAAATACATAACCTATAGGATACTGTAAGTACCACAGGTACAACAATAAAGTTCTAACAGAGGCTTAGACATCTGAACATCAGAAGTATGCATGAGTTCATCTACAATGATCCTTTTGAACCTTTGCATAATACATATAGTATGTAATCTAAGTCAGAGGTAATGTTTGGTGTTGTTGTATTTGTATTGAAGTAATAAATGTGAACATGATAGTGTATTTAAGGCATTGTATTACAGAATACATCGGAAAGCATGATTGTTACCTCTGGCGTCTGCTGTTTCCAATGAGAGTTCGTGTCTTGTTGCCTCGCGTCGTCTCTGCAGCCGTTGAGCTGAGAAGTGAAGACAGTGTGAAGATAAATAATGATACGATGTACAATATATTAGACGTAAAGTGTGTTTTATATTAAATATAAATGTCAATGTAGTGAAGGCAGTGTATTTAATGGGATATAGAAAAAAAGTATAAAAAGCTGAGAAGTGTAGATAGTTGGAAATGACGTACTTGCATGAGCAGTAATGATACATGCATAATGTATGTAAGAAGTAATGTGTGTTTGTGTTATTGTGGTGATGTAGTAAATATCAATGTCAATGTAGAAGGTAATGAATTAAATGATTAATGGGAAAACAGTATTTACCTTTCGCCTCTCCAGTTTCCAAGGCGCGTCTCTGTCTCTGTGCCTGCCGTCGTTTTTCCAGCCGTTGAGCTGAGAAGTGTAGATAATAGGAAGTGAGATACTTGAAAGAGTGGTAATGCTACATATACCGGTATACTCTATGTGAGAAGTGTGCTGTTGGTTTTGTCTAAATGTGAAGCTGGGATACAATGGCGTAGGGGTTAATAGGATGACGTGCATAGTTACCTGACGTTGAAGGCTGTTGCAGTGAACTTGTGTGTGTTTGAGTGTGGCGCTCTGTGTCACTGTGGCTGTGAACAGCTGGAAAGTGAGATGGCAAGTATGTCTTTGTTAGTGTTCTGTGGCTTTTGTTGGAAGGTTGTGATGTGATTTTGACATTTGAGAGGGTGAATGGAAAAAAATAAGTAGTCACCTGTGTCCTGGGGTGGTTCTGAGGTTCTTGTGAGCAGTATTGATATTTTAGTTTTTAGTTAAAATGTATTTAAGCAGTGAAAACGTCTCTTTTTCAAGCGGTAAATGGCCAAGAGGCAGATTAAAATTGCACATCTCCACTGTAATAAGAAACAAAACAACAGTAGTACATCTATGCTACACAGCAAAAAACCTTATGGAAATCTCCAAAGTGATACACTTTATGCAACATGAGAAACAAATAACCTATATTCATTAGGATACTGTAAGTACCACAGGTACAACAATAAAGTTCTAATAGAGGCTTAGACATCTGAACATCAGAAGTATAGATGAGTTCATCTACAATGATCCTTTTGAACCTTTGCATAATACATATACTGTAGTATGTAATCTAAGTCAGAGGTAATGTTTGGTGTTGTTGTATTTGTATTGAGGTAATAAATGTGAACATGATAGTGTATTTAAGGCATTGTATTACAGTATAGATGGGAAAGCACGATTGTTACCTCTGGCGTCTGCTGTTTCCAATGAGAGTTTGTGTCTTGCTGCCTCGCGTCTTCTCTGCAGCCGTTGAGCTGAGAAGTGAAGACAGTGTGAAGATAAATAATGATACATATGTACAATATATTAGACGTAAAGTGTGTTTTATATGAAATATAAATGTCAATGTAGTGAAGGCAGTGTTTTTAATGGGATATAGGAAAAACGTTGTATTTACCTGTGGCATCTGCCGACTTCGTTGATTGTGTCTGGCGTTGTTTTTCCAGCCGTTGAGCTGAAAGGTGAAGATAGTTGGATGTGAGGTACATGAATAATCAGAAGTGTAGATATTTGGAAGTGAGGTACTTGAATGAGCAGTAATGACATACACCAACACGGAGCTTTGTCATCAGCGCGTCATAGCTGGGGGCGGAGTCAAGCGTGGGGGAAATATTTAACAACCCCCATTAGTAGAATGGGGTTTTCCGTGTTTTCAAATCCGATTTTTTAATAGTATAGCGATGTTTTAATTAATTGCAATGTCTTACATTGATTCCTTGGTTGCCAATGGACAAAAAATGATGCATTTAAAATTAAACAGCTTTGGGATTAAATATTGTCTGATATTATTAAGGACAGGTCGCATCATCAAAGACCATGGGTTATCTAGACTATCCGTCTGGTATTAGACACTGTTACATTTTTTTTATGATAAATTAAACTTATCGTATCAAAAAACGAAAAGCATTAATTAATCAATGATGGTTATAGAGCACATTAAATGAATTCCAGTTGTCTACAGCCATTAACAGCTTGTTATCATGCAAGGATTTACACACTGACACAACGCAACACAACACAATCCTATCCTAAATAGTTTCAAACCTCCAGAAAATACTTTTAAACTGGCGTCGATCCTGCCATATATTCAAAGATCTGCAATAGCATCGGGATTAATTGTTGTCCTTATAGGACTGGTCGGATCAATGCCATGGTTATCTGACTGATTTAATCACCTGGTAAGAGACACACTTTCACATTTTCATGAACATGATCAATTACACTAATCACAATATCAAAAAACAAAGGCCATTAATTCAGCAATGATGTTCATGGAACACGTACGGGAAGGACACAGGAGGAGGATGCCATTGTAAGTGTATTAGGCAATGGGAATGGATTTAGACCATATTCACGTTTCAAATCTATTGACGACTAATGGGCCTGGCTGTTGGATTTATATTGTGGCACGTTTAATTGATCATATCTCATATTAATATTAGTGTCTCTACCAGGATTGAAATGAACACTGCATGTGCAAACATGTTTTTTTTGTAACACAGGGAGTAGAGTAGATGGAGAGAAAAACAGATCTCCGATCTCATCTCATGGTTGTGTAACTTGGATAGCCTACAGAAACGACAGATCTCCATCTCAGTCAGTGCTTGTGTAATTTGCGGGGAATATATTAATCTGACTCTGATTACAAACCACTTGAACTCCGACTTCTATATCCTATATGCCAGGCCAGGGAGAAGGGTCCAACCTATGTGCGAGCTTGTTGATTTTTGGCACGGCATAGATTGGCAAAAATAGATTTGGTGTAGTAGACTGAATATGTGGTCAACGTATAAAGAGTAAAATTGGGTCCCGTTTTATTCCAGAGGTTTTGATGAGGCAGGAGTAGTAGTTTATACGAGGTGGCGAGGTACAGTAGCTCCGTGCTGCACAGCGGTGCGTTCAATCAATCAATCAGTCATCCATAATAGGCTTGTTATCTTAATAATAAGTGAACTTTACGACGGCGAGTGAACGATTGCGTTCCAGAAGTCCTTCTGATGGATTTTTCTTGGCTGTCGAGTGTTTTATCGTCCAAAAAAATCGCTCTGAACGTGATTAAAACGATAGTGTACTGTTTACGCTGTATTAAGTCAATGGGGAAAGGCGGTTTGTTTTCCCCCACGCTCAAAGCGGATGTGACGTTTATGGGCGTTCCTTTCTAGCTCCGTGTTGGTGTATATAAGTAATCTATGTAAGCAGTAATGAGTGTTTGTGTTATTGTGTTGATGTAGTAAATGTCAATGTAGTGAAGGCAATGTATTTAAATCGTTAATGGGAAAACAGTAGTCACCTCTCGCCTCTGCAGTTTCCATTGAGCGTCTCTGTCTGTCTGCCTGCCGTTGTTTTTCCAGCCGTTGGGCTGAGAATTGTAGATAGTTGGAAATGACGTACTTGCATGAGCAGTAATGATACATGCATAATGTATGTAAGAAGTAATGTGTGTTTGTGTTATTGTGGTGATGTAGTAAATATCAATGTCAATGTAGAAGGCAATGAAATAAATGATTAATGGGAAAACAGTAGTTACCTTGCGCCTCTCCAGTTTCCAAGGAGCGTCTCTGTCTCTGTGCCTGCCGTCGTTTTTCCAGCCGTTGAGCTGAGAAGTGTAGATAACAGGAAGTGAGATACTTGAAAGAGTGGTAATGCTACATATACTGGTATACTCTATGTGAGAAGTGTGCTGTTGTTTTTGTATCAAATGTGAAACTGTCAGTGTAGTGAATCCAATGTATTACAGGGTTAATGGGGAAACATGGTTACAAGGTTATGAGTGTTAACCTGTGGCTTCAGGCGATTCCACTGGGTGTTTATGTGTGTCAGCTTGCGGCTGTTTCTCCTGCTGTTGAGCTGCGAATTGACAATAGCTTGATGTGAGGTACTTGAATGAGCAGTTATGACATCCCATCTCATCCCATCCCAACTACTAATTGACGCTGAGACACATTGTTTATAGCAAACTCCTTAGCCACACACATTTTGCATTTGCTACTATCTGCATGCATACTGACAATTCAGCATCATTCTTCAACAGATTGCCATTTCCCCCCTGAAACAACACACATATGCTCCTAATTACTGCTTGACTGTTCATACTACATACTGACATGCTGTCATTTTGGATATCATTTAATTTCAGTACTTTCTAATTGTTATAGTGTCCTTAAATCCTTATGAATAGATTAAAAGCTGTCGTTTCGCTGTGATGTTGAAAGTGAAACTGAAAGCGATGTTTTATTTTGCAACGGTAACATGTGAAACCAATGGTGGAAAAAGTACTCACATTTTATACTTGAGTAACAGTATCAATACTGCAATCTGTTACAATAATAAAGTACGGGATTCAAACTGTACTCAAGTAAAAGTACAAAAGTATTGGCATCAAAATGTAATTAAAGTATCAAAAGTACAAAATGATTGGAAATAGAAGATCTACAAGCTAGCTTGTACCAAAGTACAGTACTTATTTGTACTTAGTTACTTTGCACCACTGTGTGATTATAAGTAAATTTTCCCTTGACAATTCTGAATATAAAACCGTTTTATATTGCTAATAAGCCAAATAAAAGGTAACATTTTGGAAATAATAAGTGAACCATTGCATACATTGTACAAACACTTTCAGGCCCATGGCTTCCATATATACATATATACAGGTTTGACCCATTGTGTGCGTGTGTGCGTGCGTGCGTGCGTGCACTACAGATGACCATACATGAAGCTAGTTAGCATGCGTGCGTGCGTGTGTGTGCGTGCACTACAGATGACCATACATGAAGCTAGTTAGCATTTGTTTTTGTTTTTAGGTTTTTAGAACTTTGATTATATTGTGTTTTTTTCTAGATAGATATCTATTTGCATTTGTTATATTGTTGATGATGTACTGACATATTATCTTGTTTATTATTGTGATGTTATCTGCTTATTGTAAGTCGCTTTGGATTAAAAGCGTCTGCTAAATGCCTCAACTGTAAACTGTAAAGTGCGTGTATGTGTGCATGTGTCTCACACCTTGTAGATCTGCTATTTTTAAATAGGCATGGGATAAAACAGGTTTTTTTTTTTGCAAAGTAATTTTTAATTTAGAAGTGGGAAATACTCAAGTAAAGAACCAATACCGTGAAATTGTACTTAAGTAAATGTACTTAGCACTGCCTTTCCTTAGAGAAATCACTTTTATTTTAGAAAGACAGACACATACACAGAGACAGACAGACAGACAGACACACACAGGGGAAATACTCAAGTAAATACAAATGCTGCAAAACTGTACTTAAGTAAATGTAATTAGCACTGGGCAGTGGGCCTGCCTTTCCTTAGATAATTCACTTTTATTTTAGAAAGACACACACACACACACACACACACACACACACACACACACACACACACACACACACACACACACACACACACACACACACACACACACACACACACACACACACACACACACACACTTGTTGTATTTGTTATTTACTTGAGTATTTCCCACTACTAAATAAAGAATTACTTTTCAAAAATAAATTCCTGTTTTATCCCATGCCTATTTAAAAATAGCAGATCTACAAGGTGTGAGACACACACGCGCACACACACACACACACACACGCACGCACATACCCGCACGCACGCACACACACGCACGCACGCACACTCACACGCACGCACACACACACACATACACACACACACGCGCGCGCACACACACAATGGGTCAAACCTTCTTTGTTTATCGTGTCCCTACCCCCTGCTGCTTGGTGCCTGTCGTTAACATTCCTTCTGCCCTGAAACTATTTACCCATAGTACTAGTACTGTATATATGGAAGCCATGGCCCTGAAAGTGTTTGTCCAATGTATGCAACAGTTATTATTTCCAAATGTTACAATATAAGATTCTGCATCTAGCATGAGGCAAGACACAAGTTCAGAGTGAACATCTTTAACTCAAATCTTTGCTTCTGGGGGTCCCAGGAACAACATATTTTGAGATGATGCCAAATACATATCATTTTTGGGGGTCCTTGACATGACAACGTTTCAGAACCACATACAGTATAGCAACATAACTTCTTTTCTGAAAGGATTAGGATTTAGAAGACATTTGTAGAATCGGCCTGTATCAGCGGTTCTCAAACGTTGTCATATCAAGGACCCCTAAAATGATATGGTATTTGGCCACGGACCCCCATCTCACAATATTTGTCATCAGGGTTCCCACACATTTTTACCAATTAATTTCCAAAACTTTTCCAAAACCTTTCCAGGATATTTAACCCAATTTCCAGGACTATATAACAATAATTCAGCTCAATAACAGGTCGCTTACTCCTATGCGCAATGCCCAAAGACAGGTAGTGTATGCCAGTGGTTCTCAACCTTTTCAGGCTGTGACCCCCGAAAGAATCATATTTTAACTGGGGACCCGGCACCCTGACGAGCACTAAGAGTTGAGGAATTTTGTATAACACTGTTCTATTGGGAACATAGCAGATCTACATGCTCACAGTTGCGAGGCGTTGTGAGCATGTAGATCGGCTATTTTCACAATTTCTGCCTCTAATATTTGACAATTTGGCCAACGTTTAATTTGTCATTTCAGAGGTATTAACAAAATCAATAAACAAAGACAATGCGTAGCTATTTCTTCCAGGACCCTTGATAAATTCCAAAACTTTTCCAGTACTGGAAAAATATTTTTCTAATTTCAAAATATTTCCAGGAATTTCATGACCGTGGGAACCCTGTAGAGAGGCAGGGGCTGAAATGTCTAAAAGGGCCTTTTGGCCGCGCTGCGACGCATTGTGAGCTTGGAGGTCGGCTATTTTTGGTACTTGATACCACAGTAACCACACTGAACTAAGCAGCAAGTCAATACTGGAGATGTGACAAACAGCATAGATTTCTACACAGAGAAGGCAATTCTTTCCACATAAGATGCTACATTTAAAGTACAGGAGAGTTTGCACAAGACAATTCTCTTGAATGCTACCTTCAGGTATGGCATGGAAAGAGGGCATTTGCATTTCTTTCACCATAGTAAAAACTGCATTCATGGTCTGGAGAGGGCACTTTTTATAGACAAATAAAAGGGCAGGGGCTCAAGCCCCCTTTGATGTCTATGTGTGCACGTGCCTGTGGTCTGTCCATGTTCCATCAAGCGCCATTCATATACTGTATGAATGGCACTGTCTTGTTTGACAGCACTGTCATCAGTGTTGGATTCATGTTAATGTGTATTTTCAGATATTTAACCACTTAAACCCTAAATACTAAACAAGTAAACTTTACCTTTGGCTCTGTACTTGGTCTGCTTTTTTCCCCCTCTAGACCAAGCTTCTTTGCTGATCTACACGTTCGCAGTGCGAGGCGTTGTGAGCTTAGATCGTCTAAGTGGTAAATGGTCACCCCAGAATATCACAGTCCATTATTTATTCTGCATTTGAGCCGCGGACCACCAGTTGATCGTAGAATAATTCTAATAAAATGAAAGCAAAAACACGGGTCCGGGTGTTTTTGGTTTAATTTTATACTCTCAAGAGTTAAAGATATTTAAAGGTACATTTGGTTCCCAACTCTCCATCATTTAGCTGGAGACCACCTGGAACCCCCTCAAGGACCACTGGTCGAGAAGCACTGCAGTATAGTATATCCATACAGGAAGACTGAACACCAAGGGAATTGATGTATGAAGATGTTTTATTACCAGCTTGCAAAGTTGGCATGGTCTCCAGATCGTCCTTTCCTAGCCGCCACAGTATGATTGATGTTAACGTAATTTTTTCGAATCAGCCTCATGGTGGCCCTATAACAGTCCGATTTTACCTATAACTCCACCGATCAGTGTCAAACTTTGTACGCGCACTCCCTAGAGGCAAAGAAAAAACAATGAACACATCGTGAATTTTTCCCTATAGGCTGAGGAAGAAATGCCACTTCAAATTTCTCAAATCAGCCTCATGGTGGCGCTATAACAGGCCAATTTGTGTTTTTACCTTTAACTCTACCCATCAGTGGATAACTTTGTATGCTGCACTCCCTAGAGGCTAAGGAAAACCCTTTGCCCTGCATTTTTCACATTTGCCTTTATAGCGTTACCAGAAAGTCAACTTATGTAAAACACATTCTTTGCTATTACTCCGTCAGATTTTCTCCAAAAATCACACAAATCAGTACACAGTATCTCTATAGTCATGTGATCAAGACCGATCCGTCTGATATTTCATATTCCATCCTAATTGGCTAATATTGGCTTCCAAAGTTTGCAGGATTGCTCTATTTTTTAACAAAATGCCTCAAATCATCAATGCAGCTTGCAATCACTGTGGAATTTGACACCCATTAGGTCAACAAATGCTACCCTTTTCACATTGGCCTGTTATAGCACCACCAGCAGGTAGACTTTAGCAAAACACAATTTTGGAACACAATGCCTCAAATCATGCATGCAGCGTCCGATTGCCATGAAAGGCCTAAGATTGGCGAAGAACACATGCCACCCTTTTTACATTGGCCTTTTATAGCGCCACTATAAAAGCACTGCTTCTAGTTACAATCTAAAACATGAATCCTTGTATAAAAAAAACAACAACACAAACTCTTGTCACAAATACACCAGTGCACACTGGAAAGGTTTCTTCTCCAGTGTGGAATGTGGATACGCTGGTGGGCCTTCAGACTACTTGACACACTGAAACACTTGATACACTGGTCCAGGACATCATTAAGTTTTTTATCCAGTGTGGACACGCTGATGTTTCTTCAGGCTAGATAACTGACTGAAACTCTTGTCACAATGTTCACAGTGAAAAGGTTTTTCTCCAGTGTGAACGCGCAGGTGTGTCTTCAGGCTTGTTGAATGATTGAAATATTTGTCACAAAGTTTACAGTGAAAAGGTTTTTCTCCAGTGTGAACGCGCTGGTGGCTCTTCAGGCTAGATGAATGATTGAAACTCTTGTTGCAATGTTCACAGTGAAAAGGTTTTTCTCCCGTGTGGACACGCTGGTGACTGTTCAGGTTAGATGACTGATTGAAACTCTTGTCGCAATGTTTACAGTGAAAAGGTTTTTCTCCCGTGTGAACATGCTGGTGTTTCTTCAGGTCAGATGAATAATTGAAACTTTTGTCACAATGTTTACAGTGAAAAGGTTGTTCTCCAGTAAGAACACACTGGTGGCTCTTCAGGTCTCCAGTGTGAACACGCTGGTGACTATTCAGGTTAGATGAATGATTGAAACTCATGTCACAATGTTTACAGTGGTAAGGTTTTTCTCCAGTGTGAACATGCTGGTGGTTCTTCAGGTCAGATGACTGACTGAAACTCTTGCCACAATGTTCACATTGGAAAGGTTTTTCCCCAGTGTGAACGCGCTGGTGCCTCTTCAGTTGAGACGACGCCCCGAAACTCTTGTCACAATGTTCACAGCGAAAAGGTTTTTCTCCAGTGTGAATACGCTGATGTGACTTTAGGGAGCCTGACTCTCTGAAACGCTTTTCACAATGTTTACAGTGAAAAGGTTTTTCTCCAGTGTGGGTACGCTGGTGTGACTTCAGGTGAGATGACTGATTGAAAGTCTTGTCACAATGCTTCTCTTCAGAGAGAGAGGAGGGGGGGGGGGGGGGGGGGGGACAGAGGGGAGAGAGGGAGAGGAGGAGAGAAGGGCAAAGGCAGGTTAAAACTGGTGAGTATAAAGCCAGGTCTTAACCGCACCGAATCTCCCACGAATCGCCGTCAGAAAGCGTTCTTGCCGACAGGCTGCCGACCGGGAGCCATCGGCAGCTTGTCGGCAAGAGGTGCTTGCCGTCGATAAGGCTGGCGGAACACGTCGATGGAAAACTAGAATGGACCAGAGTTTAGTCTGCTACAGTGCAGAACTTTCCAGAAGCAAGCCTAAATAAGCCAGAGACATTTTCCCGTCATTTTAACTTAATACCAAATTCACAATCAACTCTCAATTTTCTATAGGCCTACTAATCAACTCCAAAGCAACGCTAGATAATAGTGCATGAGTGTTGTTTTGGTGAGAGCAGAGCAGGAAAAAACACCGCACAGAGATCTCCGCGGTTGCCAGATTCTGTGGGTGAAACAAGCGGCCAGGTCTATGAAAACTATCCCAAAAGAAGCGACCAGTTTCACCTCTTGAGCTCTATTACATTAGCTATTTTCTAAAAGAATGTTGAAAACAAGGCCAAATAAGCAACTACAATTCAGAAACAAGCCCAAACAAAAGCAACCCACAACTAGCAACATTATAGGAAACAGTATCAAAGTCGCTTATAACGATCAGACCTGGCAACACTGCCATACAGTAACTACAGTCGGCGTCGGCTGAAAAAAGAAAAGTGCTTCGTTTTTTGCAGTTCTTTGCAGTCTGTGTAGTCAAAAGTAGTCTCCTGTAGAATGTTTGGTGTGGAGACACCTTAAGATGAGGAGCAATTACGTCTTCCCTGTTAATATGTTTGATATAATTGTATTTTTCATCAACCACTTTTATTCCAACTCCCAGTTTCTTTTCCCCACACGTGTTGAACACTGACTGACCTCCACTGGTCGCCTCCCAATCGTCACTGTCTTCAGTGACTTCAGAGCCAGCATGACTGGTCTCCTCCCAATCGTCACTGTCTTCAGTGACTTCAGAGCTCGATTCAAGCTTGACTTCAACTTCAGGAGAAACCTCCTCAAACATGTGCAGCATGCCTAGGAGCAGAAAAACAACAAGATAGCTTCATTCTCTAACACACAGAGAACCAGGAGAACACAGATAAAAAGACCAGTGATGAATACCCAAATATGGAGACCCCTGGTACCCATATATGGAGATCCATGTATTGTATTATGGAGATGAGTGAGAGCCCAAACATGCTTATGTGAGAGCCCAAACATGCTTACTCAGTTATTCGTTATGTTAAAGTCCTATGATGTCTATGACAGACATCATACCCTTTTATGCCCATACATGGAGATCCCTGTCTGTAGAACCAGCCACACAGATATGGGCTGTCTTGGCCATATATGGATTCGTTGTTAGATATGGGCTTAATATTGATGACATCAGGGAACTCCAATATGGACATAAAAGGGTGTGGTTCCTGTGACATCACAGTGACATCAGAGCATGATGTCAGAGCAGCAAACCCATAGACCTTACAAAAGTGACACAACCCCAGTGTCAGGCGTGACAGAGATACATATGGACAAGCTGTGCTGGTTTTCATAGTTAACTGCGACCTACGGTCGCAATAATGTTGTTAAAGCAAATATTTAATTTCAATCATGAAATTATGAAACAATATTAAAACATAATACTCGACATGTTGCGAGCTTGTAGATCCACTATTTTCAGCACATGTTCCCCCTGCATAGCGATGCTAGGGTTCAAGTGGTTAAACTTACTGAAGTGTGGGTGATCTTCAGGTTCCTCCTGTTTAATAGAAATGTCCCTGGCTGAGTCTGGAGAATTCATCTTCACCTGCAGTCTGGACTCCACACACTGGTCTGAAATAGGGATGGGACGATATGAAAATGTCATATCACGATTATTGTGACAAAAGATATCGCGATTTACGATATTATCGCGATAATCAAAATCCATTATCCTGGGGCGGAACATTTGCCAAAAAATAGCAGATCTACAAGCTCACAACGTTGTGAGCGTTGTGAGCTTGTAGATTGGCTATTTTTTGGCATAGACATTTGATAGAGAGTAGACTGTATCAAGTATGTTTATTATAAGTACCTTTTACCAATTATAGAGGGTTTAAGTGCTACCGGATATGCAGCAAAAGGTGAATTGATCCCAGTGCTTGACGGAGGACGATATCACGATATATTAAATCTCCACAATACGATTATCGTGAGTGTTTTTGATCACGATAAACGATAATATCGCGTATCATCCCATCCCTAGTCTGAAATGAAGCAATTCAAAAACAGACTAATAACTTCACACCTAGTGGTGTCAAGAATATGCAAATAATGGTCTGAAGTGAATAAGGTGAAAGTAGCCAATCTGCTTCTAATGTTTCTACAACCATGCTTTCTTCTATGACCAACCCCACCAATAGATATATCCTACTATACAGACTTTGATGTGTCATGCGTTTTAGAAATGGTTTCATATAAAACATAGGATATGGATAATTGTTACAAAAACTGCGATCTAGTATATCCCCAAATTAACAAGATCATTATTTTACATCTGTGCACCTTCACTCACTAAAAACCTAAAAAGCCAAACTCAATCTCAGTTAGACTGTGAGATCTTTAGTTCTAATCTGAGCCAAGATGATGGAAAGATCAAGGTCAACAAGAAAGACATAAAACCCGTCCATGTGTTTGTTAACACTTTGGTTTCAAGGAGTAAATAATCATTGACCAAAAATAATTGTGTTAATTTTTGCCATAATCAAGCAGCTCTTCATTATTTAGACCTGATGATGGCGCTAGAAGATCAAGGTAATTAGAACACTTTCGCCAGGGTTAATCTCCCAGGAAGCATGAATGAATTGTTTCATGACAATTTGTCCAATACATTTTAGACATACTTGGGTCCAAGTGGGGTTTGGCCAAAGATGGCTCCAGAGTAAAGGAAAGGCCATTTAATAGATCATGATCTCTGCAGCATTAGTTATTTTATTTTATTTTTTAATTAATATCTCTATTCAGATATAGTAATTGCCTTCATGTCTGACGTCTTCCTCCAGAAACACATTGCTATAGAAAGAAAAAGGAAAAGAATCTGTATATAAGGTTTTGTTTGCTGTTAGTTAATTAGTTCCCAGTTAGTTACAGTGGGTTGTCTTTAAGGACGGGATAGTCCCCAGACTTTGCCTGGGTTTTGGGCTGGTGTCGCCTCTGTGCCGCCTGGGACCTGGGACAGCTCATGAAAAAAAAGAAAGAAAAAAAAAAAAAGACATATCTCAAAATATTCTAATATTACACACGTGACACGACCACTCAAAATTAGGATTTATAATACATAAATGTCAAACTTCTGAAAGGTTATGTTAATTTATGCACTCATTACTTTTTTCAGTACTTTTGAACAAAGTATTTGTGGGGTTCAGGTACAGTATACAGGGTACCTGCACATTTCTAAAGTGACAATTTATTGGCTTTTACTTATTTTACCAGTGATGTATATTGGACCAGTTACCCGTATATGGAGATATCCTGTGTGAGAGCCCAAACATGCTTACTCCGTTATTCGTTATGTGAAAGTCCCATGATGTCTATGACATCTGAAAGTATACCCTTGTATGCCCATACATGGAGATCCCTGTCTGTAGAACCAGCCACACAGATATGGGCTGTCTTGGCCATCTGTCTTGGCCATATATGGATTCTGTTAGTGTGGTATGTGGCCGATGTAGCCTCCATATGTGAGCATTCCCATATGAAGTCCTGTTGTCTGAAGTCCATAAGGCCTATGTCAAAGCAAACCTGGGCTTCCATAACACCTCTGCAGTACCACAGGCTGACCACCTTCATGCCACGCCCCAATGATGAAAACATATTTTGTTCAAAAGTATTCCAGACCAAGTACTGAGTGTATACATTAACATAACCTTTCAGAAGTGTGACATTTCTCTATTCTTTTGAGTGGTTGTGTGTACAATTCTAATATTTGTAATAATTATTTAGGAAAATGGAAAAAGTTAAATAAAATAAAGTGTTATAAAAATAAATGAAAACAGTTATTGAAAAAAAAAAAAGAAAAAAAAACACACACAGCCTGCTCAGTATTATGAGGGTAGTATGAGTCACCAGAAAAATAATATGGGTGTTTTAATGAATCTATCATGGTTAAAATGAAGTTTAAAGTTACAATGGTTGTGTGGGGAGAGGCCCTGGAGAGGAGGGCCGTTCATAAAAGCCTGATTAGATGATAAAATGACCAAAAGTTTTTTGAAAGTGAAATATCCCTTTAAATTCTTCCCATTATGGGGCTTTCAAAAATAAACACTGCATCAATACATCACAAGCTCCGGGGTTTTTTGTTCACAAAGCATGCGCCCATGTATGGTGGCCTAAAACAGAAGAGAAACATTGCTGTTAGCGCTATGTCAAAACATACAGCAATATAAGTCAGGGAAGAACACTAGAGGAGTAGCTTACTGCAGGGACATGCACAGTTACACACTAGGTGGCGCTTAGGAATGCCCTACAGTATATGGGCATATTGGGCCCGAATCATCAATCTGGTTGTAAATATAGTGTAAATAAGGTGACTAAATTTGGCTTATATTTCTGTCTTACCTTCAAAATCCCAAAAAAATAAAATAAAATAAACATTCTGAATCTGACCCTAACTTGTGAATTGTCCTTGAATTGTCTGTAAGATTAAAATCTGGGTGTAATGTGGCCGTAAAGTGCTTGATGAATCGGGCCCATTGTGTCAGTCTCATGTGGTCTGTCACTTTTATATACCCATATATGGAGATCCCTGATGTCATAAATATTAAGCCCACATCTGTGAATGCCCATATAAGCCCATACATGTCAGTCTCATGTGGTCTCAGCGTGAGGTCACTTCTCGCCCTTATAGGCGAGGGCGCTTTAGCCCTGGCTTAGGGTGTCTTACTTTTCCTTAAATGTTATCCTTACATTTTGAAGACCCCTGTGCTAAACACATTATGTAAATGGAATACATAGCTAAATGGGATACTTGGTCATTATCTTGCGTATAAAGCTTAACAGGGAAGACCACCCATTTTTAATATTGAACTATGTCATTAATACATCTTAGAGGAGTTGTGTGGAAATAAAAAAAGAGTTCCCCCTCTTCTGTGTTGCCTAGAACTGGGGGATTGATTTTTGGGTTTGTATTGTAAATTACAATGTGTGTCATCAAGTTGTAATTTACAATACAAACCCCAAAATCAATCCTTGAAAATGGGTGGTCTTCCCCTTTAAGCTTACTCAGCTAAGCTAAGACATTTGAATCATAATTTAAATCAGGGGTCTTCAACGTTTTCAGGCCAAGGACCCCTTAGCTGAGAGAGGGATGAAGCAGGGACCCCCACAACCTGTTCATTGATTCCTTATAGTTTAATTGTTTGACAGCACAATCATCAGTGTATTTTGGATTCATGTCAATTTGTGTTTTCAGATATTTAACCACTTGAACCGTCAATACTTAATAAACTTGAGCTTTCACTCTGTACTTAGTCTGCTCTTTTTCCCCTCTACACTAAAGCCCTTTGCCAAAAATAGCAAATCTATAAGCTCACAACGCCTCGCAGCGCGAGATCTGCTTGTAGATCTGCTATTGTTGGCTAAAGTTCTCAGAATATGTATGCTAGGGTTCAAGTGGTTAATATAAAAAAAGGAGAAAGAAAACTTTCTATCACTCAAAGATTTGGGGGACCCCCTGTAGTAACTCTGAGGACCCCGACCCCTGATTTAAATAATGCAAAAATGTAAATGATCAGATCAGATCATAATTTCAATCATGCAAAATGTAAATGATTACAAAGTGTTACACTTCCTGTACTAGCCTTCACCCCACCTCTAGTTCTGTACTGCATGTGTACATGAGGCGTGATTCCTAAACCCACCAGGCTTGAGTTAAGAAGAGCCGCCTCGCGGAAACGCAAGGACTTCCAGGAGTGGCTGAAATCCCTGCCTGACACATGGAGGGTGGATAAAGTCAGAGGCATGAAGACTTGTACTTGAGAAAAGCCTGCATTTGCACAATGCACAACTATTAATTTCTCACTACAGTGCTCAAAATAAACTGTGCTAAAAAACTTGAAACTGACTTAATTGTACTGTGCTTAATAAAGGGAAAACTTTGTAACTTTGCTAAAGAGAAAAACGTACTGTGCTCAAAATAAAAACTCTTACTGATTATCAGTTAAATTGTTATGGTTTGGATATGGCTTTGGGCCTATTATGCTGCGTGTATTATTGTAATGGATCAGTAGGTAGTAGGTACTTTGCACTTGAGCGAGCAGCACTAACGTTCATGGGCACTTTCATACTTAAGATTATCGAGAGGAGGCGGGTCTTAACTCAATCCTGGTGGGTTTAGGAATCACGCGTACATGAGAGAGAGAGAGAGAGAGAGAGAGAGAGAGAGAGAGTGCCTCCCCCTCTCTACTTCCTTCCTACATCTGTGTGACTCACTGAAAAACTAAAAGCCTCCATTTTGACATTGATCTCGTTTCACAGCCCAGCCATACATTGATGTCAGTGTAAAGGTATGTTAAAATACATTGTTTTACAAAACCAATGTGTGTGTGTATGTGTCATTGTGAACGTAAATGTGTAAATTCTGTTCCGAAGTTAATTCCACAGTCACTGTGCTCTGCCCGATGACAGGCGGGAAGTAAACTGTATTGTAGGCTGTTGTTTCGCATGAATCAAATCTACTGTGCGTGTGTGTGTGTGTGTGTGTGTGTGTGTGTGTGTGTGTGTGTGTGTGTGTGTGTGTGTGTGTGTGTGTGTGTGTGTGTGTGTGCGTGCGTGCATGTGTGTGAGGGCGCCAAAAAGTGACAGAGATCTAGCCTGAGAGGTAGTGAGTTAGCGAATGGGAGAAGAGAGATACAATACAAAGTGTGGGACATACGTTCATACAGTACATAATAGACAAACCCAGATGTAGCCTACAGTAGGAGTGGTTAGCACCTATCGAAAAGGCAGAACTAAAACAACTAGCAACATCAATAAAACATGGACACACAGGAGGATGAAGATGATGATTTACATTTATACTAGCATGCTTAGAATTCTAATTTATTGAACATTATTTCATTTATTATCTTTTATTGAAAATCACGTTTTGATAATAGGAGCTGTATTATGTTGTTAGCATCCTCTTCCTCACTACCAGCTCAGTGGCCTAGTGGTTTGAGTGTCTGCCCTGAGACTGACAAACCCCGGTCGGGTCATACCAAAGACTCTAAAAAATGAGACCCAGTGCCTCCCTGCTTGGCACTCAGCATCAAGGGTTGGATTTGCGTCATGTCCAGGGGGTGTACTTATAAATCAAGCTGCCTCACGCTACAGAAACAGGAAATAGGCTCCTGCCCTATGAGCCTCATGGCTCGGCCGAGTCATATGGGCCTCATGGCTCGGCAAGGCTTACTTACTTACTTTATCCTCACTATCAGGCAGAAACTGTTCATGTCCAAAACAGAAATGGAAAAAAATAACCTGTGTCCCAATGGATACAATGTAGTTATTATTTAATCACAAGCTCTTGTTAATACAAACTCACACACAGATGTGACAAATGTGTCCACCTGTTGTCCATATTATGTAATTAAGAACATTTTCTTTTAACCTATTTAGGACAGGGCTTTAATCTTTAAAGACAGGAACCCCTTTTTGGGTCATTGTTGTTATGTGTTGTTATGTGAGGTCATTGTTTATTATTGTGATGTTTTATCTGCTTATTGTAAATCACTTTGGATTAAAAGTGTCTGCTAAATGCCTAAACTGTAAACTAAACTGAAGAAACTTATTATTTCACAACACTGTCATATAACAAGTGTCTGTGTTTATATTCCCTGTGTGTGGGGAAGAGACTGCATATCACTGATCATTTCTGCACTTTTTTATTGTTTTTTTACAGAGACACAACCTCCATACAGTGATCATAAAAAGAGCTATACAGCAGATGTTTGTGGTCTGGGTCTGAACTTCAATCAGAACACAACACGCCCAATGCAGAATATAACGGGTGTGCATTAAGACGTAAGACTGATAGAACCAGACACACCCATAATTAAATAGGAACGGACAAAACATTTTAATTGACACTATTAACATTTTCTAACTTATTGACTCAGGATAGTATAGGCAAAGAAGAAGAAGAAAGTGACATGGCGTGTACAGGAGTGTCAGCAGAGGAATGCCTCCGTAATGCCAGACCAAACCTGGTGAGGGGATTACACAATATTTCAATTATTGTGGAGAATCTGCTTCAGCAAGAAGTGTTCACTAAGGAGGCGGTCAGTCAAATAGAGTCAGAGAAAAATGACTATGATAAAACAAGGAAAATACTGAATTCGATCACAGACAAAGGGGAGGCAGCCTGCTATGAATTACTGAAGATCATTTACAAAACTAGGATGAGGACCTTAACACCAGAACTACACCAATGGATCACCTGCTTTCCTTTCAAAGATGATGTGGACATGGATATAAGCTATTCTACAGGTACTATATGTAAAGCATAAATTGCCAAATACATTTGGGGAGGAAGCGATTGTGTAACTTTATGAGTTATTTTATTGACACATTAAGTATGGGGTGGGTGGTTCCAAGGTGAAACAGTAAGTAAGGGGCAGAACGGGCATAGCCTGATTTCAGACTCTACTCTGGGGCTTGAGTCTGAAGTTGTCTCCATTCTATTTGATTGAAAAGGGGAGGGGATTTAAAATTTGAAATTCCCAATCACAAGAGATCTGGTGGGAGGGGTTGTGTTTGACTTTTGCACACAAAACATTCCCTCCTCCCCCTCCCCTCTGTGACATGCACCAAACAGGTCATTGTCTTTGATGTTTCATTGATTAGAGAGAATCACTAACGAGCTATCGACACTTGTAGTTGCAGCTCTTCTGAAGATCAAAGGAGGCAATTAAGAACGCTGGTGAGCCACCCCTCCCTCCACTGTTTCTGTTGATTTTCAAAAGTTAGACGCACCCCTCCTCCGTATTGCATTGATTTCATTGGTCGGTAGGCCAAGATACCGTATCAAGAGACGCGTCATATGACACATCCAGACCAAGAGATGCAGTTCACTCAGAGAGTGGGCGGGTCTATTGGCTGGAGCCAGGCTAGAACGGGCAGGCGGTCAACAGGTGAAACAGTCGATAAATAGGGAATCTTCTCTTGCGTGTTTGACATTTCTACCTAGAGCTTGAATGCCCGGATGAAACTCATTGTCTCCTCTAAACATAGTGATATAGTAAAGCCCCTAGCAGGGAGTAGGAAAATCATAAACCATGTTAATCTAATCCATGTAATCTCTGTCAGACTCTGTCAGATGTTTATTCGCAAAGTAATGCCTTATGCCTCATTCACATACAGAAAAGCCAAGCTAATGGGTTGCTTGGTAATTCAATGTATTCTCTATGCAAACAAGCTTTTAAAATTTCCAAGCTGGAAAAAAAGCTTGGAAATTTTTAAAGCTGGTTTGCATAGAGAATACATTGAATTACCATTAGCTTGGCTTCTCTCAGTGTGAATGCAGTATAATGCCTCATTCACACTACAGATATATAGTTGAACGTTTTGCTTGGTAATTCAATGTAATCTCAATGGAAACCAGCTTTAAAGGCTGGGCATGTCGGCTGTCCTTGGAATCCAGCCTTTAAAGCTGGTTTCCATTGAGATTACATTGAATTACCAAGCAAAACGTTCAACTATATATCTGTAGTGTGAATGAGGCATTACTCTGTCATAGAAAAGCAATGAGTTAAAACATTTCTTTTTTTAAAGTATCGGATTTGGGCACAAGGTTTCCACCCAACATCGACGATATTATGCTTGGTAACTGTTGAGTATTACTGCAACAGGGTAAGAGTTCATATTATCATCATTGTCACTTATTCTCTTCCAGGGTTCAACATGGAGGCTAGAGAAGTGATCAGACAGAGCAAGACGAATCTTCAAGCCATTCTAATGTCAAACATTAACTTTGTCACTCAGTATGTGTTTGAAAAGAAGCTTTTGGACTTCTGTGAGTATGCCGACCTGAAGAGCATCTCTGCCCCGTCCCGCGCAGCCACTGAACTTGTGGACACAATGATTTTCAAGGGGGAAACAACTTGCAGCGATTTTTTGAGTCTGTTACAAGACACCAAACTAACAGACGTGTTTCCTGATCTGAAGATCAGGAAGGACCTGATGGATCAACTGAAATCTGAACTAAAACCTCAAGAGGACAAAAGAAAACTATACAGAAAGGTTATGGATAATTACAAAGCCATGCTTGAAGGCAACAAGAGGCAGGTGGAGGTCACAGAGAAGCTGATCAGAGCAGAGTTTGAAAATAAGCACCAGTTCCTGAGAGAGGAAGAGGAGGCCCGACTGGCAGCTCTGAGGGAGGAAGGGGAGCAGAAGGAGAAGGCTGTCATCGAAAGGATGATGATCATTGAGCTTGAGATCTCCATTCTCTCGAATAACATTTCTGCTGTAGAACAAGAGCTGCAGACATTTCACAGCAGTTATGAACACAAACAACGTGTCCGTTTGGCTGTGTCAGAACCACAGCTATGTGTCGGTTTGGCTGTGTCAGGACCACAGCTGGCCTCAGGAATGATGATAGACATTGCCAAACACCTTGGAAACCTGACCTTCAAAGTCTGGGAGAAGATGAAGGGGAGGGTCAAGTTCACTCCTGTCATTCTGGACCCAAAGACTGCATCCTTCTTTATGTATCTGTCTGATGACCTGACCAGTATGAGATGTATGAGAATCAAATGTAACGATATGTCAATTTGGCCTCACCCTCCAAACCCAGAGAGGTTCACACAGTCTGGCATCATTGCTGATAGACTTCGGGGTTATGTTCTGGGTTCAGAGGGTTTCATTTCAGGAAAACACAGCTGGGAGGTGGAGGTCGGAGACCATAGAGAATGGGGTATAGGTTTGGCTAATCATTCTGTTTACAGGAAAGGAGATATATTTGAATCACAATTATCACAATTGGAAATATGGCTCTTAGGTTTTGAGGGGGGTTGGTACTACACTAGAGGGGGTTACAACATCTACCACACTAGAGGGGGTTACACCTCTAGTAAAATCTCAGTCCAGAGGAATCCTCAGAGGATCAGAGTCGAGCTGGATTATGATGTGGGGGAGGTGTCCTTCTACAACCCTGAAGACAAGACTCACATCCACACTCTTAGAGACAGGTTCACTAAGAAACTCTACCCTTTTTTCGGGGTTGGACCTGAAGACGAAACAAAGGCTATACAAATCTGCCAAGTAGAGACATGTCTCTCTAGGAAGATAGAGATGTCAGAGAGAGAGGGAGAGAGAGAGAGAAAGAGACTGAGAGAGAGAGACTGAGAGAGAGACTGCATGTTGTGATGCCCCTTTCTAGGATAGTGGGGTGTGTCAGTCAGACTTGATGACTCATGGAGGCATCAAGTTCAGTTCATGTCATTCACTGTCAACTCAGCCGTTCAGTTATGCCATCCATCAATACTTTAGTTGATTATGTTGGGTTATTTTTTTAATAAACATTTATTGATTTGACACACCAGTGTCCCTCCCCTTATTTGTCATGGCTTTGGACCTGCCATGACTGTACTAGAGTAGTGAACAAGTGAAGTGTGACGTAATTTACACATCCTACCTGTAGGGCTGTCACGATATGACATTTTACATGACGATTAATTGTCACTCAAATAATTGGCGATTAACGATTTAATTGTGTTTTTGTCGTTGACAATTACATTTCTGTTTGGCTTTTAGGCTTTGAAGTTGCACATGGCAGATATGACACAAAACCTAAATAAACGAAGAAATTACTGACATATTTGACAACTTACTACTTAAAAAATAACATTGATAGTGGAAATAGCCGATCTACAAGCTCACAACGCGTGCTATTTCCACTTTCTGACATTTTTCAACATTCACGATTATGACGATTGACAAAATAATTGCGATAATGTAAACTAATCACGATTAGACGATTATGTAATAATTGTGACAGCCCTACCTACCTGGTTCGCGGTTTTCTACCCCCCATTCTGAATTCCCATAGACCTTTTTCATACCGCGTCATTTAAGAACTGTGTTCCAATTATAGACAAATTATCTCAGCGGTTTGACTCGTATGGATATGAAGAATCAACTGATGGTGAGAAAATGCTAATGTTACCGTTGCCAAATTAGTTACATTTTCTCTAGAAACAGGCTTTATCAAATATGAGCGACTAACTATCATAAACCATACAGAGCCACCTCGCCGACAATATCGCAAAGACCGTTTGTTTATTTTTGGACCGCAATGCTTATATGAGACGATTTAAGGTGACTCAATGTTATTCTCTCCATAGAGGATTACTTCCGTGGAACCGGGGGATGAGCGAGTCACGTCATGACTTCACTGTTCTATTCTCACCAGGATATGTATTACTGCGATGAAACGAAGCCTGGAACGCATTGTTGTAAAGTGCCCTTTGTTTGGGCTGGTGTGAAGGCTCATTCTGGTGCGAATCAAGCAAACAAATTCTAATTTGCCAAAAAAAACAGGGGTTTATCTTCGCTTCCAGGCGCAGCAGAGTTCGGTTCACTGTACTGTGGTGAATGTGAATGCAATCCGCAGCAAATACACACACATATAAGGATTAGGGTTCAGACATTCCTCTCGTACTGAGCGGGATTACTATTGCAACAACACATCATCAGTAGGGTAAAACTAACCTGTCTCACGACGGTGCATATATTTTGGAGCGGTGCAAACCGGTCCTACATTTCACTTTGTGTTAGTCAAAAATCCGTGTTAGCCCAATCACTGGCCGGTCTATCCGTGACGTCAGTTACTCTCCATACATGGAGATCCAAATATATTATCCAAAATAAATTGCACAGATCTCCATGTGCGGGTGCAAAGTCTGGCTAACCCCACATCATGGACCTCGCCTGAGCTTCAAACACCACCCAGGAGGACCCGAGATTGCAACAACACTAACAGATTGTAGTCACTGTCCCAGGTCCCAGGCGGCATCCAGCCAACACCAGCACAATATAAGCAAGGGGATTATCTCGACTTGTCCTTAAAAACAACCCGACCTAACTAACTAACTAACTAACTAACTAACAGCAAACAAACCCTTATATCCACAAGTTTCCAACATCCCATCGTGCATTGCGCAGAAGGTGTGCGGCAGTTTCTGGCAGCCGAGTGTGATCTACAAGCTCACAACGGTTGCATCTGCGACACGACATGAGCTTGTATGTCTGCTATTCTCCGGAAGTGTCCCACAACTACAGTAAATTATCACAGAAACAGGTGGATAGCCTGACCAGGACTCTAGTCTGACATCATACTCAACAATAAAATATTGCCATGCGTGACTCACAACAGGACGCCCGCTGGCCTAGTGGTCTAGCCGCATATACCACACAGGCTCTGATGCCTGCTGGTGGGCTCGGGTTCCATTCCCTTTATTCCGAAACCCCCTGTGTGTCTGGAATAAAGTTTGAATTTAAATTGAAATATTTAATGTATTATTCTATAACAGATTCCGACCAAATCATTAACTTTTTATGACAATATTAACCAAATAAGAATAATTTAACTGCCAATAGCATGACTTGCAAAACGATTACCTTATGCATAAAAAAAAGGTTTTCATTGGTCCATCATTCATCTGACTATTTTGTTAAGAAGTATTCCAGACCAAGTACCGAGTGCATACATTAACAACAACCTTTCAGGAGTTTGACATTTCTCTTATTATAAATCCTTCTTTTGAGTGGTTGTGTGTACTATTGTAATATTTTGAGATATGGATTTTTTGGTCTTCATGAGCTGTATGCCATACAAATCTAAGCCTATGGCTTGTTTCAACTGAGATCTTTTTTTAAACTCATATAACATTGAATGACAGATACATAGAACACAGTACTATGGAGAAGATAATCGTTAAACAAACAGTCGTAAAGTAAAACACAATGCAAACTAAATGGTATTTGCAATAGAAAGGTCAGGGGGGGGTAAGGATAGCTCTGGTCCATCGCTTTCACCTCCCGCATTGCTCGGGAGCAATGCGGGAGGTGAAAGCGATGGACCAGAGCTAGGGTAAGGATAGGCTTTGTTTTCATTTACCAGTTTCGATTAACAGTGGCTTTTCAGTGCCGATAATATGTTTTCATTGCATAAACAAAAAAGAAGGGAAAAAAACAACACAAAGAAACATACCTCCTCCAAGAATGTGTCCTGTTAGAAAACACACTTTAACGCTGCTCTAAGTAAGGATTCTAGTCTCCACTGCTTTCAAGCTTCTTTTTGAAAATCGACTTTATATTTGTGTAAAATAAATTCCTCCCGTTTTCACAAGGAGCCTGTGTCGTCACTCTTTACACAGACTGCTGTGCAACGACACTCTCCAACACGAAAGTTAGTAAGTTACACTAAGGTTTTTGAGAACCTCTATTAGTTTGTTTATAACACAGAATTGCTCTGTATCATGTTCGCTCTGCTCTGTTTACGGTGTTTCAACCCGGACGAGAGAGAGGGAGGGAATTAGGGAAACGGTCCCCGTCCTTCCCTCTATCTTGTCCGGGTTGAAACACATCACACTACTCCAAGTTCCGGCCCCGCAGAAGTACCAAAAAAAAATGCTGATTTTGATTCAAATGTAAGCCATTTACCATGAGAGGGAGTGTAACTGGCGTCATTATTGTTATATTTTTTGTAATTTATTTCATGTACTTGCTCGCTTGTTTCATGGGTTTGTTTTATTGTGAAGTGTCTACCGGAACTGCTCACCGGAAATGTACCATTTACTCATTGCCCGGTAGCCTTTAAATGTAGTCGCTTCAGTATGGCAGACCAAGTGGTTGCTCTAAGCACTTCCTCACTTCTCCCATGCAAGCACAGAGTCGGGAGACAGGTTCGTTATTTGTTTGATCATTTGTTCATATATTTTGTTATCAAAGCCAATGTTGTTTATTGTGAACGTTTTGGTGATTTATTGATTTTGTTGTTGCAGTTTGAGTCACTGCACCTTGCTGCAGTTGTTTGTCGCTTAAGTTGCCTTACCTTGCTGTGGGCACACGTTTGGACTGGACAACCATTCATTCCCTTTAGTAGTACATGCAGCCAGCGAGGTGTGTTTGTTTGTATTTTCCTTTATTCCTTATTGCATTATGTTGTACAAGGTTTGTTTTTGCGTTCTATTATTTATGTTTGTGTATTGTTTATGCTTTTGTTTTGTACAGTTTTACGTTGGGTCTTTGCCAGCAAGAGCGCAAATAAATCCACCAGTATACAGAACAAGCTGTGTCGTTTTTGGGACTAGAGGGAGTGACAGTAAAACTCGACTGCAAGAAGCAAACCTCGGCCACCGAAGGAAGCCACGGCGGTCCATTCCAACCCGACTGAATCGACGGCGGTTGGCGACGACGGTCAACACGGTTCTGCTTCTGCAAAGTAGTCTCTCCGACAGCAGCCATATCGGAGCTGCCTAGAGCTCAGCCTGTGACAAGCCAACTCACAGGCAGGCAGTTCAACACGCCGCTGCTCGGCGGGGACTTAACCCCTTAGCGTCCAGCCCAGAGCCACACACAGTCAAGGCACAACGTGCTACAGACTGTCTAACGCCTGCAACAGGTTAGTGCACGACAAACAATGAACAGTGATGGTCGTTTAAAGGTACATTGAAGAGTCATTAAGAAGAGACATTTCGTTCAAGGACAAAGGAAGAGAAATTAGCATTATGCAAATGAGCAATTGAGTGATCTAAGGACAGTTTTATTTGTGATGTTTCAATTTGATGGGTTTAAGTGTTTCTTATTGTTGAATTAAATGACAGTTTAAATTTACACTTTCGATGGGACTGTTGGAATGGTTTTAATGGATTTAAGTGTATGGTTTGGTTCAATTTATGGTTAAGTGTGTGAGCTATATATATAAAAAAGATGTCTCAAGAAAATGGGAAAATGAAGGCATCCAATGAGCCACCCCCCTTAACTAAAGAATTGGAACTAAACAAAGAACCAGCCCCAACACAAGAACAAGCCAAATCAAACCGAGAAACTAAAGAGGCTGGAACAGTCCTAGATAAGCAGGCTTTGGAGCCTCGCAGAGGTGAAAGGCAACGCACACTAACAGAAAAAGGAAGAGAGTTGCAAATCAAAAAGTTAAGAGCTTTGTCATATACCTTTGATTGTGTCTACGAACACTGGAAATGCCAATTGAAAAGAACAAAAAAGGCTGTAATCGGCAATGCTCTAATTGATAACCTACAAGAACATGTTGCTGATGTTGAAAAGGATATTGCTGAATTGAATAGCATTTTTGAAACGTATAGAAAACTTGATTGTCCAAGTAATGAGATGCGCTGCAAGGTGGACAAGTGCAATTTGGTAAGCAAACATGTCATAACTAATGCTCAACTTCAAATACAAGGACTTGAAGAGGAATTTGCCTGGCCAGAAGTCAGCTCTGTGTTTTCAAGTGTCTCTAGTATTTACACTGAAGATTTGCTATATGACAATCCTAACCATTCTCAGCTACAAGGCAAGGAACAAGCTGAAGTGGAACTTGCAGCTACACAAACGGTTTTGAAAATTATGTCTGAGCAGGAAGAACAGCAGCAACAATTAAATATGTTGAAGGCACAGGCTGCAGCTGCTCAAGAGGAAAACCTCAAAAGATTAAAAGCAGTAGAGGAGACAAAGAAGAATATTGAGCATTTGGAAGAGCTTAAAAAGCTAAATGCTGCCAAAGCAAACATTACAGTTCATGATCAACCCCGCCAAGTTTTATTCTCGAACCCACCACTAGTAACAGTTGTTCCTCAAAGTGTCCCTGCAGATAATACTGCAAACCTCGTAAAGATTTTGGCTGAAGCTATCACAGCTAACCGGTTACCCATCCCAGAGCCCCCCATCTTCACTGGGGATCCCCTCAAATTCAATTTGTGGAAAGCTTCCTTTCAGATCCTGATAGAAAGAAAAAACATTCCCACTGTGGAAAAGATATTTTTCTTACAGAAGTATATTGGAGGTATAGCTAAAGAGGCCATTGAAGGATATTTTTTAAGTGACACAGAGGAGTCATATGTCGCAGCATGGAATCTTTTAAATGAAAGATATGGTGACTCCTTTATTATTGCAAAAGCTTTTAGAGATAAATTGCATGCTTGGCCAAGAATCGCCCCTAGAGACAGTGTTGAGTTGAGACGGTTTGTAGATTTCTTAAGAAGCTGTGAAGTTGCCATTGCTCAGAATGTGCATTTGAATGTCCTTAATGATGCGATGGAAAATCAATCCCTAGTTACAAAGTTGCCTGACTGGCTTATGAATGGCTGGAACCGCGCAGCCACACAGTTTCAACTGCTGTATGGACACTTCCCCAACTTTAGTTATTTTGTGACATTTCTTAACCAAGAAGCCAGCATTGCTTGTAACCCTGTAACCTCATATAATGCATTGCAGGCATTGCAGCAATGTGAAGAAGTCAAACTCAGACCCAAGTACCCACCTCCTCATGCTAGAACTTTCACAACCTCTGTAAGTGACCGCCGGTCCACAGTTACATGTCTTTATTGCAAAAGGACAGGACACGGTTTGCATAATTGTCGTGAGTTCATCACAATACCAATGGAGGACAAGGTCAAGTTCGTACAGTGTGAGAGGCTGTGTTTTGGATGTTTAACCCCAGGTCATCAATCCAAAAGTTGCAGTAACAGGATGGTCTGTGACACATGCTCAAGACGTCACCCCACCTGCTTACATGAAACCCGTTCAAACCAAGAACAAGTCCAAGCACAGAGTTACAAGGAGAAAATGGCTCAATCGACACAAACTAACATCACAGAAACAATATCCCACAGAGTTATGCAATATGATAACGATGCTCAGACTTCAGCAATTGTCCCAGTTTATGTTTCTAACCCAGAGAATTCTAAGGAAGTAATGGTCTATGCATTGTTAGATTCCCAAAGTGACTCTTCTTTTATTTTAGAACAGGTGGCAGATGTTCTTGATGCACCTACAGAAGCCGAAAGGTTGAAACTATCTACAATGTCCTCTAGAGGTTCATTTATTACCTGTAAAAGAATTGCAGATCTAAGAATAAGGGGGTTATTCTCATCAAAGGAGATTACTGTTCCTACAATGTACACCAGGGAATTCATACCGGCTAATCGGTCACACATACCAACTCCAGAGACTGCCAAAGTTTGGCCTCATTTGAAGCATCTCTCTGAGAAAATCGCACCAAGGAAAGACTGTGAGATTGGTCTACTAATTGGGTATAATTGTATACAAGCACTAACCCCCAGAGAAATTGTAAGTGGTGAAGATAACCAACCCTTTGCTCAAAAGACTGATCTAGGTTGGACCATAATCGGAAATGGTGGGAGCCCATGCAAGCTCAAGGAAAGGAGCATAGAAGGCCGTAAGCAGCAACAAGAAGCTCCGGAGGAGAGCAGTACTAAAGTGTGTGCTTCTGTTACTTGCCAGCTCAACAAGGCTGAAGCAACAAGGGCAAGGAAAGTAGTACCACCTAAGCAGCAGCAGCAGCAGCAGTCACTCCATCAACCTGTTCTTGTCAAGGACCCTAAGGAAAGGACGAGCAAAAGGAAGGCCAGGAGGCCTCTGACTGCTAGGAACCAACTAGGCAACAGTCACACAAGGACTGATGTTAATGTAAATAATGTTTCAACAACTAAGGAAGCCAAGACAAAGAGGAGACCACTTTGTTCCTCAAATGAGGATGTGAATAAGAAAAAGAGGACAAGATTTAAAGGTCAAACCGAACGGTAGATGTTAAGTGTCAAGGTGGGAAAGTTCCTTGGTAGACCACCTGATTAGTGTCAAATGTTTGCTCAATTTAAATAACTGCTGAACAAGGTTCAAGGTCGAGTTAAAAATGCTTTTAAGTGAAGCCACAATGTTTTCACTGTAAATTTTGTATGGGTTTTGTACGGTTTATTGCACTGCTTGTAGCAGGTTATGAATTTTGACATTTGAATTAATATTGGTATAGAAACTGTGAAATGATTTTGACATGTAATGAATTAAGACGAATTGAAATCCAAAAGATGAGATTTGGTGGGAGTGTAACTGGCGTCATTATTGTTATATTTTTTTGTAATTTATTTCATGTACTTGCTCGCTTGTTTCATGGGTTTGTTTTATTGTGAAGTGTCTACCGGAACTGCTCACCGGAAATGTACCATTTACTCATTGCCCGGTAGCCTTTAAATGTAGTCGCTTCAGTATGGCAGACCAAGTGGTTGCTCTAAGCACTTCCTCACTTCTCCCATGCAAGCACAGAGTCGGGAGACAGGTTCGTTATTTGTTTGATCATTTGTTCATATATTTTGTTATCAAAGCCAATGTTGTTTATTGTGAACGTTTTGGTGATTTATTGATTTTGTTGTTGCAGTTTGAGTCACTGCACCTTGCTGCAGTTGTTTGTCGCTTAAGTTGCCTTACCTTGCTGTGGGCACACGTTTGGACTGGACAACCATTCATTCCCTTTAGTAGTACATGCAGCCAGCGAGGTGTGTTTGTTTGTATTTTCCTTTATTCCTTATTGCATTATGTTGTACAAGGTTTGTTTTTGCGTTCTATTATTTATGTTTGTGTATTGTTTATGCTTTTGTTTTGTACAGTTTTACGTTGGGTCTTTGCCAGCAAGAGCGCAAATAAATCCACCAGTATACAGAACAAGCTGTGTCGTTTTTGGGACTAGAGGGAGTGACAGGGAGTGGGTTGTAGGCTGATTTACCACTGTTTCAGGGTTGTTTTTTTAACATCCGCTGTACCATGAGTTGCCCAGTTTGGGACATAATAAACGTGACCCTTATGGGTCAAATTGGTTCATTTTACGGGAAAGTCCCGATCTGGCGAAGCAGTCATCGTTTTATTGTCTTAAACATGGCTCTGTTTTAAGGCATTTTTCGTAGTTATTGAGTGCTTGCGCATTGGTCTCGCCTGTTGCCCGTGGCGTTATTGTAAATGACGCCGCAGCTCCAGGCGGAGCCGCTCGATTGTCCACGACACTGCAAGCGGCGCGAAGGCCAGCGGACCTTGGTCCTGCTCTTCGCCCCCGAGCGCCGCAGGCGCGAGTGGCCGCGAGTGGCGCTCCGCCGGCCGCGCGAGTTACGAAGCTGTGGTGAATGCAATCGTTATATTTATGCCCAGGCCGTAAGGCCTGGGCAAGCGCACGATAAACGCCCTGTCCAGAAGGATTAAACGAAAAAGACGAAAAATATGCAGAAGGTTTTTTTTCCCCCTTTTTTTTTCGCCAGATCGCTACGGTAGGGGACATTTCCCCTGTTCGCCAGTTCGGGCTTCGCCAAAAAGGTACGTGCCCCATTTTACACTCTCAAGAGCTAAATATCAATAGAGTCCAGTTGGTTTCCAACTCTCCATTAGGCTATTTTGCTGGGGAACCCCACTTGGAACCCCCTCAAGGACCACTGGTGATCCCCAGACCACTGGTTGAGAACCACGTTACAGAGCTATTGGTTTTAGGCTATATGATACCAGGACTCCTGTATCGTTTTGCAGTAGTTTAGGCATTTTGGTATGATAAGGTTGTGGGCAGAACAATTTGTCCTTGTTTGTTATTTGACTATTTTTACTTTAATTATAATTAAAGACACTTCATAGTGAATTAGTGATTATAATAAATAGCTATGTCGTGATTGTTGTTATAGCTAGATCAGATTGTGTTTATAATACAACACCGGCAGCCTCCCCCCCCCCCTGTTCCATTGTCAGAACTGCGACGCTGTTTTGATTCTACGCTGCCCAAACGGGCATATAATGGACCCAGTTCCAAGGCCCAAAAACCAGGCCCAATGGCCTATAGTGGGCCCAGGTCCAAGGGCCCGACAGGCCTAGTGCATTGCATTTTTCATGTTTTATTCCCCTATATTATCTGTATATATTACTTGTATGTTTGAGATCCTTTTTATTACAGATATCCATTTTAGAATCATTAAATAACTTAAATCAGTTCATGAACAGAGCTGTATTTTTGTGTTTCCCCACACCCTCCTGGAGGATGGAGCCACACATCAACAATTCAAAGAAAGTTAACATTTACATCTCCAGTTTCCTATAGTTTCTGTTGTCTAATGTGGGGTTTATTGTTCTCATGTTTCAGCTACTACAGATCACCACCAACAGGTTAGGGGTGTAGTTTAGAAGCCATTGTCCACAACAGCCCTTGCCACCAACAGGTTAGGGGTGGGGTCGGGGAGGGGTGGAGTTCAAAAGCCATTGTTCACACCCCTTACCTGACTGCTGCCAGTAGTGTAGTGTTGGGGGAAAAAAATGATAATTTCAGTGAACAAACAATTTTGTTCATGTTCACAGCAACAATCCGTTCAAATGTTTTGTTCATGTTCACCGTTCATTAGCGCTACTATTATATTGTAAAAAGAAGAAAAAAACACACCCTCGGCCTCCCATCCTGTGTGGGTGAACGAGTTTCAGGAAGTGAAGCAATTTTGTTCCTGTTCACAGCAATGTACTATTTATTTTGAAGGAATCAATCATGAACGAACCATCACTACATTAATGTGTCATTGAGATCGAGCCTTTTTACTCAGGACTAAATTGGTAACATAGCAGAAATGTCTCCGTGGATGAAAGATAATAGGTCTTTTAGCCAGGATCACGTGGCAGGGGGGCAAAATGCGGTGTCTGGCTATGATTGAGGCGAACTTAACTACTTGGCACCTACTGAATATGCCCACCACGGGAGACACAAAAAACACAAAAAATAAATTAAAAAAAGTTTCCAAAAAGGAGCATGTTTTGGTCAGAATGTAAAGTATGTGTGTGGTGAAAAAACCTGGTACAGGAGTATAACGTATTTTACCATACTAGCTGTACTGCCCTCCTAAAGGTGTCCTTTAACTATTAGTAGACAGCAGCCAAACTCCCATGGAATAATACACAGAGAGTCAGGATGTAGCGTTCTAGCTCCGGTTTTATGACTTGATTTGTGCATGTACAAAGGAGTAAACTGAAATACAGAAAATAAAACAAACACAACATTCTGTCAGCAAACAAGACAAAAAGTAATCTTACATTACACATTCTTCAAAATGATGCAATCCAAATTAAAAACATTTACTTACAGGCAATGCTTGCGCTGGTGTACACAGAATGCAACATGTGCTAAACAAACACTGGAGTACTGTTCTCTCCTCAAACTGCTGCTGAACTGACAGAAACTGGCCTGTGCCTTGATTACTCACTCACAACATCAGGTGCTATTCTAGAGATCAAACATGCTCTAAACAGGTGTGTACAAAATGACCCATCCCCCAGTCCCACTGCTGCCGCAATACCACACTAGAACCCAAAGGTGGTGCTAAACACAAAAATAACTGCCTGGAGGGCAGAACATTCCCCGTCAGGTATCTGAGATACCACTATCAAAATATTCACACTTTAACAACTTAAATTGAGTCATCTTTAGGCAAAAGAAGAATGACTTCCGTGACGGGTCTTACAGTAAGAATGTCTTTGAACTCCTTTGAGTCGTTAAGTCGACCTTGCGGACCTTACCATACTGGCTTGGAAAGGTCGAGGTTTCCAGTGGTATGGGCCACTGGCTTCCTACAGCTTGGCTGTCCTTCAACAGCACATCACCACCCTTCTGCAGGTTGCGGTGATCCTCAACCCACTTGCGGCCTTGATGTTTTACCAGCTTGTGGTGATGGCGTACTAGTAGAGTAGAGATGTGGCTGTGTTCGTGTAGAACGAGGGTGTTCTTCTCAGCGTGTTTTAGTCTGCCACCAATTCCCATGAGGTGTTCCTGGCGCACAGAATTTAGCTTGAAGAGTGGACTACGTTTTGGCAAGGTTTTGCCATCCAGTTTGGGACGGATGAGGTCGAAGGACTCGGGTTCCTCTTGCATGTCCTTATATGGTCCATGAAGGAAAGCTTGTGCAGTCGACCATGGTTTTCCAAGGTGGGACGCTGAGCCCGCCCTGGGCGTATGATCAGCCGGCTTGTGCTCTGTTGCTCTCTCCAGGTTGGATTTGTGGGTGCTGATTAAACTACTCGGTTGTTCCCCGCCATGGCACACTTTCTCTTCCAGGTTCATGAAACTGTTGCTGGGTGTCAAGCAGGAAGGACGTCCATCTTCTAACACGTGAGTCTTGAAGGTGCTTGTGTTAGGCTTGTGGGCATTTCCAAAACATGCTTCCCCAACCACTACCCAGCCCAAGTCCAATCTCTGTGCGAAAGGGGCATTGTCTGGTCCGTTAATGTGCTGTCTCACTTTGTGAACTCTGACAATATCTCTTCCTAGTAAAAGAAGGATTTGGGCGTTCGGATCGAGCTCGGGAATGTGACCTGCCACAGATTTCAGGTGAGGATGTAGGAGAGCTGCCTTCGGAGTGGGTATTTCTGACCTATTGGAGGGGATCTGACTGCACTCAGTCAGTGGCGGTAATGCAAGGGTGTCTCCTCCGTTCACTGGCTCTATGTGGAAGCCTTCAGCCTTTCTACCAGACATTTTGATGACTCCGGCACATGTTCTTAATGAATAAGGAGAAGAGTGGCTCTTGACATCAAATAGCTCAAAGAATTCTGGCTTTGCGAGTGAGCGATTGCTCTGATCATCGAGTACGGTGTACATTGTGATCGCCTTGTCACGCTGTCCCTGGGGAAACACTCGCACCAGACATATTTTAGAACAGGACATTGCTGGCTTCCCGTTACCACAAATCTCTGTGCAGTGTGAGGTGACATTAGTTGAAGATGTAGGATCTTCTTCCTCCTCGCTGTGCTCCGGCGTCGTAGTTGGAACTGGTGGTACCTCAGGTGCAGGTCCTGGATGCATAGCAGTAATGTGGCGTTCACTTTCACACTCACTGCATTTTATAGAGGCTGTACAGTCCTTTGCTAAATGGGAGATTGATGCACAACACTTGTAGCATATCCAATGTTCACGGAGAACAGCCTTCCTTTCCTCCAGCGGTTTTGCTCTGAATTCACGACACTTCCTTAAGGGATGTGGTTTGCGATGAATAGGACAATTCTTTCCCGGATCCTCAACTTGCTTTGGAGAGCTGTTTGTGTCAGATTCAGTATCTGGGGAGATGTTTGTCTTGTGGACTGACATTGAGATTCTTTCTGGCCGATAGACTGGTTTGTCCCTGGTGAGAGGATTGTTGCTGCTGGGGAGAGTGAAGCTTGGGTCGTTCCTGACTTGTGCTTCATGGCAGATGAAGTTTGTGAAGAAGTAGAATGGAGGAAAGAGCCCCTTATGTTCTTCCTTGAACTTGGAACCTTGATACAACCACTTCTCCTGTAAGGCATGAGGGAGTTTCTCTAGTATTGGGTTAATGCCACGAGCATTGTCTAGGTAGCTCAACCCAGGTAGATATCCATCCTCTTTTGCAGACTGAATCTCCATGAGAAGGTCTCCAAGCTCTCTGAGTTTGATAGGATCCCTACTGGAGATCCTGGGAAACATGTCTAGTTTCTTGAAGAGAGCATTTTCGATTACCTCTGGTGAGGCATAACACTTGCTCAGTCTGTCCCATGCTTTCCTCAGTGCCGCCCCAGGATTATTGACATGCGCCTGACGAAGCCTCCTGACATGGTTGGATGATTCCTTGCCCAGCCACTTGGTCAAGAGGTCCAATTCTTCACTGGGTGAAAGGTCGAGACCTCTGATGGCGTTAAGGAAGGAAGACTGCCAAGCCCTGAAACTCTCAGGTTGGTCGTCAAACTGGTTAAGCCCTGTAGTCACCAGCTCCCGGCGTGCTAAATACTTAACAAAGTCTAGGCCAGATGGTGTGGTGTAGTGAAGAGGAGTATAGGACTTAAATGGGTTGGATTGTGTGGGGTAGTGAGGAGAATAGGACTGAGCTGAAGGGTTCAAAAACGTACCTTGTGGTACAGTATGTGGCTTACTGTCTTCCTGATAGGTATTATTGCCATGAGGAAGTGTTTTGGAGGGCGTGTGGTCGGCAACTGGGGTCTTACTGGCGTGAGGAATTGACTTGGAGGGCCCGGGATCAGCAGCCGGGGTATGCTGATCAGGCTTTTTGTATGGGGTTCCCCATGTAACTAGGCTGTTATCAAGTTGGTCGGTCATGGGATCGGGAACATCAGGAGATGAGATAAACTCCTTCTTTATCTCATACTGCTGTTTTACATATGCACTAGTGCGATCTTCAATCTCTTCCTTTGAAGACTTCTTACTGTGTTTGCTGTGCTGTGATTTGTCCTCCCCTTCAGCTGCCTCCAACACCTCTGCCTGTGCGCTGGTGGCAGCAGCTTCTCTCTCGACTGCTAATGTTTCCAATTCAACCTCCACTCTTGCCTTCTCCAAAACATTGTATGCATCCTCCATTTTCTGTCTCGCCTCTCTCTCAGCCTGCTCCGACGTAAGCCTTGCTTCTCTCTCAGCCTGCTCCAATTTAAGTTTAGCCTCCTTCTGTGCATATAATGCACGTACGCGTGCTGCCTCTGCCATGGCTCGGGCCTTTGCTGCACCACTGCTTGAAGATGTAGATGTGTTCCTTGAGCTGGACATTGTGTAGCTTTACAAACTGTGTTTGATGTTGTATGTTGCAGTGGTTGATGTTGCACCAACTGGTCGCTTGCCTTTTACTGTACTGCCCTCCTAAAGGTGTCCTTTAACTATTAGTAGACAGCAGCCAAACTCCCATGGAATAATACACAGAGAGTCAGGATGTAGCGTTCTAGCTCCGGTTTTATGACTTGATTTGTGCATGTACAAAGGAGTAAACTGAAATACAGAAAATAAAACAAACACAACATTCTGTCAGCAAACAAGACAAAAAGTAATCTTACATTACACATTCTTCAAAATGATGCAATCCAAATTAAAAACATTTACTTACAGGCAATGCTTGCGCTGGTGTACACAGAATGCAACATGTGCTAAACAAACACTGGAGTACTGTTCTCTCCTCAAACTGCTGCTGAACTGACAGAAACTGGCCTGTGCCTTGATTACTCACTCACAACATCAGGTGCTATTCTAGAGATCAAACATGCTCTAAACAGGTGTGTACAAAATGACCCATCCCCCAGTCCCACTGCTGCCGCAATACCACACTAGAACCCAAAGGTGGTGCTAAACACAAAAATAACTGCCTGGAGGGCAGAACACTAGCCCTTACCCGTTCAAAGATATGAGCTCCAAAATGATGTGCAGTGTGTGGGTTATGGTATGTGCACTGTGCATACAGTATATGAGGGATGGAAAGTAACTTTAACTGGTGCTTGCATGATAATATGTAGGAGCATCAATGTAAGAAATACCCGTTTCGTTTAATGGCCCCCCCCCCCCAGCCCGCCCACCCACCCGCCTGCGCACACACCCGCCTGCCTGCACACACACACACACACACACACACACACACACACACACACACACACACACACACACACACACACACACACACACACACATAGAGAGCTGGTTAAACATGTTGCCTCATGCTAGATGCAGAATAGATGTGCCTCATGCTAGATGCAGAATAGATAGTAGATACACCATAAAAATGCTAATATACAGTATATGATTTGTGAAAGTGACAAACGGGCTTCACAGTTATGTTAGGTGTGTTCATATGCTAATGGTGATGCGATTTCAGATCAATTGCTCCAGCCACTGAGGAGAAACGCTGTTTCAGACAGACAGACAGACACTCACTCAGACATTCGCAAAATTATAGTATAGATATGGTCAGCAGGAGAGTGAAAACACTTGGTACAGGAGTCGTCAGGGGTCATCGTCATGCTGGCTTGTGGTGGACATTTTGGTCAAACTAGCCCTGAATGACCATAACAGGTCTGTAACTGAGAGTGTACATAAATTGAACCAATGGAACAAATTAAACCAAATGTGGTTCCATTTGTACATTCTCAAAGTTGTGTGGGTCCTTGTAAATAAAACATTTGAGAACCACTAGTACTAATGGACTCCTCATAATGCCATAGTGTCGTAATAAATAAGTGTTATACATAACTGGGTCTTATGAGCAAAATAAGAACATAATAATGGTGGGTAAAAAAGTAAATCTCAAATGTGCCCTTGTCACAGACACATTTTGTCTGTGTACGGACATATCTATGACCCCTGGGAGTCGTTTGTGTCTGGAAACATTCTCAGCTTGGCCCTAGTGTTGTGTGTCCTGAGGACCACTTTACATTGGACAATTAAGGCACACACACACACACACACACACACACACACACACACACACACACACACACACACACACACACACACACACACACACACACACACACACGCGCGCACACACACATACAGAGCAGGTAAACCTTGCAAGACTGGTTTACCAGCCTTACAACAGTTACAAGTGGAACCAGGTATCAGTGTAGTATCATGGCTGCGCGCACTGGTCACACCCCCCTGGTCACTGACATGTTGTTGCAACAACACACTGTGTGCCCAATCCTGTGAGACCTAATATAAAAGTGTCTGTTTCTACACACACTTCACACTTCTCCATGGACTGCACCACAAGAGCACAGGTAAGACTTGATTCATATGAACACTGGGTTGTGTCTTGTGGGTGAATGTTTCATTGCGTTGTACTGTATCTTGGCTGACTGTGGTTTATGGAATTCAATGCACAACAGGATTCATATTCATATGAACACTGGGTTGTGTCTTGAGTTCATATGTCTTGAGTTCATTACTTTGTGCTGTATGTTGGCTGATGTGGTTTAAGGAGGCTAATGATAATTTGTTGTTGGAATAGTCTAAAACAGTCTTATGACTTTACATGGAAGAAGCAGATATTAGTCGGTTTACTGTGAGTAACTAGTTAGAGTGAGTAACTAGTTAGTGTGTACTAGAGTGATACTGTCCTGCTAGTTCTATCAGCTAATGTGCAGCATACAGTATGTATTGTTTTGTACAAAATTAATGATGGCTTCTGGAGTATGGCTTAAGTCCGATGCATAGTACAATTTTAGTGCTGAAATAAACTCGGTTTGGGAGAGGTCCCTGACCCGATGCAATTTCGGCTCTATACAAGTCAACTCATATACTAATGTGGTCTCGTATAAGATGCTTACCCGCTTGCCCCAAATGTCAATGGTAATATATATTGACAAGATCACCCCCCCCCCCCCCCCCCCCCCCCCACACACACACACACAATAGATATTGTATAAAATTGTGTTGCAGATTAAAGGCTTCTCCCTCTACACCAAACCCTGGCCGGAAATAGCAGATCTACAAGCTCAACAACAATGATCTTTAGATCTTCTATTTCCGCAGAATGTCTCAACCCACAATAGGGGTGCCGGGGTTCAAGTGCTTTAAGGGTAATACCACTCATTTTCAACATTGAACTATGTGATTAATATACCTTATGCTGCATTCACACTGAGAAAAGCCAAGCTAATGGTTTGCTTGGTAATTCAATGTTATCTCAATGCAAACCAGCTTTTAATGCTCAAAATGCTCAAAACAAAGCTTGGAAATTTTAAAAGCTGGTTTGCATTGAGATTACATTGAATTACCAAGCAAACCATTAGCTTGGCTTTTCTCAGTGTGAATGCAGCATTAGAGTTGTAAGAAAAAGGTCTACACTTCTATGTTGCCTAGAACTGGAGGATTGATTCTCGGGTCATGTTATCAGATTTGGCTTGCAGAGTAATTTATTTTCTTCTTATTTCCACACGACAACTCTAATGACATAGTTCAATGTTGAAAATTAGTGGTATTCCCCTTTAATGACTCCCTGTTGAAAACCCATGCTATAGGGAAAGCAGCTGTGAGTGACATTTTGGGGTATGATCTATGACTATGACATAGCTAGAAGAATATGTTTGAACCATGTTATAAAATGTTTGTTGCGACCGTCAGGGAGCAGTTTACTATGAAAACCTCCACCGGCCGTCCGTCCGTCCGTCGGTCGGTCGGTCGGTCGGTCACACGTCACACGTCACACCTTTGCCCTGCTCATATCTCCGCATCAGTATATAGGGCTTGTTTGTTTATTGTATGACATCACGCCACATCATCAGCTGTGGACTCTGTGATGTCATCGTATCGCATCAGTATATAGGGCTTGTTTGTTTATTGTATGACATCACGCCACATCATCAGCTGTGGACTCTGTGATGTCATCGTATCTCCATATATGGCCATCTCCGTATATGGAGATATAAGTCGTCCATGCCCAAGTATGGGCTGGTGAGGTCAGACTTTGTGTGATGCGTAGGTTATCTCCATATATGGAGATTCAACATTCCAGGCAATGCTCTCTTCCCTAACTATGTAACTGTGTGCGTGTGTGCGTGTGTGTGTGTGTGTGTGTGTGTGTGTGTGTGTGTGTGTGTGTGTGTGTGTGTGTGTGTGTGTGTGTGTGTGTGTGTGTGTGTGTGTGTGTGTGTGTGTGTGTGTGTGTGTGTGTGTGTGTGTGTGTGTGTGTACCCCAAACATGATGCCACTCATGCTGATCTATTTTATTGATTGTAATGTTGACAGGTTTAATAAAGATCTAAAGATGAGTCGCTGTGTGGAGAGAGATGAGGAGGGAGCTGACAACCATCTGGCATCCAGCTGTGTGTCAATGAAAAGTGATCGCCCTAAAGGAAAACCTTCTAACTTCACTGAACCTGGACGTCCACACACACAGTATGTGACTCGTTCTCAATATACACAACACTATAACTATAACATGACGTCATCTCATAAGTGCAAATTATTCATATTAATTATTATGAAAACATCCTTTAGCTATCTATTGATCAAAAAGTTATTATGAATGCAGTCATTATTGGTGGCTCTTGGACATTGGGTAATTGAAGGGCCTATCCCCTGCTTCCTATCTGTATTTAAGCCATTTTGTCGACGCTTCATGCTATGACCTGTCGAAGATGTACTGATATTGAAACGTTGAGAACTGTTAAACTTTATTTGCTTGCACCCTGTAATAAGAACAGTCAGAGTCTGCTCAGGTGCCTTCCTTTAAACATACTTGACTCTTGTCTGTGTCTGTTTGCCAGGACAAAAAGACCAGCAAAACCATTCACTGCAAAAAGAAAAAAGAAAAAACCAACCACTGATTATGATGACGACTGGCAATGTAGACCCTGTACCACAAAGAACACTGCTAAGGATTTAAGATGCATGTTCTGCAGAGTGACAAAGATCATATCCAAAAAGTAACGTTGATTCTTTCTCTTTCTCTTTCTCTTCACACACACACACACACACACACACACACACACACACACACACACACACACACACACACACACACACACACACACACACACACACATATATTACATATATGTAATGGAATATTATGACATATAATAACAATAATAATAAGGGTAAGGGTAATAATAATAATAATGTATTTCTCATTGTTTCCCCTCCTCTTTTCTAACAGCTGGGACTCCATCACAGCCATCTCTCTCCGTGCAACAGACAGAAAAGAAAAGTCTTGGCATAAAGTCTTCACAAAGAGTGGCCGTGACCACCGTGTCCGCTGGCTGTGAGTGTTTATCAAACAGGAAGCAGAATCAATACAATGTGTTCTCACCATCTTCTTGACCCCAGACTAGCTGAACAATTATCACTTATTGAATGATGAGTTGTATCTGATGTTTGACTTTGTCTCTTTCATTCTTCTGTGTGTTGGTGAGCAGTGTAAAGGGCATGTCAACAGAAGACCCAGCAGAGGACATTACGGACCTGGTGAATGATGCTCGGTACATAGAGCGGAACATCTATAAGACAGCTAACGGCAGGGTAAGGATCTAATATTCTCTCCATGACATTTATTTAAGCCTACATGGGGCAGCAGTACTGTAGCTCAGGGGTAGAGTGGGCGGTAGAGCGGCTGGATGGAGAACCGCAAGGATCCCAGTTCGATCCTGGGCTCCCCCAGAGTTAGTGTCGAAGTGTCATTGAGCAAGACTCTGAACCCCTAACTGCTCCCGATGAGCAGCTTGGTGCCTTGCATGGTTTCCTCCACCCCCGGTGTATGATGGATGAATGTAATGCACAATCTAATTAGTTTGCTTATATATGAATGCACCATTTACCATGTTCTAATGCAGGGGTTCTTAAACCTTTTTATACCACAACCCACTATTATGAGGGAAAGTATTTGGCGACCCCCCCTCCCCCCCCCACCCACCCACCCACACACACACACACACACACACACACACACACACACACACACGGGCACTGCAAGCATTACAATGCTACGAGAACAGTATAAGCTATGGAGATGGTTCTGTACACATGTGTACTGTAAACTGAAGCATTTAGCCAAAATATGTTGCTAGAAGCACAGAATGTCTCCGAAAACCATGTCCCATAGCACCGAAAAAAACTCATAGCTCATTAAACTGCGTTCCAACTGTCCAACTGTCATGGCACTCCATCTTTAAGTGTTTATTTTTGTGTTGAGAAGAGCTGTACGCTGTGCGCATCCAACAAAGGCATTAGCTTGATTATATAGTTTGTCGGGCAAGTGTGTTGCGTCATGCTGAAAATAGCCGATCTGCAAGCTCACATAGCGTCTAATCTATGACGTATTGTGAGCTTGCAGACCATCTGTTTTCACTGACACATGGAAATGCAGTCGATAGGCTACGCAATGTCACCAAGACTCTCAGTTTGACTCTCATTGTCTATTGCTGTGTTAAATACAGGAGGAATACAGGAAACTGGTGGATGTAAAAACGTCTGAGCTGATGAAGAAGAGTAGAGGTAAGATTCTAGACCTCTGACTAACATGCGCTCTCTCTCTCTCTCTCTCTGTCTGCTATTTTTGCAGATTGTTTGCATATTTTCACTGAATTTTCATTGACTGATTACTTTATTAGCAGTTTGCAACAACAAAAAAAGCTGATGGCTTGTTTCCATTGGGGTTTAATAGATTAAACATTTAATCTATTAAGTCCTGGCCAGAATAGTGAGAGGTTGATGTGTTTAAACAGTGTGTCCATTTAACTCTTACTTCATATTGGAGGGGGAGGGGCCAACTCCAAGTATGAAAAACTAAATGGCCGTTGTGTGAATATGGTTAATTGAGTTTACACTGTAAAACAGTGTATCAGACCTCATGTCTTCTATACTCATCATGTGTAATGAATGTTTGTTGGTTGTTCTTCTGTAGAGATGAAACAGTCTGGTCAGATGGAGATGAAGTCCATGGATCAGACATCAACACTTCCCCTTCCTCCTGGTGACAAGGTTATTATAGTCATGCTTTTTCCCTTTGTTCTTAGTTAGTGTGTGTGTGTGTGTGTGTGTGTGTGTGTGTGTGTGTGTGTGTGTGTGTGTGTGTGTGTGTGTGTGTGTGTGTGTGTGTGTGTGTGTGTGTGTGTGTGTGTGTGTGTGTGTGTGTGTGTGTGTGTGTTGTCCAAGCCTTTTGCATTCAAAGGTCATATATTATTTAGATATGTTGCATATGCCATAACAGTAAACGTTCACCCACTGGTGGGCTGGAATTAAATTCACCTTTAAAACGTAATATTACACGGCTTGGTTGAATGTTTGATTCTGATTGGCCAATCACTGAATTCAACCCGGTGTGTGTTGTTTTCCGAGCTGTACGCGTTGCACTGGAATCACCTTTCATTTCCGTAAATAATAAATCCTTTTGGGTCAAGGTAGCCTATGCATTTCTTTATCAATTAGCGGTATAATACGTGTGATCATCAATAGGGAATTATTGCGACCGTAGGTCGCATTTACTATCAAAACCTCCACAGGCTGTCCGTGAGTGAGTCAGTCACACGTGAGTGAGTCAGTCCGTCAGTCACACGTCACACGTCACACTCTTGCCCTGCTCATATCTCCGCAACCGTTGCCCCGATCCATGCCAAATTTTGCACACACACTCCTTACCCCCGGAGCTCCAGGGACCCCCAGGTCCCTGGGGGACCCCCAGATGTAAAAAATGACCAAATGTGCTAAACTGACCAAATGACCACCCCAACGGGGCTGCTCACGGGGAATTCCCGGGGACCACCGACTCCTGGTGCTCCAGAACGGATGCAAAAGTGGTGGCGCCCCCAGTGGAGGACCCCCTACACTGCAGCTCACATAAAATGCCGTAACTCCGGCTAGGAGCGACCGGGACAGCCGGGGCCGGTACCTATTCGTCCGCCTTGGCGGCGCGGAGACCCCACCCCTCATTTCTCACATGGCCCTCTTCTAGCGCCACCATGAGGCCGATTCTTGCAAAACACATTTTTGGACACTGCTCCTACAATTTTTGCCCTAAAATCACGCAAATCGGTACACAGTATGTCTACACTCATCCCATCAACATGAATCTCTCCCATATAGCGCCACCTCCAGGCCGATTTTTAAAAACACATTTTTGGACACTGCTCCTACAGATTTTGCCCTAAAATCACGAACATCACTACACAGTATGTCTACACTCATGTCATCAACATGGATCAGGAAGATTTTGGCAAAACAAATCTTTGCCCTATTTGTGGAGATAAGTGACCTACGGTCGCTTATCTCCCGATTAGGGAGTCTTACTGGTTATTACCCTTATTATTATTATTACCCTTATTATACAATCAATCTTGAGAAACAAACCCTGACTGGATGATTAGACGCAGATCCAGCATTTATAAATACGAACAGATATTCTTTACCTTTTTTAATATCATGCCAGATGTTCTGCTTCTGTGATCTGGGAGTCATTCAAGGCTTAACCTAAATGTTTTGTTCTCTCTAGATTCATCAATCGTCCACATCTGAAAGAAAACATCCCGACTTCACTAATGAACCTGGACCTTCATACACAAAGTATGTATTTATAACACTAATAAACAACACTATAATACCAGTAAGACGCCTACGGGTGAAAAGCGACCATCTGTCTTGGCCATAAATCCCTTTCATGCCCATATATGGAGATCCCTGCTCTGAGTAGCTGACATCACAAAATCCCTTTTAAGCCCATATATGGAGATCCCTGCTCTGAGTAGCTGACATCACAAAATCCCTTTTAAGCCCATATATGGAGATCCCTGCTCTGAGTAGCTGACATCACAAAATCCCTTTTAAGCCCATATATGGAGATCCCTGCTCTGAGTAGCTGACATCACTGTGATGTCACCTGTTTTTATGCCCATATATGGAGATCCATGCTCTGAGTATCTGACATCACTGTGATGTCACAGTCATGTGTCAGGGGAACCTTTGTTCAAGTTAACATTTGCATTTCACTGTCAGCTCAAAGCTAACTCCCCTCTAAATAAAAGAAGACAACTCAACTGTGTTTATAATAACTCAAATCCCCTAAATGTTTTATTGTTGTTGCGACCGAAGGTCGCAGTATACCATGAAAAATGTTGTAGCTGAATCATTGTCTGATTTAGTGATTTGGCTCTAATCTTTCATTGCCTTTCAACAAAATCGAATTTCAAAACTAAGCAAATGCGCATACAAAGGCATGAAAGGCCTGTCAAATTGACCCAAATCTACCCGAACTGAGGTTGCCACAGCTAACACACAACTCTCTCTCTCTCTCTCTCTCTCTCTCTCTCTCTCTCTCTCTCTCTCTCTGGACATTTTCCACCTGTACAGTTATACATTGTCATAGAATATCATGTATTATTGCAACATAATATCATAATAATATGTTCCTCATTGTTTCTCCCTCCTCTTTCTATGTCTCTGTCTTTTCTATCATTTTCTCTCAGCTGGGACTCCATGCCAGCCCTCCCTCTCTCTGCAGCAGACATGAGGAAGTCTTGGCATAAAGACATCACCCAGTACAGACGTGACCGCTGTGTCTGCAGGCTGTGAGTGTATAGCACACAGAAAGCAGAACCAATACAATGTGTTCTCACCATCTTCTTGACCCCAGACCAGCGGGACAATTATCACTTATTGAATGATGAGTTGAATTGAATCTGATGTCTGTGTCTCTTTCATTGTCTGTGTTGATGAGCAGTGTGCGGGACATGTCAACAGAAGACCCAGCTGATGACACTAAGAACCTTCTGACCGATGCTCAGAACATAGAGAGGAACATATATGAGACAGCTAACAGCAAGGTAAAAAACCCATATGCTTGATGACATTTATTTACCAACACAACACGTTTTAATCACATTATGTGAAAATAGCAGTTCTTCATGTTCCCAACATGTCACTATGTGGCACGTTGTGAATATGTAGATCATCTACAAACAGATTTGGTGTTGAGGGAATAAAGCATCAGACCTGGTACAGAGCCCTGGTGGGCTACGGTCAACTAAGTGTGCTACGGCATAAAGTTGCAGTTCACACATGAAGTATTTGTTCTCATGCAAAAAACATTTATAAAAGAGTTTTATAGCACCTTGAATTTGGCTCTGTTTGTGCCCTCATTATAATGGATGTATCAATTATGCCAATATGCCACGCCGGCAGGAATGACTCCTAATGAATTTGCTAATAAGCCCTGTCCCTGGAATCAACATGCATGCAGAAAAATATGTTCAATATTCCCAAGCTTTATGAAGAGTAGTCTACTTAAAACAAACTGCTTACTTATAGTCCTACTGTACCTAGTGAGATCTTGATTATTTTGGAAATACAGGGAATTAAAGTCAATTCTAAGCAATGTCAAGGAACAGCCTGTTAACATCTTGATGTAGTTTGACTCTCATTGTCTGTTGATGTGTGAAATACAGAAGGAATACATACACCTGATGAAAGAGAAGATGGATGAGCTGCAGGAGAAGAAGTCGATGAGTAGGGGTAAGGATAAACACACGCACACACGCACGTATGCACACACGTATGCACGCACAAACGCACACACACTCTCTCTTTCTCTCTCTTTCCCTATACACTTTATTGACTAGGGCCCCACAGAGGTCTGTACTTGTTCCCTTCTACACCACATCTCTTTGCTGAAAATAGAGGATCTACAAGCTCACAACCTGATGCGGTGTGAGCTTGTACATTAGCTATTTTTGCAGATGGTTCATCTGTTGACCTGTCCAGAATAGTAACCATTTAACTCTTACTCCATATTGGAGGTGGAGCGCGGAGGGGCCAACTTCCAAGTATGATTGATGTAAGAACAAAATGGCTGCCATGTGAATGGTTAGCCTAATTGAGATTACAGTGATGTTCATGTATACAGTCATAAAACCTCGTGTCTTCTATACTCATCATGTGTAATGAATGTTGGTTGTTCTTCTGTAGAGATGAAACAGTCTGGTCAGATGGAGATGAAGTCCATGGATCAGACAACACCTCCCCTTCCTCCTGGTGACAAGGTTATACAGTTTTATTTTTTGTTTTACGTATATAATTTTCCCTTTTGACTAGTTTGATTTGTATTTATTTTGTATACATTTTAGTGTTAGTTTTATTTATTTTAATTTTTTTTATATATATATATATATAATGGGTATTAAAAAGTTCATGTTTTATTTATTTGTTTGTATTTATTAATTTACTAGCCCCAAATACACAGTTTCATTTGTGTAAACCCTCATTGTTATTTTTGCCAGACCCATGAAATGGGTAGGCCTACATAAGCAAATGTCGGTCTGTCCCTTTTCTATATAAAGGGTATATATGATGACGACATGATGATGACATGCCTACAAAAGGCATGATGTCATAAATGATGATGACAGACAGGGGGTCTGGCACAACCAGGTTGACCTGGTCTAGTTATTTCAGTTATTTCACTAAAATAACAACCTCTCTCTTTCCATCCATGCATCCATCACAGCTGTCTCAGAGTTGTTCTAGGATGACAGAAGGACAGGCTTACACTCCAGCATCAGTCAGCATCACTACAGACCTCCAGACAGGAAGCTCCATGACCTCCCAGAGGGAGGTGAAGATGGAGGAAGAGGAGGGGGGAGCAGAGGGAGAGAGCAAGAAGGTCAAAGATCAACCTGATGTGAAGATCGAGGAGAAACCAAAGGTGAGACCATTATTAACACAGAGGTTATCAACTCAGCAGAGCCCATGTAAAGGCAGAGTCTCTATAGTCACATAAGGAGAAGGGAAGCTCTTCAATGAGGACCTGGTTCTTTGTGTTATTGAAGCGGTGAAAGCTGCTTCCAAGGAGTGGCTTTGTGTGTCCCATGTCCATATATGGTCATTTCAGTCCAGAATGAACAGGTTTTATCAAAAAAAAAATGTGTGTCCCATGTCCATATATGGTCATTTCAGTCCAGAATGAACAGGTTTTATCAAAAACAAAATGTCTGTCACCTCATGTCCATAAATGGTCATTTCAGTCCAGAATGAACAGGTTTTATCTGTCCCGTACGTCCAGAATATGTGTGTAGTGTCCGTCCCGGTCTGATGATTGGATACTTTGAGGATTGGTCAAGCTTCACATGACAATTCGGCCCTCCAGATAAAATCATTCATTCATTCAGAATATAAAGAATGTATAGATCACAGAGTTCATAACTCTAGAACACATAGAATAAAGTTCACCGCTTCACTTCGAACCGAGGTTTGATTTTTTTGGTTCACAGTCTAGATATAATATTTCTCGGCTGACTGACTAGGTGTTCAGTGAGTGGGAGGAGAGCAGAGATGGGACAGCAGATCCTCCTGTAGTTTAACAAGGTGAACACTACTGATAGATAGATAGTTGGGTCGAAACTAGCCTCGGAAACCCAGACTTTTATTAGGTTGAAACCGATACTTCCGTGACCATGGAGAGCGATGCTCCATTTCTCCATTTCTCAACTACGAAGGTTAAATAACAAATTGAACTCCCATGAGCTATCTTACTGGAAAGTATTTCATACAGCTTTGGTTAAAAAAAAAACAACACTTTAAGTAAAAGTATATATAGTACTGTACTATAGAAATAAAAGTCAGCGATAAATTCTTTTTTGTAAAAGTACAAAAGCATTGGTCTTAAGGGTTAGTACAAAAGTAAAAGTACTCATTGTGCAGAAATATCATTACCCATAAAGAATTGCTGATCTACAAGCTCACAATGTAGTGGAGTAAAAGTGGAATATTTTCCATGTAGTGGACTAGAAGTAAAAGTATTGGAAATTGGAAATACTCAAGTAAAGTGCAAATACCTTAAATATTAAACAATACTTAAATAAATATACTTAGTTACTTTAAACCACGGTTTAGTCCAACTCTCTAAAAGGCTAGTTTAGCCTTGTAAACTTAATGTTTACATTTAGGCTATATTTCAATATATATTATAATTCCATGATTATATTATTGTATTTGTATTTTCTGTTAATTAACATAGCTTATTCCACAGTTTAACGAAACAGTGATACTCAATCGTTTTAATTTCAAAGACTCCAATCTACATGCTCAAAACATGCTACATGCTCAGTGTTATCTAAGTGTGTACAAATGGTAGGCCTAGAATGCTCACATCATAGAATGCATACATTATGTAGCCTACCATGGCACATACTGTACATTACACAATACTGTACGCCTACTGTACATATAGGCCTAGACATTCTGTCTCTTGTATTCATCATAATGCCTGTCACTTCTCAATATCAGTGTCAATGCATTGTAATTTTGTTGACTCATTTATATTTTGTCAACATGTATCTCCCTTTGTGTGTTCACATCATAATACTGAATAATAATGCTAGGTTTTTTTCATCATTTTTAAATTTAACTGCACCTTGTAGGCCTAACCTAGCCTCGCAACAGCCAGACTCTCCCAAGCACATTGGTGATGACGTAACTCGGGATGGCTTGCGAGGCTAGGCCTAACCTACAGTTTAGATTTAAATAAGCCATAACTTGATATGACCACACGGTGCACTCATCATAAGTTGCTCAGCAGCTGCTCAGGTTGCGCTCAGAAAAGGTTGGAGTCTTTGCTCAGACCGGTGAAAAAATAGAGGGAACATTGCTTCCCACAGGCACCACATTGGGTCGCAACCCATAGTGTGAGAACTGGTTTACTTTAGACGGATGCTCGGTTCTTGGTTGACCCCGGATCCTAGCATACTGAGGCTGCCATTGTGCCATACACTGTCTCTGCATTCTATGTACGGTATGTGTTTACCCCACTCTTGATAAGAAAGTATGCTAAATACATGTTGTTTTGATACTCTTTATTTATATTCATTTAATATCCTTGAATATATTTTTACACTTTTCTTTGTTTTCAGGGAACTATGCCTTTGCATGGTGAGATGGAAGAACATCCTGTTACAGAGTCACAGTCCTCTCCACATCCTTCATTGAAGCTCCAAGATGATTTGAGTTCATGCTTCAGCAGTTTGAATTTAACCTCACTGAGCCAAATTCCATCTATAGAGAACAAGACAGGTTTCAGAGCAAATAAACTCTCCCAAAGTATAATTGATGTTACACAGAAAATTACACCTGATACCATTATTGTTGAAAACAAGGAAAGCTACAGGTTCCACTGCACCCAAACAGGACTGTTCCAATGCAGCGTGACCGACCTGGTGTTTAAGATGGGAACAGAGGGAGATGTGACTTACAAGACAGTCCCATGGCATCGAAGGCTTCTCTCCCAGCTTCGCAAGGATCCTGTAGGACCACTCTATGACATAAAAGGTTCTCAGGGGTCTGTGTGTCAGCTACGCTTTCCACATTGTGAGATCCTCTCCACGGGTGCAGGCAAATTCTTGTCTGTTGTCCATGTGATGGATGATGGCTTTGAGCTGATCAAACCCCATACGATCACAGAAACTCATGTCATCATAGATGTAACTGGGTTTTCTTTATTTGGCATCATCATTGATAAGATGAAAAAGAAAAGGCTTGTCCAGGCATTGGTGTCACTGTTTTATACACCACCGATTGAAGATGATCCCAGTTCAATGCTGAAAGTATTGCTGCTCCCAATGAATGCTTCACGGCATGACATGCTGAAGGAAAGAAAGAGCATGGAGCAAAAACAAGAGGAGATTTACATTGAAATGCCTCCGTGTGAACTAATCTCAAACCATGAATACACGCTCTCCACTTCTCCTCAAGATGATGCCATCATAATTCCACAAAATAAGGCAAGATTTTTGGTTAATGAATCATCCTACAAAAATTACAATGCAACATTTGTAATTAATTTAGAGAAAAGGATGGAAACTGTTATTCTGCATCTACGAGACAGTAAAACCTCCACCTGTCCATGGAAAAGTTTTGTGAAACTCCCAGCTGCTGCTTTAAGAAGAGAACAAGTTCAGCCCACAGTGACTCTTCCAGCAGAAGCCAGACTGCTTTCTGTGCGGAGCAGCTTCACTGACAGTGTTTCTCTTCCCAATCTCAACTGTCTCCTGGACCAGCTTTTTACGAGGGAGGTGTTAACTGATGCCGAGCGGGAGATGGCTGCTGAGATGCAGGGAAGAAAAGAAAAGGCAAGTTTTGTCATTGACACAGTGAGGGGCAAAGGATCTGATGCAAGTTCAAGCATGATATTGATTCTCTGTGAACTGGACATGTGCCTCTCTAAACATCTTGGGTTGATGTAGAACTGGACTGATTGCGACCGTAGGTCGCATTTACTACCAAAACCTCCACAGGCTGTCCGTGAGTGAGTCAGTCAGTCAGTCAGTCAGTCCGTCAGTCACACGTCACTCGTCACACTCTTGCCCTGCTCATATCTCCGCAACCGTTGCCCCGATCCATGCCAAATTTTGCACACACACTCCTTACCTGCCAAACTACAACCTCCAAGGACCCCCGGAGCTCCAGGGACCCCCAGGTCCCTGGGGGACCCCCAGATGTAAAAAATGACCAAATGTGCTAAACTGACCAAATGGCCACCCCAACGGGGCTGCTCACGGGGAATTCCCGGGGACCACCGACTCCTGGTGCTCCAGAACGGATGCAAAAGTGGTGGCGCCCCAAGTGGAGGACCCCCTACACTGCAGCTCACATAAAATGCCGTAACTCTGGCTAGGAGTGACCGGGACAGCCGGGGCCGGTACCTATTCGTCCGCCTTGGCGCCGCGGAGACCCCACCCCTCATTTCTCACATGGCCCTCTTCTAGCGCCACCATGAGGCCGATTCTTGCAAAACACATTTTTGGACACTGCTCCTACAATTTTTGCCCTAAAATCACGCAAATCGGTACACAGTATGTCTACACTCATCCCATCAACATGAATCTCTCCCATATAGCGCCACCTCCAGGCCGATTTTTAAAAACACATTTTTGGACACTGCTCCTACAGATTTTGCCCTAAAATCACGCAAATCACTACACAGTATGTCTACACTCATGTCATCAACATGGATCAGGAAGATTTTGGCAAAACAAATTTTTGCCCTATTTGTGGAGATAAGTGACCTACGGTCGCTTATCTCCCGATTAGGGAGTCTTACTGGTGTACATACCTACAGTATCCAGGCAACTTCCTGCTTCTTTGTTTTTGTTTCTGTAGATGAAAACACAAGTTGGACACATTGTTTGTTGCAGTTGGGTTATTATTTAACTGTTATCTTCTTTGTGACATAATTATCCAAAGCAACGTCAAAGTAAAATATAGCTGCAAGCAGCGATAAAGTGGCCAAGCAAGGAAAAGGTAGGAAAGCAAAAAAGCAGCAAGGGGGAAAAAAGCAGTAAAAGTGGGAAAATAAATCAAAGAAAATCTAGAAGCAGTGTTCTTCCGAGAACAGGTACAAACTGCTCAAAATTGGCAGATATTACTTGACAAAGACACAGATGTGTTCCTCTTGAATCAAAGCACACGTGTAAGCAAGTTGCATGTCTTCAAGCCAAACGAGGCGTGACTTATGCCCGTTTGAAGTTTGAATTTTCAAACGCTTCGTATAGCGTATATTCGTATAGTTGACCTTGTACCAGTGAACTACTGTCATTAAACTGTACCTTTTCCTATGTAAACTTCTAATAAATACTTCAATCATTCAGTCTGCACTAATACAAACGATATGTATACATTTATATCTACTTAAAATGACGGTCATGTAGCGACTCCATGGTCCAGAGCGACCATGCAGAGCTAACACAATGGAAACATGTTTACCAGTTTCTCCACAGTTGGTTTTGTACTGAAATACAAATAAAGTGTTGAACCATAATTTTCTATGACTCCAAGCAAACCTTTTTCCCCTTCCAATTCCACATCAGGATGCTGGTTCATGTCAGACCTCATCCTCCACTGTTATGGCGATGTCATCATGAGACATCGTTGGCGTGTGTCGTGTGATATGCATAATGTTTTACAAATAGGCCTAAACATGTCAATAACTCAACCCAGTCCAAAACTGACATAGGCTACATGCTTAACATTAGCCCTGTCATTATTCCCTGTCAGTTATGCTGTGTTCATTATTATTTCACTATATCAATGTAAACTAGAAAAATATTGTTCCTTCGAAACAATTGTGGGCTCGCTTCAAGCCAGAAAACAATGGCTATAAAAGCACAAAATGTCAAGATCGCAGGCAGTGCTCTCTTTGACGTTACTGACGTCAAAGATTGGTCCATTTTGTTCCAAAAATGTGTTGTGCAAAAGTTGACCCGCTGGTGGCGCTATAACAGGCCAATGTGAGAAGGGTGGTATCTGTTCCTTGACCTATTGGGAATGTGCTTGCAAGATTTCACGCACATTGCAGGCTGTGTTCATGATTTGAGGTGTTTTTGGCTTTGGCCACTTTATCGCTGCTTGCGATAATAATATATTCATTATTATTATTATTTTTTCTTCATAGGCATATTAGATAAAGGTCCTTAGATTGTGTGTAGAATGTTTCATGCAAATTGCAAAAAAAAATCCTAACGGGTTTAAGCGTTTCATAAACTGCTCAAAATGATATAGCGCCCCCCTTTGGCCAATTGGGGTAAGATTGGTTTTAGTGATATTTGGACTAACACTCTACATCTTTGCCAAATGCCATGAACATGTTACTTTGCATGTATGATTTAGAGGCAGAAGAATAATTTGCATAAAACTGCAATATTCATTGAATTTATTTTAAAAAGCATGTTTCAATTTTAAAGAAATCCGATCTGACAGATCTTTAGATATCGGTCCAAAGTTCACGTAAAAAAAGTTTTGTGCACGTGGAGCGAAAATTCCAGAATAAAAGCGGGTTTACGCGTTTTACAAACTGCTCAAAATGGCGGAAAATCGAAGGGCGGAGCTTACTTAACAACGACACAGATGTCTTTCGCTCGAGTCAAAGCACGCGTGTAACAAGTTGCATGTCTTCAAACGAAACGAGTCATGACTTATGCCCGTTTGAAGTTTGAATTTTCAAACGCTTCGTATAGCGCCACCCTTTGGCCGATTGGAATAAGATTGGTTTCAGTGATATTTTGACTAACCCTCTACATCTTTGCCAAATGCCATGAACGTGTAACTTTGCATGTATGATTTAGAGGCAAAAGAATAATTTGCATAAAACCGCAATATTAATTGAATTATTAAAAAATTATATTTCACTTTAAAAGAAATCCGACCAGACAGTTTGACCGTATTGGTCCAAAGTTCATGTGAAAAAAGTTTCGTGCGCGTAACGCGAAAATCCCAGGAGGAGATAGATTTTTACTGTTTTTCATATAATTCCAAATTGTGGGAGACCTAAAGGTCAGAGGTCAAAAGTCAGAGGGTAAAAGTTGTTCGGCATGAGGAGACGCATACGTGTATACAGGTTTCATGACTGTAACTCAAACACAGCATGAGCTATACCTGTTCAAAGTTCGCACTTTCGAAGGCTTCCTACAGCGCCACCATTTGGCCGATTGCTATAGAAAATAATAGCACACTTCGCCACTGTAAACTGAACACATTGATGTTTTTATTTTCATTTTCTCACTAAGTATGTAGGAGTAGAAAGGAACCGAAGTTCCCGTCTACTGATTGCCTGCCTGATAGATAAATAAACTAGAATTGACAGAGTCAATTTTGACAAGTGTGCCTGCAGCGCGCTGAATGCGCGACCTCGTGCGGCGGTTCGGACCGTGAGACCGTCCGCCGAGTCGCCTGCGTTTCGTTGTGAGAGGGTCGGTCCCCGTGAAAAACGCGTTTTGGCACGAAGCGGTTACGTTTCGCGCGTTTGTGACGCCCCCTAGGGGTCGAAGTGGAAATGCTTTTGGGGATTCGTTGAGTATGCCACCCCCGACCTGTGGTTGAAATTCAGTGTTGACTCGACCTATTGTTTGTGATTTATGGCTATCGTTTGCGAAACGGGCCCCTCCCGCTAACTTTGGAAGCGCGTTACGAACGAACGGTACGGACTATCGAAATATCCTTTGACTATGTTTATCGCGTGGCTGCATAGATCATGTGTACCGGTTTTTAAGACATTTGAAGAAAATATGTGGGAAAAGGAGCAAAAAGTGTGTTTTGGAGAAAATTCAAGATGGCGGAAAATCTACCCATACGCAAATGGGCGTGGCCTATATGGGGAGATGCGTCTTGACCCAAGGAATCCAGGGAAAAAAGAATTTTAATTTTCCGAGCTACGGTTCAAGAGTTACGAGCCAAAACGTAAACTGGGCTGTTCTAGCGCCACCATGAGGCCAAATGACACTATTATTTTTTATTTAATCCTTGAAATCATTACGAACCTCCTATCCAAGTCTTGAAACTGTAGCCCCTATGGTTTGCGAGAGAAAAATAATTGAATGTGAGTTTTTGCGATTCCCATTATAAGTCAATGGGGAAGCGTTACGTTTTGCGCGTTTGTGACGTTTGTGACGCCCCCTAGGGGTCAAAGTGGAAATGCTTTTAGGGATTCGTTGAGTATGCCACCCCCGACCTCTGGTTGAAATTCGGTGTTGACTCGACCTATTGTTTGTGATTTATGGCTGTTGTTTGTGAAACGTGCCCCTCCCGCTAACTTTGGAAGCGCGCTACGAACTAACGGTACGGACTATCGAAATATCCTTTGACTATGTGTCTCGCATGGCTTCAAAGATCATGTGTACCGGTTTTTAAGACATTTGAAGAAAGTATGTAGGAAAAGGAGCAAAAAGTGTGTTTTGGAGAAAATCCAAGATGGCGGAAAATCTACCCATACGCAAATGGGCGGGGCCTATATGGGGAGATGCGTCATGACCCAAGGAATCCAGGGAAAAAATAATTTTAATTTTCCGAGCTACGGTTCAACAGTTACAGGCCAAAACGTAAACTGGGCTGTTATAGCGCCACCATGAGGCCAAATGACGCTATTATTTTTTATTTAATCCTTGAAATCATTATGAACCTCCTCTCCAAGTCTTGAAACTGTAGCCCCTATGGTTTGCGAGAGAAAATTATTGAATGCGATTCCCATTCTAAGTCAATGGGGAAAATTAATTCACTAATAAATTAATATCAATTAAACTATAGAACCTTTCTCTTAGCAACTTACTAGCACACCATTCCCGCGTAAGCCGGTCGATTTGACATATGGCGCGAGTGTGTGGTGCAAAAACTGTGGGAGGAGTAGCGTGCCAAACTTTGGGGAAAAGTATGGACAGAAAGAAAGACCTAAATAAATATGAGCGAGAACAATAAGTGTCCCATGCTATGCATAGGCACACTTAATAATGACAACTAGAAAAATATTGTTCCTTCGAAACAATTGTGGGCTCGCTTCAAGCCAGAAAACAATGGCTATAAAAGTACAAAATGTCAAGATCGCAGGCAGTGCTCACTTTGACGTTACTGACGTCAAAGATTGGTCCATTTTGTTCCAAAAATGTGTTATGCAAAAGTTGACCCGCTGGTGGCGCTATAACAGGCCAATGTGAGAAGGGTGGTATCTGTTCCTTGACCTATTGGGAATGTGCTTGCAAGATTTCACGCACATTGCAGGCTGTGTTCATGATTTGAGGTGTTTTTGGCTTTGGCCACTTTATCGCTGCTTGCAGCTAGATTTATTATAATTATTTTATATTTTTTTTGTGTGCACTTCATAGGCATGTTAGATAAAGGTCCTTAGATTGCGTGTAGAATGTTTCATGCAAATTGCAAAAAAAATCCTAGAATAAAAACGGGTTTAAGCGTTTTACAAACTGCTCAAAATTATATAGCGCCCCCCTTTGGCCATTTGGGGTAAGATTGGTTTCAGTGATATTTGAACTAACCCTCTACACTATTTTGTCATGAAAATGTGACTTTGTATGTATGTTTTAGAGGCAGAAGAATAATTTGCATAAAACTGCAATATTGTTTGAATTATTTAAAAAAGCATGTTTCAATGTTAAAGAAATCCAATCTGACAGATCTTTAGATATCGGTCCAAAGTTCACGTAAAAAAAGTTTTGTGCACGTGACGCGAAAATTCCAGAATAAAAGCGGGTTTACGCGTTTTACAAACTGCTCAAAATGGCGGAAAATCGAAGGGCGGAGCTTACTTAACAACAACACAGATGTCTTCCGCTTGAGTCAAAGCACGCGTGTAACAAGTTGCATGTCTTCAAACGAAACGAGTCATGACTTATGCCTGTTTGAAGTTTGAATTTTCAGACGCTTCGTATAGCGCCCCCCTTTGGCCAATTGGAATAAAATTGGTTTCAGTGATACTTTGACTAACCCTCCACATCTTTGCCAAATGCCATGAACGTGTAACTTTGCATGTATGATTTAGAGGCCGAAGAATAATTTGCATAAAACCGCAACATATATTGAATTATTAAAAAATCATTATTTAACGTACAAACTTCTCACCACATAGCCTGTGTAGATATAGGTTCAAAGTTCATGTGAAAAAAAGTTTCGTGCACTTGACGCGAAAATCCCAGGAGGAGATAGATTTTTACTGTTTTTCATATAATTCCGAATTGTGGGAGACCTAAAGGTCAGAGGTCAAAAGTTAGAGGGTAAAAGTTGTTCGGCATGAGGAGATGCATAAGTGCATACAGGTTTCATGGCTGGACCTCAAACACAGCATGAGCTATACCTGTTCAAAGTTCGCACTTTCGAAGGCTTCCTACAGCGCCACCATTTGGCCGATTGCTATAATAAATAATAGCACACTTCGCCACTGTAAGCTGAACACATTGATGTTTTTATTTTCATTTTCTCACTAAGTATGTAGGAGTAGAAAGGAACCGAAAATCCCGTCTACTTACTAGATAAATAAATAAATAAATAATGACAATATCTAAAGTGTGCTCGCCAGGTACTGGCGAGCCCACAATAACTAAAGTGTGCTCGCCTATAGGCGAGCCCACAATCATCCATTTAATCCTAATCAATGCAATACAAATATCCATACATATTTAATATTCATTTAATCGTCAGTCAAGCATGCATGGGAGTGTCTGGGGCTGTATGAGTATGAACATGTACTGTAACATAGGCCTGCTCACGTATTAGGGTAGTATGACTCACATGAAAAAAATGTGTTTGTTTTTAATGAATCTATCATGGTAAAAATGGAGTTTGAAGTTACAATGGGTGTGTATACATGTGGAGAGGCCCTGGAGAGGAGGGCAGGATAACATTTACCGTTACAACAAATATCTAAATATTGAACGAAGCAAATTAAAAACTGTTCAGGGTGTTCATAAAAGCCTGATTAGATGATAAAATTACCAATTTTTTTTTTTTAAAGTTATACTATGTAACTTTTTTTATAAAACATATCTTAAAATTGTCCTATTAAACTTAAACTAAAGTTTTAGAACCCCCACTACGTTAATTTCAGCCCCAAAAGCCTTTTCTTTATATGTTTTCTACTTAGCCGTGACAGGGGCGGGATTTCGCGGCAAAATGACGTTGATGTGCATCATCTGTATACGTTGTGTATACGTTGGCCAATCACATTGCAGATCATACACACATGATACACTACCGGCCAATGACAGTGCATCTTGAGGTCTCTTCAGGAAATAGCTTGCTTCAACAGCTTTGTTTACACTGGTCTAGAAGTCTAGCCTGTAAACCTCCCCAACGCCGGTCCGCAGAGGGACACTACGGATGCGTGGCGACTTGGCGAGGCGGACGCGGGGGTCTGAAGGCCCGGTCCGCGGCGAAAAACGGCCGAAAACAGCAGACGCGACCGCGGTTTGCTATAGCGCTACTGACCACTAGTTGAGCAACTTACACAGTATAGCTTTAAAGTGAAATATCCCTTTAAGGCCTTCGGTAAGGCATTCCACATTTTGGTGGTATACTGTAGCAGAAGAACGAGTTTGACACTTTGTTTGAGTTGACTGATCTGTGGCTCTGCCTCTGGTGTTGTAATTGTGGACGTCCTTAACGTGTATAAAGTATTTTGACAGGTACATGGGTATCATAGTGGTGAAGCCTATCTTGTACACCAGGCCCATTGCAAGTTGCTGTACTCTGTCATCTACTTTGAGCCACCCCACAGTAGCGCTGAGGTGAGTCTGATACAAACACGACCTGCATGGAAATTATGTCAGTTTGTTATCAGAGTAGGTTCAATGTTCTATGCAGGTACCAAAAATACTCAAGGTGTAAAAATACAGACAGAGGAAAAATAAAGAATACACAGGGAGGCATCAGCTTCATGCTGGAACACAGCTCACACAGAACTGGTGCAGGTTTATTAAGTCAGCCATTAAATACCACAGAGGCTAACAAGCCCTTCCGGTCCAGCCCTTCACAATAAAAGCAAAACACACACAACAATAATAAATACAATAAATATAATGGAGAGCATATCTCAACAACATTGCAAAAGCAAGTGCCAAAAAATAAAATGAAAACAGTTTATAAGGGAGAACAAGGAAGGGGGTACAGCATTAACAGAGTTAAATCACAGACAGACAGCCATGCGGGCTTTGACGCTGTGCGAGCAATGAAAAGGAAAGGGACATGGCGAACGTGTGAATTCGGCCGAGTGCTAATGTTGTTTGGGACAAAGCGAACGTGTAAATTCGGCCGAGTGCTAAGAATGTTGTTTGGCGAGAAATCAATGGTTTCATTCCGCCCATGTGTGCATCCGCCCATCTGTCCATCCAACAATTACAATTTACAATTTAAGCATTTAGCAGACACTCTTAATCCAGGGTGACTTACAATAAGCAATGTAGTCTGGTAGGATTCACCTCTAAACATGGGCTTCAGATTGTTGTAGTGTTGTTGTTTGATTTCTATTCTGAATGTTCTGAGGGTTTGCACAGGGCTCTACATCCAATATTGTCCCAGCTCAGATTCTGAGCCTGGGACAACTTCCTGGCCAAGGATATTGCCCATACATTCTTCTCGCCCCCCAGGGGCAAAAAAAAAAAAAAAAAAAAAAAGTACTTCTGGGAGCTCAGATTATAAGCAAGCTAACTCCAGGGCTCCACTGGCGGGGTCGTGTTGCTCTGCGTCGTGGCGGCTTCATTGACGCCGTCACATTGACGTCCGACCGGCTCCACCGCCTATGCTTCACCACAGCGCAGAGGCTGTGTATTCATTCTATGGCCGATGCTCGACGCGCCCGGTGGAGCCGGGGGGTAATACATCAACATCAACACGAAATAGAAAAAAATAAATAGTAGGCAAATCTAAGAAAAATAGGTAGACCAAGCGCCTATTAAGTAAAAACTTCATAACAAATCAAGAATGCAATACATGTATGGTCATTTGAGGGTAGGCAAGTGCTACGGTAAGTGCTATGTGCTAAGGTGGAGTCTGATTAGGTGAATCTTAAGATCACGCAGGAAGCTAGGAGTTCTAAGTGCAACTGGGAGTTTATTACACAGTTTGGAGGCCAGGAGGGCGAAGAGTCTAGGGCGAGTGGATCGTCCATCTGCCCCTGTGTCTTCTTAGAATAGCTGACATGATGCTGGTGTGGAATCACAGGCCATTAGATCCGTACACAGCAGAGAGCAGACAAGCTGCTTTGAGTTGATCTCTCTCCACGTTCTTTGACACTATGACCTAACTGTCGGGTGGACACCTTTTAGTCCAAAATGGTTACTCTTCGGGAAGTGGAAAAATAGATCCAATGTAAGTTATATTGTCACCAGCTCTCTCAAAACTAGTTTGTTTGTCCACTACTGTTGCTGTCCTTAGTCATGGCTGCCAGTTCCCACCTAATGTTGTGTGGGAGTCCCGACTGGTCCACACTGTACTGAATAACTGCTAGTTTGCATAACGACTTCAGACTAGGACTCAAGTCTAAGATGTACAGGGCATCGGGTGTGGAGTTTCCTACAAAGAGGATGACACGATCTCCCACCATGCAACAGCACATCCCTGCCATCCCATCCGGGCCTTTTCCCTTGGGCTCAACCTTCTTCCAGGAGAAGGTCTCTGGATTTAATTTCCACATATCATTGAAGATCTGGTTCCGGTTGTTGCTACCAAATATGTACAGCTCTCCATTGTAGGTAAAGGCTGAATGATCACAGCATCCTTCTGGAAGGAGTTGGGCAGAAGGTGTGCTCAGCCAGCAGTTGGTCTCGGTGTCAAACACTCTGATGATGTTGTAGTATAACTGTTCCCCCCGGCCCCCAAATACAAACATCTTTGTCCCGATGATGGTGGCAGAGTGATATACTGAAACACAAGGAGGAGTTCCTCTGGTGTTAATTAAAGACCAGACCATTATTGTGGTGTCCAACTTGTAGGTGTCATTATTGCATACAGACATCTGGGAGCTGTATCCTCCATGGACATACATGAGCTTCCCAAAGACACAGGCTGAGTGACCCCTCCTCCCCACTGGAACAGTCCCTGACACCTTGGGCTTCAACCACCCGTGGGTGTTGACATCAAATGCATAAAGAATGTTGCAGTATGATATTCTGTAACTAGAGCCCCCCCACATGTAAATGATATCATGTATCAGTACAGCTGTGTGGCCCCAGCGCCTGGAGGGAACCTCAACAGGACGTTCTCCTCTGCCAGTCGTCACTGGAGGCAACGTCCCCCAGCGCAAAGACACTGTGTTGAAGATGTGGACTTCAATCTGATCACTGTCATTCATGTTACTGTACCTTCCAAAACAGTAAACCTCGGGTTCCACAGGAACAGCAGCATTATGACAATATGTTGGTCCTTCCTTCAGACATATGGTCCACCTCAACATTTCACAAACAGTCGATGGTGAATAAAAGAAACCTCTTCAAGTGTTGTTGAAAGTTATGTGTTCTCTCTGCCACTTATATTGGTACAGTGTCAGTGTGATCTCCGATTACTGATGAAATGTTGATGATATCAGTCCTGTCCAATTATGGAGTTCCACCCGGCCTGGCGGAAATGGGCGCTCGACTGGGCACATACACTATCACTAGTAATAATGACTAGAAAGATGCAATTAGGAATTGCAAGTGTGGTTGCCTATTTATTGTCTGGGTAGCCAAATTGTCATGTGAAGCTTGACCAATCCTCAAGCTAGCACCATTCCCCCATTGAACTCAATTGCACACTGCTCGTTGCACACTGCTGCGTTTTTTCGGTCGAATACATGAGCAAATTTCGGAGCACGTAAATAAAGAAATCAACCTCACGTTATATCAATCACGTTTGCACACTGCTGGATGCACTGGGTCCCTTGCTCTCTCTATATTTCTCTCTCTCTCTCCTTGCCCTGAAAAACACATTTTGTCCTACTGGCAAACACACTAATAAATCTATAGCTGCAAGCAGCGATATCGGGGACTAAGGAATAAAGAAAGACCCACCCACTTTTAACCACCCCCACCCACCTCATCCACTTTCACCCACCTCGACCCACATTCACCTACCCCCACCCACCACTACCCACTTTCACCCACCTCCACCCACTATCAAACCCTTTACCCCCTTTCACCCACCTCCATCCAACTCCACCCACCACTTCCACCCACCTTCACCCATCTCCTACCACCTGCATCCACCTCCGCCCACTTTCACCCACCTCTACCCACTTTCACCACCTCCCGATTAGGGAGTCTTACTGGTAATATGTTCACGTGTCACATTGTAGATCAGCTTTTTTCCGAATAGTCAAATTAAGACATAGATCTTAAGTGGTTAATGTATGTTTGCATTAATAATAAAATGTACAAAGTATAAGAATTTAGTAAAGATGTCAAAATGATGTACGTACAGTAGGTCTACTGTATAGTGGAGAAAAGCTGAATGTTTAGGCTTTTATAATGTCCTATTTTATAAAGTCCTTACAGTGGCATAACCATGTGTATAACACATGTATAAATATGCCAGCAGATACACTTACACTACCGCAGCAATAGTAGCCTAAATCTGTATATATCTAGTGACATTATTTGTCATTATTATTAATTATTTGTTATACTTATTATGCCTTTTTACGTATTTCTTACACCATTTATTAACAAATTTAAAGGATAAGAACTATGAATTATGTTAGACTTCAATAAAACAAGTCTGTTTGTAGTAAAAAGCACTGTTTGTCTGCGGTCTGTTATAGTGTACAGGGCAGCAATGTCATGGAGGCCATGAAAGCCATGGCCCCCAGACCACAGTGGCCTTGATGCCCATGCCATGACACAACTGCCCCAGTTTCCCAGCTGGATAGCCATTCTGCACATCAGGCTCATTAAGGTTTCATTCTGGTCAAACAGACAGAGACAGGGTGCTGATTTTGTCCATGTTGGCTCACTGGAAACACTCTGCTACAGCAGTGGGTCTCAAAGTGGAGTCCATGGACCCTCATGGTTCCTTGAGGCGGTTCCAATGCCCCTTATGTAAGCCTTGCCGAGCCATGAGGCCCATAGAGCACGAGCCTATCTCTTGTTTCCTTAGCGTGAGACAGCTTGATGTAGCAGGCTACACACCCTGCACATGACTCTAGTCACAGGGATGTCCCCAATCCACCCCTTGATGCCGCATGCAAAGCAGGGAGGCTTGGGTCCCATTTTTCAGAGTCTTTGGTATGACCCAGCCAAGGATCGAACCCCGACCTCCCAGTCTCAGGGCGGACACTCTAACCACAAGGGAGAGTGTTTTCTGCTGGTGATTCAGTCCGAGTGTATCAAAGGGTGCGTTCGGAAATGTGCACCGGGTGTGGTTAGGGTTAGGGGTTAGGGTTAGGTTTAGGCATAGTTTTACTGAGGTTAAGGTTAGGTTTATGGTTAGGCATAGTTTTACTGAGGTTAGGGTTAGGATTACGGTTGGGTTTAGGCACTCACTACATGCACTGAGCACACACCCGGTGCGCATTTCCGAACGTACCCTTTGATACACTCGGACTGAATCACCTGCAGAAAACACTCTCCCCTAACCACAAGGTCACAGAGCTGGTGGCCCCTTACGTGTGTGTAACTCTGAGAGTGTACAAATGGAACCAAATGGACCCGAAAAGGCGAAAACTCAGTGTCATGGGTGTCACTCGGAGTTATGGGGGTCCTTGAAATTAAAACGTTTAAGAACCACTGTGCTACACTAAATGGAACAGAGCCTAGTATAATTCACACATGGGCGACATACTGTATGACCCGAGGGCTAGACTCCCGCCTTTTGACCATTTCAAGCTTGTGAAGTCCTGAAAAGTAGCCATGTATGGCCTACTTTTGCGCCAGCAGAGAGCGCCTTGTCAGGTTGCACTTGTTGATGGTTACGTCACCAAGTATGGGTGAAAGTTAGTCTGAGTCTCCATAACTCAGAGTTGTTGTTTTTTTTTCGCCACTAGGGGGAGGGTGAAAGTAAACTGATTTTCCTGGGGACCCCCAGCCTGGAAACCCTCTCAAGGAACCCTGGGGGTCCCTGGACCCCACTTTGAGAACCACTGCAGTGGGTGGCATATACATGTTTCCTGTTCTGGCTCATTTTCCCAAAGCTTCATTTGATTTACTACTCCTGAGCCAATAGCCCCTTTTCCACTGCTACTGTAGGTGGAACCAGAACTTTCAGGAACCTGAACCTATTCTTTTGGTTCTGGTTTTGTTTCCATTGCGTACGGCCTGGTTCCAGACAAGGTTCCTGGAACCTTTTTTAGGTCCTGCTCCTGAGGTAGAACTAAACTTGAATTCTGGGGACCTTTTTTTGGGACCTTCTCGGTTAGTTCTGGTTATAAACGTAAGCAGAACGTGGTCCCGGAACTTCACAGGTTCTTGAAAGTTATTGGTTCTGGAAAGTTCTGGTTCTAGTTCTAGGGTGGAAATGGGGCTAATGAAACAAAGCTAGGGTTCCGAACTGCCAATATGTGTTGTTTTTTTCTTTGCCTTTATTACTGTGGGAGAGTGCAATCATTCAATGCTCCAAGCAACAAAGGTGAACACCAAAAGAACAGTATTGCAGGCCTGCCAGGCCATTTGACAATTTTTGGAGGGGCGCTTCGCCGCTACCCACACCTGTGTGGCTGTGTTGCTCATTCCACGAATGCCAGATCCTTACAAGCTGTACCTTGTTGTAAAGGTGACAAATCAACGATAACAATGATATCAAACACAATACCATTTGGTATTTGCGACCGTAAGGTCGCAGTTTAGTATCAAAACCTCCACCGGCCGTCCGTCACGTCACACGTCACACCTTTGCCCTGCTCATATCTCCGCATCAGTATGACATCACACTGCTGACATCAGTATGAACCTTTGTGTACGTTGCTGTGGCAACAGTCTGTTGTTGCTGGTCTGTTAGTGTACGTTAGCAACCACCTTGGCAACCATGGTTTTACCCTAGCAACCAACTGTTTACCCTAGCAACCAACTGTTTACCATAGCAACCATGTTTTTTTACCCTAGCAACCAACTGTTTACCATAGCAACCATTTTTTTACCCTAGCAACCAACTGTTTACCATAGCAACCATGTCTTTTTTTTACCTTAGCAACCAACTGTTTACCATAGCAACCATGTTTTTTACCCTAGCAACCAACTAAAACAAACTTTTGGCCTATTTGTGGAGATAAGCGCTTATCTCCCGATTAGGGAGTCTTACTGGTATTAAAGGGGAGATATAATGGACTGAATGTTGGCAAATGTTGGGTCGGCGCTATACCCACCCACACGTTTGGCTGTGCTGCTCATTCCACGAATGCCCGATGCTTACAAACTGTACCTCGTTGTAAAGGTGACGAATCAATGATAAAAATGATATAAAACACAATACAAAAATTGGTATTATTAAAGGGGAGATATAATGGACCGAAGTCAAGTTTCCTTTCTTTTTGTGCTGAGTTTATATGCACAGAGAACTTAACATGAGTCTTAAAATGGTGTAAAATGAGGGGTCCGTGATGGTGTATCGCGTATGCGTATCAGACTGACAGAGGGTCCTTGAATCAGAATCAGTGCTGCTGTCTGTGTGTCTGTGCAGCGCGTTGGCTCTTTAAACGGGAGTTCTCCGGCATGGGAGGGGGGAGGATGGAGAGTGGGTTCATCGGGTTCACCCTAGTTATCTGAAGCAGGCGCCCTTGCCTGGATTGGACGACTCTCTCTTTACACACACACACACACGCACGCACGCGCACACACACACACACACACACACACACACACACACACACACACACACACGGCAGGAAGGAAGGAAGGAAGGAATGGAGGAACGCAGAAGTATCATCGGCGTGAATTGCGACGTGAAAACGGGGTAAAAAAAAGGACGCGCTGCGTTTTTTATGCAAACGCAAAAAAAGAAGACGTCCGAAAAAACCGTCGCGTCTGACCTTTAATCAGCAGGACAGGCTGCTACCCCCCCACACACCCCCCCCTTTCGGTTTGGAACGCGCCGAACTCGGGTCATTTGAGGTAGGGAGCTCGTGGACACACACACACAGGCACGCACGCACACATGCACACAACAGGATGCCACCACATTATTAGTATTATCAGCGGTTTCGGCTTTTTGTCCCTTTCTTTTCCTTCTTCTTTCCCCCCACTTTAAAGTCTTCGTCTTCCACGCATTATTGTTGTCTCTTGGCGTGGAAAGAAAAGACAAAAAGACATGCGGGGAGCATCGGCGGTGGAATTCTTCTTCTCGACATCATGATGGCTGATGCCTGTTCCAGAGGGATGGAGCGTGGAGGAGGTGGTGGTGGAGGAGGCAGACCGGGAAGGATGCTCCAACCGGCCGGGGACGCGGCGGCGGTGCACCGAGCGGCGGTGTATCCCCAGCACTACGTCCACACGGCGGCCACGTCGCAGCAGCAGCAGGGGGCCGGCGGTGGTGGTGGAGGAGGTGGTGGAGGAGGAGGTGGTGGTGGTAAGGAAGGCCCCTTGTCACAATTCTTACATAACGTAATTATTTCATTTTTTTTCTTAGATCGTCATGATCGTTTTCCCCATGTTGAAAAAGAACGGTTCTGAAAGAATGGTAGGTATAGGAATTGTGGGAAATACAGATCTGCAAGCTCAGCCGTGAGCTTGCAGATGGGATATTTCCACAATTTGTATTTGCTCTGTGCAATTTTTATTTACGAAGCCCTATAGCCGCACAGAAATGTGATTTGATCATGTTCAATACCAAAAACACATCATTCATAGCAATAATCTTTGTGTAGGCTATTTGTGTGTATATTTCCACTATTTTTAAACAATTTTGAAAGTATGATATTAAAAATAATGTGTTTGTCATAGGCTTTTTGTCCTGTGTAATGTTTGTTTTGAAAGAAATTAGATTTTTCGAATATTAAAATGCCCCAAAAATAAACGAATAAAATCGAATTGAAATCGTTGATCGAAATCATTTGTGTGACAAATAACCGCCAACTTAAATTCCCTGAACCCCCGTGACACGCCAGGCGGTGGCGCTGTGGACATCCAGGAGCTGGCGTCCAAGCGCGTGGACGTCCAGAAGAAGCGCTTCTACCTGGACGTGAAGCAGAGCGCCCGCGGCCGCTTCCTGAAGATCGCCGAGGTGTGGATCGGCCGCGGGCGGCACGACAACGTCCGCAAGAGCAAGCTGACGCTGTCCATGAGCACGGCGCCCGACCTGCGCTACGCGCTGGGCGACTTCATCGACTACTACGCCCGCATCGGCCTGCGTAGTGGGGGAGGCAGCGCCGCGGCCACGCACCGGTAAGGCCTTAAACATGTGTGGGTCACGGACACGGACCAAGTTTTATAGGTCACGACTCAAGTAATTAAGAAGTGGTGAAAATAGCAAATCTACAAGTTGCCTGGCTCCAGCCCATAGACCGGCCCACTCTCTGAGCGGACTGGTTCTCTTGTTCTGGTGTTGCGTAATGAACCTAGAGTTTCTCTGGTCTGAGGAAAGACCAGGCCAATGAGAGTCGGAGCCTCGGAGGAGGGGGTGGGTCTAACGAGACAGCAAATCAGCAGAAACAGAAAATCAACAGAAACAGTGGAGGCAGGGGGAGCTCAGCCAGAGCTCTTAATTGCTCCCTTTGAACTTCAAAGGGGGTTGTGCACCAAGTGTCAATTCCTCGTTAGTGATCTCTCTAATCAATGAAAGCATCAAAGACAACGACCTGTTTGATGCCTGTCATAGAGGGGAGGGGGAGGGGGAATGTTTTCGTGTACACACAAGTCAAACAACCCCTCCCACCAGATCTCTTGTGATTGGGAATTTCAAATTTCAAATCCTCTCCCCTTTGAAATCTCTTGTCAATGGGACAATGTCAGACTCAAGCTTCAACGCAGAGTCTGAATTCAGGCTAAATCTGCAAGTGCTTGTAGATCTGCTGTTTTCACTAGTTTGGGTCCCGGGCTAACGTCTAATATCTCTTTTGGGTCATGAGCTAAAAAGTTTGCAAACCACTGAGTTACAGAATCGTCTTGATCGGGATTATTTGAGCTAATTATTTATTTTTGTTTTATTTGTGCATGGCTAATTGTCAGAATGGTTTCCATCCCTCCGTATAAATTCAGAGGTTGACAAATCACGCCTCACAACGCATTGCAATGTGATGCGCTGTTGATGAACTATTTTAACTATAGCTAGAGTATAAAAAAAGAATAAATAGGCCCATATGGCCTGGTTTGATCATTTGGTACCCGTCATTGTCAGTGATTTCTTTGTATTATTATTAGTTCTTTGTCATATCTGCCCTGCACACATTGCAGGGCAGATGTTGCAATGTTCAGTGACAAAAACACTATCAAATCATTAACCTAAATAGACCACTGACGTCACTGCCGCTAGATGGCGCTATTACCCGCGTTCACATTGTTATTTCTTTAATTGATGTAGTTACTGTATGGCAGTGTTGCCAGGTCTGCTCGTTCTAAGCGTCTTTGATCCTGTTTTCCTATAATGTTGCTAGTTGTGGGTTGCTTATTTGGCCTTGCTTTCAACATTCTTTTAGAAAATAACTAATGTAATAGAGCTCAATAGGTGGAACTGATCGCTTCTTTTGGGCTTATTTCATAGACCCGCTTGTTTCACTCACAGAATCTGGCAACCGGAGGACGGAAGCGGAGATGTGGTGTTTTTTCCTGCTCTCACCAAAACAATACTCGCACTATAACTAGCAACGGTAAAATGTCTCTGGCTTATTTAGGCTTGCTTCTGGAAAGTTCTGCACTGTAGCAGACTAGACTTTGGTATATTCTAGTGGAGGATTTACCACCGACCGCAAGCACCGACTGAACATGCTTAGTTTTCCATCGATGGGTTCCGCCAGCCCTATCGACGGCAATCGCCTCTTGCCGACAAGCTGCCGATGGCTTCCTGTCGGCAAGAACGCTTTCCGACAGGGATTCGTGGGAGATTCTGTGCGGTTAAGACCGCTTCATATAAGAATTGTGTTCCAAAAATAAACAGACCACATCAGCGATTTTACTGTAATGGATATGAATCCTTGACTAAAGGTAGAAATGTAAATGTTTACCCAATAAACAATAAACGCTTGGAACAAGTCAAACAAAACCCAACGATTACATTTCCCATGAACGCGGTTGGTAGGGAACAGTGATTTCAAACTCAGAAGTGTCCCGGAAGTGTAGTTTCCGACTTTTCCTTGCCGTATTAACAAAATCTTCTCCAGAAACAGGATATATCAAATATGAATGAATACCAAACGATGCCTGATCTAGGATTCCCTTATAGCATACATGGGCAACTGGCAGCCTGGGGGCCACATGCGGCCCCCATATTCACTTAATGCGGCCCGCAGGTTAATATCGGAATACTAATATATTTTGATTTCAGCTGTTACAATTCCAAACATGCAAACATGACCCACTTTACTTCCTTCAGACTATAATAGTAGCTTAATGACTAGTATAGTAGTAATATATAGGATTTGTATTTAAGTTCATAAAGTTAACATGAGTATAACTAAATGGATTCAAAATGTAATATAAATGTTGCATTTCAGGATTTCAATACAAAAAATAACAATGTGAACCTGGGTTCACTGCCATCTAGCGGCAGTGACATCAGGACATGTTAAACCATTTAGAACAGGTACACATTATTGTGTATCATTATTTTATGCTTTAACAGCTTTAGCAGATATACAAGCTCACAGAGCTTGTAGATCTGCTATTGAAAAATCGTGAAAAATTATTATTTTTACCCGATTCTATAAGTGTCTTTTGAATCCGTCTAAGACTTTTTGAAAAAACCTATGTTTCTATGTCAGCAATCTGGCCAGCCATCGTCAAAGAAAAGGTCCTTTTCACTTAAATGGAGCTCAGTTAGTCTGTTCTTGAGAGACTACTATGTCATTGGTTCTCAAACCTTTTCATGTGAAGGACCCCCAAAATGATATATATTTGGCCACGGACACCCATCTCAAAATATTTAGTTCCAGGGACCACCCAGAAGCAAAATTTGAGATACAAAACGTTCGCTTTGAAAATACATATATTCAAAGATTTGCACACATTTTCACGACTTTTTCAAAAATAGCAGATCTACAAGCTCACAGCGCGGCACTCGGTGCCGCGCTGTGAGCTTGTATATCTGCTATTTTTCACTGGTTAAAGCATTCAATAATTCTAGGCCTAAATGTATGAAACTGTCAACTGAAATGTCCTCATGTGACAGCTCCACTCACCGGCCGGACGTGGTGCAGAGCAACGGCCAGCAGGCCCGGGGCGCCCTGCCCCCGCACGACGGCACCGACGAGCCCCGCCGCCGCCGGCAGGCCGAGCGCCGCGCCGCGTCCTCCGCGTCGCCCACCGGCTCGGACCCGCCGTCCGAGCCCGAGGAGCAGCCGCACAGCGGCGCCACTCCCCACCGCGTGCTGAAGAGCGAGCTGATCGAGCGGGACAACCGCAAGTACTACCTGGACCTCAAGGTAGGGATGCAAATGATTGATTCTTTCATTAATTGAAAGTTCATAACCTTATCGATCGATTCATCAATTAATTGATAAGCGGCGTTTTTTTAGGACCAAAAGGAAAATTCTTGTCCAAAAACAAAGATTAGTGCAGAAACATAATTGCCTCGATGTATATAACTTTAACGAGCGTCAGCGAGCTTCAGCTGGACACACACACACACACACACACACACACACACACACACACACACACACACACACACACACACACTGCAGTGCAGTGCAGTGCTCTGAGGTTAGGGTTAGGATTAGGGTTAGGTTTAGGCATAGTTTTAACTGAGGTTAGGGTTAGGGTTAGGATTAGGGTTAGGTTTAGGCATAGTTTTACTGAGGTTAGGGTCAGGATTAGGGTTAGGTTTAGGCATAGTAGCATTCACCAGGTTAGCATTCACCAGCATGGGACTAATGGGAGCAATGGAGGAAAAATGAGACGTGGGACCAAATGCAGTCAAATGCCCCACCAACTGAGCAGCTCCCCAATGACATCGGGTTCTTCCAGGGACTGCCCATAAGGTGAACTAAAACAAGCGCTCCGGTCCCAATCTTACTGGTACCTCAAACAAACTAACATATATATGTATATATATATATAATATATATATATAAAGCGCAAGCGAGGGGCACCCGCTGGCCTATTGGTCAAGGCGCATACCACATACAGTACTAGGCTATGATGCCTGCTTGTGTCGCTGGTTCGATTCCCGATCCGGACGACCTTTGCCACATGTCATTCCCCATCTCTCTCCCCATTTCCTGTCAGTCTACTATCCTATCAAATAAAGGCATAAAAAGCCCCCAAACCCCCCCAAAAAAACAAATATAAAGTGCAAGCGCAAAATAAAGCGCAAGAGTGTGTCCAAATAATTACCAAAATAATGGCATCCCAAGTGTTAACGGCCATGAATCAATGTTAGATTAACTGTTAACCTCCCTGCCTCAAGGAGAACCAGCGTGGCCGCTTCCTGCGCATCCGGCAGACGGTGAGCAAGGCCCACGGCACCATCGGCTACTACGGCCAGCAGGGCATCGAGCAGACCATCGTGCTCCCGGCGCAGGGCCTCATCGAGTTCCGCGACGCGCTGTCGCAGCTCATCGACGACTACGGCGACGACGACGGCGGCGGCGACCAGCGCGGCAGCGGCATCGGCGGCCTCAAGGGGGAGGACGACCCGCACCCGGAGCTGCCGGACGCCGCGTCCTTCCGCGTGGACAACAAGCGCTTCTACTTCGACGTGGGCTCCAACCGCTACGGCGTCTTCCTGAAGATCAGCGAGGTGCGGCAGCCGTACCGCAACACCATCACCGTGCCGCTCAAGGCCTGGGCGCGCTTCGGCGAGAACTTCCTGCGCTACGAGGAGGAGATGCGCCGCATCTTCGCCTCCGGCCACAAGGACAAGAGGACAGACGTGGCCCTGGGCGGCGCCGGCGGCGGCGGAGACAGCGAGGAACACGAGGATTGACGTGGTTTGAGACGCGCCAAGCGGCGGTAAGGTCGGGAGCGTGGGACGGGACATTTCCACTCGGTTTGATGTGATCAATACGTTTGGTTGTACTGTACTGTATACGACTATTGTCAACATGCACTTTCCCCACTAGAAACCGAATTCATTAATGCTGGTACGTTCTACCCCCTCGAAAAAAATTATAATATTGTGGCACGGTTCTTTTTCCCCGTAATGTAGGCTAATTCAATAAGTGAAACTTTCATAATATTACAGATGTTTCCTGTTGAGTTGAGGCACATTTCACCCAGGTTTTACATTGCAGGTGCTTTTTGAGAGTGACAAAATAAGAAGACCTGTGTGACATGTGTGATCTGGGCAGCTTGCCCCAGGAAATGTGCCAATCTCAACAGGAAACAATGGTGTATATTTGTCACAAACAAAGTGAAATACTCCAATACTTATCTTGATAATTGAGGCATAGAGTTAATCCAGTATCTCAAAATATTAGAATTTTACATGAGACCAATTCAAAATATCTTTATTATGTACATGTATTTACTTTTTGAATTAGTTTACCAAAAAGAATTAGAAGGAAGCTTTCCACAATATTCTAATGTTTTGGACTGCACCTGTAGTCTACCAATGAATTGGTGTCTACTGGTATTGATTTTGCACAATGACATTATCATGCTTATTATGGGATGGTGGTGTGAATATGTGTATGTTTGGGGGATAGGATTCCTCTTTCAACATTTTAAAAGACAAAGGGTTAATAATATTAAGAGGAATCCTCCAAAAGAGGCGGGTCGTGGGCTGCGCGCATGGCTGCGTGTGAGCAAGCTCGGATAAAAAAAAAAAGAAAAAAGGGAAAGAACGAGTATAATGATGCTTTTTATTTTATTTTATCTACAGCACATACACGTGTGTGATCATACGGATGGATACCAAGACCGTTAATCCACTCATTATTGTTACCATAAAGAAAACTACAAGTGATATTTAATATTTAAGTTATTTTACGCTTAATTTGGCATTAGCCACGATTCTATTAAATATGTGAATCAAAGTAATGCTGAATTTACCGTTGTATGACGTGCGTTTCTCGCCGGAAGTCTCTGATGTAGAAGATCAGCTATTTTCGGAGAGCGATGCGTAATGCAACTAACGCCTTATTTATACTTAGTTATACACGATGTCACGCACTGAAAATATCTGATCTATAAGCTCAGAAACGCGAAAGTTTTCAGTGCGCAACACAATACACAACCAAGTATAAATCCGGCTGTAACCCTTCCTTATAAGGGACAAATCCGTGCACATTACTGCTTAGTTAACACTTAATTCATGATTAACCCCATCAACAAACCCACCACTAATTAATGATGAATACATGTATGCGTCAATCATTAATTAAGTGTTAATTAAGTGTATGGATTTGCCCCTTATGAGGAAGTGCTAATCGGGCTAAATATAACTCGAAAGACGTACCATATGGGCCCAACTTGTAATTGCATCATTATAAGTTGTTATTATCTGAAAAACGGACACACACAATGTTCAATGCCTAAGGAGAGGTATTTTAATGTGAAATGTTATCTTAAGTATATGGCCTTAACACATCGGGTGCCCGGATGTATGACGTGTGTGTGTTTGCTGGTGCCCATGGCAACGCGTCATTTTACCTACCGGCGAGAGTACTGGCGAGAAAAGTAATCCGAGTAAATGTAATCGGAGTATGTCCTGTTTATTTCGCGAAAATCTTCTCTTTCAGTCAGGACCGTTTTTTATCAATTCTGAGCCACATTGTTTGTGTGACGGCCGGTAGAAGAGGCTGCCGTTTTGAGAAAAAAATGAAAAAAAGAAGAGAATCCGTAGAAAACAGCACTTTTGTGCAGCCGCTAGACAGGAAGTCAACGAGGCCGACGGCGCGTCCGGGTGACGTAATTGCGCGCTGCATGTTGGGAAATGGAGTTTGTTTCATCACCGCGGTAGCCAAGTACAGTAGCACAGTACAGTATAGTTTACTGTACAACGCGTCAAACGCGTCGTTGGGCCCTCGTAAAGATCAAAGAGATTGACGCGTTAACACCTCGTGGGCACCCGGTGTGTTAACAACAGCTGGTCTTAAAGGATACTTGATACCTTTACTTGAAACACTGAGATCTCCACCTTATTGCAGCTATATTTCTAACAATGTCCCTATAAGACTGAGACAGACAGCACAGCCGCTGCGCTGATACCTCCATAACAAATGGGATTTCATTTGTCTTGAATGCACTCATTACTGTGTAGGACGGTCCCTGTTTTGATAGGCTAGTACTCCACTTTATTCTACTTCATTCGTTTTTATTATATATATTTTTTAATCATGTGGTGCTATAGGACAATGTCTGTGTTTCAAAAAAAAGAAAAAGTTTGAAAATTAGCAGAAAATCCACACACACACACACACAAAAAAAAAAGTTGTTTGAAAGCCATATCATTTTGCATTTGGTCACCGATCCCTTTGTCGAGTTAGAAAAAGGGCAGGTCGTATTGAAACTTGCTGGTAGGCCAGTGGAGCGACGGCAACAGAATCTCGGGGGCCGGTCACATCGGACACTGTTTGTCGGCCGCAAAACGCAGGGCTTTTCTTGTGCAGTCTATACAAAGCAGAGCCGCTCGCAGATTCTTCCTGTCTTGAAGCTGCCTGCCGCTCACTTTCAGGTGAAACATTGCTGTCATCTGGACCAGGAGTGCATAAATATAAGGCGGCCTGCGACACAAAAGCAGCCAACAAAATGCTTTCATTCGCATTGATATCAGTTACAAAAAAGACGCTCACCGAGGCTAAAACAGTGTCTAGTGTGAGCGGGCCTTTAGACCTTTTTTACTACAGCCCTTTTGACATGAAATAGCCAGTAGCGTAGGGTTAGGGTAGGGCGTTACCAATACTCCTACTTATCCCTAACCCTAACCCTAAGTAATGAGACGTCGGACTGACGTGTGCCCCCCATGATTCGACCCGGTGTTTTAAGCAACATGACTCCCCTGTGTCACACATTTAGATGAAACCCAAGACGCAAAAAAAACAAAACAAAAAAACTATTAAACAGTTAAAACGATGGAGGTATGCTGTCTGAAGCGGACGAGAGACACCACTAAGCCAGCCAGCCGTAAGGCATTGGCCGAATATCGAGTTTCAGAGCACTTAAATACAAAAATCAACCTATTATGTCAATCACCTTTGCACACTGCCGCCCGTTATTTCGTATCCACCTCTTTCCGCGGGAATTTACTGGAGAATTCTTTGCACCACACTTCCAGTTAACTGCAGACATACAAGCTCACGTCGCGTCGCAGATGCAACCGTTGTGAGCTTGTAGATCTCAACAATTTTCGGACCAGGGTTGATTTTTTCTGATTTTCGCAGCTGTTGGCACTGGGTCCCTGCTTTCTCTCTCCTCTCTCTCTCCTTGGCCTGAAAAAAGTTTTTGCGGATTTCCAAAACGTACCAATGTGACTGCAACCACCTTACCGATAGGATCGGCATCGTAACTCATCGCTCCACCCAGTCAGCGTGTGGCGCTGCGGGTTCACCCGGCACGTCAAACGTTTGACTTATGGTCATATCCGCCCCAAGCCGTCTCCCGTTTGCCGCCTTGAGAGTGAGAATAGCGTAGGAGAACATAGCAGACCTATATCGTCGTTGTCCGGCGGGAACCTTGCATCTCCAAGTTTCAAATGTGTACATCTTTCGCAAAGTAAAGCCCTGCTTCATCATACAAGGCCGTCGCACAAAAGTAGTGAATACAACCGATCTACAAGCACACAACGCCTCGCGGTGCGAGGCGTTGTGTGCTTGTAGATCGTCTGTTTTCACTAGTTTAAATCATTTTTAAAATGATAAATGCAAAACAAACGGTTTTGGACATACAAGGTTTTCACCCGACAACGACGATATGCTAGCTTGTAGATCTTCTATTTGTTGACAGGGCTGTGTCCGCCAAGGCATTTTTCTAGGACGGATAAATGTGTGCAATCAATCTGCAGTGGATATAATGACGAGCAACATAAAATCTGTCAACAGTAACACATCTACAGCATGCTACCCTACTGTTTCATGTCAAAATGGCTGCCGTGATGAACGGTCACTTTGGCTTATCGTCTTTGTTGCTCCGAAGGCCTCTGTCACCACAGGAACAGATGAAGGTTATTAAATGGCATAGGTCGTAAAGGGCTCAACATCGTGCTTAAACAGGGCTTTTAAAATAGTTCCTTGTGCTGTATTTACCAATGTGCTGTATTTGTAGGACGTACCATTTGTTTTGTTTTTTTATCCTTTTACGATTTTCTTTTCTTTCCATCGACGAGGACGCTATCAAGTTGTCTTTAGTCCTAACCGCTTAAACCCTCTGTACATCTTTGCAGCGGTGGAAAAAGTACTCAAATGTTTTACTTAAGTAAAAGTATCAATACTTCAATGTAGAAATACTCTGTTTTCCGTAGTTCATAATGTACTTGAGTAAAAGTACGAAAGTATTGGCATCAAAATGTACTTAAAGTACCAAAAGTAAAAGTACAAAATGTTTGAAAATGGTAGATCTACTACCAGTTTGTAGATTGTAGTACAGTAATTAAGTAAATGTACCTAGTTACTTTCCACCACTGCATCTTTGTATGTCAGATAGCGGAAATAACTAACCTACAAGATCACGAAAGATTGCAACGCTCGTGTAGCTGCTATTTTAGGCGACAGTTCGCCTGTTTTCGCCAAATGTGGCTAACGACTATTATGACATGCCCCAGTATATAGTAGGGGTGCTAGGGTTCAAGTGGTTAACATCCAATTGAACCATAGCATCCCTATACTAGGGTGAACAGTCGGCAGACATAGCCGGTCTACAAGCTCACAGCGTGCAGCGCGTTGTGTGAGCTTTTAGATTGACTACTGTTTCGGCAAAGAGATTTGTAGTAGAGCTAAAAACACAAGGGGACCCGTAGTATAGTTAAAACCCCGGGGGACCAACATATATGGGTTAATAACGTATAGGGTTTAAGTGGTTAACGTAATAACAAATCACACACACGCACGCACGCACACACACACACACACACACACACACACACACACACACACACACACACACACACACACACACACACACACACACACACACACACACACACCAAATGACTGCTTCGCAGATTTCTCAAAGATAAATGTCCACGTCCGGACGAAGCTACTGTATAATATAATATCATGGGTATAGGTTGATGCTGGGGAGAAAAAAAAGAGACAAAAACGACGTTAGTGTACAAATAGTTCTATTGTTGGCTGTCCAGTTTCTTGTTGTCTACAGAAAACAGATGCATGATGGTTGAACATAAGGATTAGTGGTTGTGTAACAATGTATACATTGTGGTTATGTTCTTTGGAATGGACTTTGATGGATTAGAGAGTCATTTCATTACAATTCCAACAAAGAAACAAACATCAGTATTTCAACGATAAGTCGAAACAATGTTTGTTTTGCTATCTATAGTGATGATCATACCGTATGTTTTATCTGAACCGACCCCGATACAAATTAATTGTTAGATTTGTTTGTGTATTTGCACATCAGAGCGTAAGCTCTGTGCACAGCAACAGTTGGAGTGTTACCGGTCCATTTTGGTTCCATTTGTACACTCAAATTAAATAGATGTTACTGTGTATACAGTACTATATACTGTGTAGGGCCATTGCATTTGGCTTTTAGATGCAGGCCTTAATGACAAATGCAGAACCTTTGAGTTAAACTTGAATTCTTGCCTCAACAATTATATGGACAGAATGACGTAAACATTTGTCTAGAATATTAAGAGGATTATACAGAGACGCATACAGTGGTATCCTGCAAAAAACAAAGTCTTTAATCTCTTCCCAAACAAGCACTTTAAAAAAAAAAGAACTGCTGCTTTTGACGTTGAAGGACCACTGAGGGTTAATTTATACCTCGTCACATGACAAAAGTGACATATTTTTGACTGAAAAACGTGTCGACTTGACACGTGATGAAGTTAAAATTAGCCTTAAGACCCATTCTGTTTCGTTTCGTTCATGATGACAATCAAATGAAGATTCTAGCCATGAAATTATACTCCTAGATGGGGCATCCAATTCACTTTAGTAAAACATTCCAAGGTAGAGATGGTTTAGAACTTGGTTCAGAAGGTATAGTGGTGATTCACCAACTTGGTTAAGATGGTAAAGATGGTTCAGGACTTGGATAAGAAGGTATAGATGTTCTATGGCTGTTCAAGCTAGGTGTTGCACTTGTATTTACCACTGTGATTCCTTTGAGATGATAAGATAATCCTGCTTCTACAAATCATATCCTCTTCAATCAGATGAACAGATGAGCTTAAGCAACGTTCCTGTTTAAAGGAATAGTTCTGTTTCTTTTTTTTACATTTGGATTTGATATCACACATCCCTTGTAAAAAAACACTTTTAGGCGTTACTCAAACTTTTACTTGGGTAAAATTACAAATGTATTAGCGACAACATATATTCACAGTACCAAATGTAAAAGTACTCAATTTGTAGAGTTAAAAAGATTGAAAGATTGAAATACTCAAAGTAAAGTAAAATTACGTCAAGGTGGTTATTTTCATCACTGGTTTTAAATCATCACTACACTACTGTTACAGAGGAAAGTCCAATGCTATCTAAAAAATGGATGCCGGCTAGCTCAAGCCCATTTGTTTCAATTCATTTATAAAAAGGAAATTGTTGTCTTAGCTAGCCAGACGTTTAAGCATACATGCGATTTCAATTTCTGGTTGGATATTGCATTCATAATAGGCTACTGTATATGGTGATTTTTTTAATGAAATTAGACCCACCAATGTTTTAAGCAATTACAGGCAGACAACAGTATGGAGTATGGATACAGTTAGTCACATGACTGACAAAATCCCCTATTGTGTGGGGGAACAGACTGGGTCTGTGGTGCCCCCTATGGGTGTAAGTGAAATCAATTTTTGTTTTTTGTTGGCCCCTCAATGTGTGATTCAAATTGGTGTAGATCTTCTTGATTTGGAGATCAGTCTGGCGAAGAGAAAAACAGAACTATCCCTTTAAGAAGCGGTAATACATTTTCATTAGGACTAGAGATTAAGGGACGTATTTTTGTCCATGCCTTATCCCTAAACTCTTTTATGTTTTACTATTTTGGAAAAAAAAGAAGAAAAAAAAATCTAAATATTTCAAATAGCTGATCTACAAGCTCACAGCGTGTCATCGTAGATCGCCTATTTGAACTGTTTTAAATTGTTTTTCAAAATAGTAAAAAAAAGGCAAAGAAGTTAAGGGATAATGGGTAAGGCATGGACAAAAATATAGCTCTAACACAAGAAAGAAATAACAAATTATCAGTGTTAATTTAACCCTGAGATTGTACAAATGTAACAAGGGTGCGTTCGGAAATGCGCACTGGGTGTGTTCTCAGTTAAGTGAGTGCAGTGGGCGGTGACGTTGTAGAGTGCACTCAGCGTAGCTTATTACGAACGACCAGTTAAGGGAAAGCGGTGCGCTTTTTCAAAAGGAAAACCTTCTGAAAAGCAGCCGTTGCTAAAGTAACGTTGCTATTGAAAGGTAATTTAATTCATAACATTGGCCTTCCTTCTGTTAGTTTACACGTTGATGCGTGTGTAACAATAAACCTCAAAAGAGAACCTATCAAGCAGCAAATTCACACGGCGGCCATCTTGCCATTAAGTTAATGAAATGCCACCCCAGTTGCCACCCAGTTTCAATGCAAATTTCAAATATGGCCGCCAGGTGAATATGGTAAATTGTTCACAGCTGAGAAGCGTGAGACACCGCCATGAAAATCAACCAATCAAAACACTGCGTTGATGCACCACACTGCCAAACGCCAACTTCTGAGTAGGGTCGTTCGAACGACAACATGGCACACCAGTGCGTTTAGTGCACTTTTCCGAACGCGCCCGGTGGCACATCAGTGCGCTGAGTGCGCATTTTCGAATGCACCACTTGGCTACATTTGTTACGGGTCCATTTTGTTACATTTGTACTCTCTCAAAGTTACACATTTAGAAATGAACACTCATTTTACTGTGCACCATGCAAAATGTTTATAGAAGTGGAACATGTTATTTTACACTTTAGCCAAAAAAAATCTTGAAATAAAAAGGTTAACTTTAGAATTAAGAAAAGGTGTCACAGACACAATGAAGCGCCGTTCTTAAAACGAGTGATTCCAAAGCACTTTATTATAATTATGTGCACACAGGTTTTAAACCACTCCCCCTTATTCTTCCCTCTATTTATGAGCGATAACCAAGAATTATTATAACGAAATTTAGCATCAATTTTAGAGAAGTGTATTATGGTGAAAGTTGTGTAGTGTTGCTATGAAAAGAAGGAAAAAAAAGTGTTTGGTTTATGTATTGAATGGAGTGCCAGCATGATTGCTTCCAAAAAAGTAGTGACAATTGTTCCATATGATATTGTAGAAAAGAAATGTGGCTTTAGATTTTTATATATTTATTAGTGATATTTTACCGCCCCACCCCCACCCCAAAATCCCATACTAAAAAAATAATCATGATATATAATATAACATATTTTGCATTTTAAAAAGAGGTGGATCGGTCCTGTACAAAGTGAGAATGGTCAACAGAGGGCGCTAATCGATAGTCTATTAACAGCTTGAATGAATGGGGTTACGGACTGTTATTGCTTAGATCTAACATTTCCACCTGTAAGCCTTAAAAGATAATTATAATAATAATCTTAGAATTTTTAATTTGATTTGTTTTCAATTTTTGAAAATTAGGAAGAAAAAAAAACTATATTTGTATTTCTTTTGTTTAGCTGAAACTAGTTGCAAACGCTGGCCTCGTAAACCGCCCGCTTCCGGAAAAACACATTCTCATTTGTCCCCCCCTCGAGTATGGAGGTTGGTGGTTTACAAGGCTGGTAAAACACAAGGTTTAGTGTCAAACTATCCCTACACCAGGGGTCTTCAACAGGGGGTCCGGGACCCCTAGGGGGTCCTCAGAGTTACTAGGAACATTTGGGTCCTCCAAATCTTCCAAAACTTGAACCGTAGTGTCCATATTCTGAGAACTGTAGCCAAAAATAGAAGATCTACAAGCTCACAACACCTCGCAGCGCGAGGCGTTGTGAGCTTGTAGATCGGCTATTTTCGGCAAAGAGGTTTGGTGTAGAGGGGAAAAAGAGCAGAACAGAGTGAAAGGTCAAGTTTATTATTATAGTAGTATTAAGGACCATTCCCACTGGGCCAGATAACAGATTAAAAAAAAATCTTTCTCAAGATAAAAAAAAAATCTTTCTTTTTTTTTTATCTGTGACAGACATTTCTTTTTTTTATCTGTATCTTACCATCCACTAGAATGGAGAAACAGATTTATTTATCTGGAGAAAGATACATTTTATCCAAAATACACTGATGATTGTGCTGTCACACAATGAAACCTGAAAAAGGTTGTGGGGGTCCCTGCTTCATCTCACTCTCAAATAAGGGGTCCTTGGCCTGAAAACGTTGAAGACCCCTGCCCTAGTGGGGGGAAAAAAGAAAAAAATGGAAGTTGGAGGAAAGATTTTCTTGAGCCTTTTTCTAGTACATGGAATGGTGTAAGCATGCATTACTATTGCAAACACAGCTAAATCCTTAGGGTTCATGTATCTCTTTGTAACTCCATGAGTGTACAAATGTAACCAAACAGACCCTCAAAACAGGTCCATTTACATGTGTACGCTCATGGAATACAGGTCACTTCACCAAAAATCCAACTCGCCAAATCAACTTGCGAGGACACCTCGCCAATGAGCAGGGTTGTCAACATTGACTGTCAGTCCAGGAGAATCCAGGAGATGTATTTTTAGTGGAACTCCTCAACAGGGGTCTGGTGGTCCTCCCCCCAAAACGTCTTAACAGACATATATTTTCTGTGTTCTGTTGAGTTTTGTGCATGTTTGATACTTTTATCAGGCTTGCTTTACTAGCATGGGTACAATTTCAGCCTTAAAATGCCAAATGTAGGTGTACAGATTTGATGACCGAAGCAAAGTAAGACATCCTTAATAATGACTTCTCATCTGGGGGTCCCCCCCCCCCAGAAAATATTTAACATAGTAGATGTAATTGCCAATCATCCTGGCAAATCCAGGAGCATTGACAAGCCTGCCCAATGAGCGTGGACAATTTGGCGAGTTGGATTTTTGGCGACGTGACCGGTTACCCGCTCATGTCGTCAAATGAACCCTCCGGGTTTTACAGTGAAAGGATCTGGAACAAGCAGTGATATACTGCTAACGTACAGTAGAATAACTCTGACATAAAAAAAAAAGTAGAAGTGAGTTTCGCTGCATCTACAGTATAGTCGTGTATAGGTACGGTATAGTCACAATAATATGAACATTATGGATATTTAAAACAAAGCTTTATCGTTACTTTTCCTTTGCCTCGTTGTTTTTACATGGAAACCGTTCGATTGTGTGACAATGATTAAAAAAAAAGGTTTAAAAGGCGGAAACGGACAAAGCGGAACATGTTTTTAAGTGTAGATATAGGTGTAACGTAAACACGTCTGTGTTCCTGTAATCCTTATAGAATATTACAAATGACTCCAAATGAAGAAGCAATTGTTTTTTGGTAATCCTATAGCACTTTCTTTATTATGGTGTGTTTACTGTGTCAGTTCATGTTCTACATGTATTGTACTATTACTCAGTATTCATGAATTGCCTTGTTAATGTTTGTAAAAGTTACGGCATAACACAGTTACACGACACCTATCGAGAAAAGAACACGTTTTTTTTTTACCTGGAGTCTATGCATGCTGACAGCTGGGGGTCCCGGTTATTATTGAAAAAGTCTACGAAAAAAAATGGTGCTATTATTATGACATTATGAAGGTGCTTATGGACCCGGGCTCATTGCATGCTGGGGGAGATTACAATACAAATAAGAAGAAAAAAAAGAAGAAGAATAAAAAGAAAAAACGTAAATAAAGTTGATGTCTTGCTGCGATTGTGGTCATACACGGGGGTTATTTTACAGTCATAAATGGTTAACGTGTAAACCAGTGGTGGACAAAGTACTCAACTTACAGTAGTACATTTTTCCCCTTTTTAAATCAATGCATTGCTTCATTGAAAAAAGGAATTTCAGATTTTTTACAACCACTTACAACCATTTACAACATTTCAAAGGTAATGAAAATAACAGATCTGTAAGCTAGCAATGCGTCACATCGCGCCGTATCATAAAGGAATTTCAGATTTTATATATGTACTCAAGCAAAGTATATATGTACACACTCAAGCAAAGTACAGATATTCAAAATATGTTAATCTTAATATATTTATATATTTTAAGTACACTCAAGTAAATACACATTGTTACTGTCTGCCACTGGTAACGCGTAACTGTAAAAAAAGGAGGGCAAAAAGGGGAAAAAAAAGAAACTAGAAAAGAAATAGTGTAATTCCATTCAATGTTCAGTGAGGTTTAGCACAGTGCTAAACCTCACTGAACATTGAATTGAGTGGAAAGCTCTGGAACTATGGAACAAATGGAATGGTTGCATGTTCATTATGAGAATGAAAAATGGTTCTCTAGTAGGCAAGCCACCCGGATATTAGAAAGCAATTAAGACAATTAAAGCCCATTTATACTTCTTGTTATGACGCTGTCGCATGGCCAAAAAACTGCCGATAGATATATATACAAGTTTACAAAAGTGTTACATCGTGACTTGTTGTAAAGTTTGTGGATCGGCTATTTTTTGGACGTGACTTGAGTTTGACCGAAGTATAGATTAAGGGAATTTAGCGAATGTCAAGGCCTAATTAATCCAGTTCAATTAAATTAATGCTGCCTATTATGTGATAGGAAATTTGTGAAAAAGATATATAGACAATCTAAAGAAATTGTTTTTATTGGTTATGAATTAGATTCACACTACATTATGTGTTATATTTTCATGTAGCAGAGAGATGGGAGGTGAAATGTATTCTTTGGTTTCTATTTTTATTTCTCAAAAACGTTGAAATGATTGTCGTAGCAACCGTGTATAAATGCCATTTAAGGATATAAACATTTCAAAACACGGGGGAAAAAAACTCAATGTTTATCAGTTGTGTTAATTATGTTTTGTTTTTGTTTTGTTTGTTTGTTTTTGGTTTGTTAATTAAAACGTTTGACATGATTTACAATGATTTGGAGTCATTTCTGTTTATATAGGCTATTCAAAAGTGTGAATGGTGTCTTACTGTCTTATTGAAACTTTCTGCTAACCTGTCCACCAGAGGGGGATATTGCCTCTTGTTTCTCATGTCTGTGAGCACTGAGGGATGTGGTTGTGTTACATTAGACCAAGGAGGACAAATGATTATTCATTCATTCATTCATTCATCCGTTCATTCATTCATTCATTCATTCATTCATTCATTCATTCATTCAGGGACGTGCAGAGAATGTTAGAGAGGCAGGGCTGACATTTCTAAAGGGGGCCTTTTTGTAAAAATATTGAAAATAGCAGACCTCCTCCTTGGAGGCCGTCTATTTTCGGTACACTAAACTAAGCATCATCAAGTGAATACTGGAGATGTGGGTTATGGCATGGATTTTTACACAGAGAGAGGGCAATTCTTTCAACATAAATGCATTCCAATTTTCAATACTTCTATACTCCACTACATCTCAGGGGCAAATATTGTACTTTTGCTCTACTACATATATTTGAAAACTTTACATTGTAGATTTTGATTATTATTATTACAAACCACAATTACCAGCCATATATATATTTCGGCCATTTCAAAATAGCCGATCTACAAGCTCAAAATGTGTCGCATAAACTCCATAAGAGTGTACAAATGGAACCAAATTGACCCGTATAGGTTTGTATTTGTACACTGAGTTTCAGACCCATGTGGTCATTTAGGGTGAGCTGGTTATGTGTTTGTCTCCCTATGGTTTGTCTACTCATTTTGTCCATGGCAAATATAGACGTTTGACAAAAATATCCACCACACAAGCCAGCATGGTGATGATTCCTGCTAGGAATGCAAGCATCATGCATTGTATTCTGGCCTGTCAAAAAGCCTAAACGCCAGCTGACACAAACAATCTGAGATTATTTTATTTGTCCCAGCAGACTTAACATTGTGCAGGCCAGGGTAAAGAACATTCAGAAAATCGCTAAACAAAGGGTAGTTATTAAATGTAGTATATCAAATAATGTAATATTAAAATATGTTTTCACATAGGATCAAAGGTTGTATGGTCATGATTCACTGCCATCCTGGATGGCTTGGTTTGAGGCTTAACATAATTGTTATAAATATCTTTGTAAAAGTCTATGGCGAAAATGAATGGGGAATAATAAGTGGCACCAGGAAACCACTTCCGCTGTGACGCTCTATAGACAGTACTGTCATAGGCCAAAAGATATCTAGAAATGGGTCTTTTAAAGGGGAAGACCACCCATTGATATACCTTAGAAGAGTTGTGTAGAAATAGAAAAAAAGTTCCCCCCCTTCTGCGTTGCCTAGAACTGGAGGATTGATTTTGGGGTTTGTATTGTAAAGTACAACTTGATGACATCACACCGTTGTACTTTACAATACAAACCCCAAAATCAATCCTCCAGTTCTAGGCAACACAGAAGAGGGGGAATTTTTTTTCTATTTCCACACAACTCCTCTAAGGTATATCAATGACATAGATAGTTCAATATTGAAAATGGGTGGTCTTCCCCTTTAATGATTAGTATTACTAGAGGTTTGTGCCTGCTCCACCCGTTTTATAGTAAGATATTATGATGTCATGTGAAACTTGACCAATCATGGCGATTGGCCCATAATCTGGTTGGCTGAAATGTCATGTGAAGCTCACCAATCCCAGTGGCATATTCCCATCTGATTGGCTACAGGCATAGACGGCTCCTCTTGTGGCCCTTACTGTATATATGCCTCGCTATCATGAAGTCACTCTTTTCCCTTCTCTGATTGGCATAGCCCGTGATTGGCTATGGGCGTAAACACACACACACACACACACACACACACACACACACACACACACACACACACACACACACACACGCACACGCACACGCACACACACACACACACACACACACATACATACATAGATGTGATCAATGTATGTATGGCCTACTTGTGTGCCAGCAGAGCGTGCCTTGTAATTTATCAGGCCGCACTTGTTGATGGTGACGTCACCAAGAATGCTGGTCCCTCATTGGTTGTTGATGGTGATGCTGGTGACGTCATGATCATCATCTGTGTTATTCCTGACGTCACCCTGTGTTTTTTCAAGGGTTTTCCCATTGGATGACGTAAGGTAATGTGTCACAGTCAGACAGGTTTGGTCATGCTTCACCTGACATCACAATATAATATATATTATTATAATATAAATGGTCTGTGCAACCACACTTGAAATTTCCAGAACTGCACCTTTCTAGTTACTTCCGCAAGGCGCAAGAAGTACTGTAATCGGCTGGGTATGTATGTCGGTGTCTCCTCTTGTTGAAGACCGTAGCCCAATCAGGGACCAGCACCTCTGGCGACGTCATAATTAACAGCCAATGAGGGACCAGCATTCCTGGTGATGCCACTGGTGATGTCAGATGTCAGCAGAGTTTGGTATATAAGAGCATTCCTGGTAATGTTCTCATTAACTGCCAATGAGGCCAGCAGGGCACACCTCATGAGTCATGACACGCTCTGCTGGCGCACAAGAAGGCCATGTGTGGCCTACTTGTGCACGAGCCGCAAGTTGGCACCTCGACAGAGAGCAGTAGCAACACACACTATTATGTCAGTGAAGTGTATCCAGGCTAGGACCTGGATGTTAGAGATATAGTACTGTACTGTACAGTCTTGGGATGCTAGGTTATGTAGTAATGGCTCTATCTAGTGGATACTGGAGGCTTTCAGCAGTACTGATCCTGTCTAGAGCCCACCTACTGTATCCGGTAATTTAATAGCATGTCCACATACATGGACGCAATATTTCCGTATCCGCTCTAGACCCAGACCAGATCAGATCATCAACATGTTATACCAGACCAGTCAGTCTACTTTTGTGGAACTTCAGGGCTCCGTTCTTTTGGCGAATATAGGACATCCGATTTAGGAGAGGGTGAGGGTGAATAAGTCTTCTGGTCACCTTCAAAATAAGATCATAGTAATACATATTGTTTTTGGAACGTTTGTCCATAACATTGCTGCCTCTAAGCCAGGTCGCTCTTTAAAGCAAATAGGGAGAACGGAGTAAGATTAACCAGATTAATCAAAACATCTAGACATATTTCAGGATGTCTTCTATCATTTGAAATCTATGACAAAGGGCCATAAAAATGCGATTTATTTAAAAACTAGACCAGGTCAACCTGGTTGTGCCACTTTGTCTGTCGGTCTGTCCCTCCCTCATGTCATTGTGATGACATGAAGGCTTTGTCTGTCGGTCTATCCCTCCCTCATGTCATCATCATGTCATCATCATGACCATCTATGGAGAAAAACCGGACAGACCGACATTTGCTTATGTAGGCCTACCCATTTCATGGGTCTGGCAAAAAGTGGTCATGTGGTTCAACCTGCCCCAGGTGTAATAGGTTAGGTAAGTTGATCCAAGTAAAGGGGGTAAGTTGACCCACATGATATTCTAAACTTACGGTTTAAACTTGAACAGATAATGTATTTAATTATCAGAAATATTTTAACAACACATTTCCCATTTGCTAATTTTTACACATTTGCAAAATGTATTTTCTTACAGTCATTTAAACCGTAAGAAAAGCTATTAAAACCAATTTCTTATTTAGAACTTTTTAATATTTGCAATTATTAATATAATATTAAAAACGTATCTTAAATGAGTGTATATTCATCAAAATGAAAGATCATTCAGCATAATCTGAGTGGCAAAGACCTAATAAAAATATGAATGGTGATTCATCATATTAGGATTGGTTCAATTTACCCCAAGGCATTTGGTTCATCTTGCCTCACGGCCACCATGTTGGCAAAACCAGGACATACTGGACATATAGCTGCGTCAGCCTGTGCGACGCATGGCAGCCTGCCGTATGTCTCACTGAGAGTGACAGAACTTTCTCCCAAATAGGTAAGAAATACATCATGCTATAAATTAACCCGATTATATTAACTCATACAGTGCCAAACGACTTTTAGATCAACTTTCTCACTATGGACTTCCCTGCCAGACGACTTAAATCGACTTTTACTTAGAAAAAAAACATTTTTTTTTTTTTTTGTGATTTTTTTAATTTTTTTTTTTTAATTTTTTTTTTGGACCCCATTAAATCTAGTAAACATGATTTCAATCGCGATTTTGCATGTTCCACCCCCCATACAACCCCATCTTTCATACAGGGCAGCCATCTTTGCTTACATAATGTAAAACATAATGGCTATTATCTCAAGAATGCCTGAACGGATTTCCAATCTTTTTTTTTGTTTGAAAGCTGTGAACAGCCTGCACAAACATGGTGCATGATCTGTGCATGGGCGTGCATGATCTGTGCACTATGAATTACATGGAAGTCTATGGAGATTTTCTGGCAATAATGCCACTCGAGGGCATATTTAATTGGCAGTAACTGAGTTGTTTAAGCCTAAAATGGTTCCGCCGCCGTGCAGAACTGTTTTGAACAGTTTTGAACCGCTTTTAACCGCAGTAAAATCCGAGAAAAAACAAACAAACATGTGTGCATTTGGGACCTTCCGGAAATGCTGATCTCCAGGTTGGGATGTCTGCATACATGTGTCAAAAGTGCTGACATCACGAAGAGACGTCTGCTGTCCAACGTCCACAAGTCTGAAAATGGCGTCTAACCGCACTGGACGGCCCGCCATGCCTTTTTCTTACACCTCTCTCGCTTAGCGGAGAATGAGCTATGAGAGGGCATGTGTGTGTCACAGGAGCTGACACGAAGAGCCGTCTCCTGTCCAGAATCCAGTGAACAGTATCCATAATAGACATTTTTTATATTATTAAAACATTTGTTTCACACAGAAACATGATTTACGTTGTATAGCTTCGTGTTTAAATGCTTATTTTATATTTTTAATGTGCATACCATGTGCAAATTAATCAATGTGCAAACACATTTTCAATGGCTTTATGGTATAGGGTTACTCTTATTCTGAAGAGAATGACCACCGGAAGTCTTATATTCGCAAGCTTATATTCGCCAACAGTTGAACAGAACGTGCACATCTGGAGGCATTTTCCACGGTGGAAGTTACAGTAGCCTACGCCTATGTCTTTTTAGTTTCAAGTTTGTACAATCCCTGACTGCTGGTTTTGTCAAAACCTCTGACTTCTCCTCTGATTTTTTTTTATCGGATTACAAAATTGACCTTTTCCAGAAAATCTCTGAAGTTGAAGGTAAAGTCCAGTCTTATGTCTACTGTTACATTAGCTAAGTTTGATAACATTAGCACGAGCCATTCTGTAGGCCTGTAATTGTTGTTCAGTTGTTTGCCCTCTCAGAAGGTTCAAAAGTCTTTTGTCCTGGTGTGCATTTTTCTTTTCTTTACATATCTACTGCATAGTAGCCTACTGTGTTCTATTCGTCTGTCATTCAATGTTATATGAGATACTTAAATGGTTTCCTGTGGAAATAAGCTTAGTCTTTTCATGGATCTCCTTTTAGTAGACCTTGTACCAGTGAACTGTAGGCCTACCGTCATGAAACTGTACCTTTTCCTATGCAAACTTCTAATAAAGTCTTCAATCAATCAATCAATGCCTGCAAGCGTGCGTGTTGTGTGCGCGTGACAGATTCAGCTAAAAAGATTCTTTCTTTCTTTCTTTCTTTCTTTCTTTCTTTCTTTCTTTCTTTCTTTCTCTTTTTTTTGGCCAACGGGTCTCCCACTTTAATCTCTCGAGACAGCCTCAGAGAAGAGAGACAGACCGAGTGTCGCCCTTTTCTTTGCGATGGCTTGCCAGATTGACCACTTCCTAGATTGGATTGTGTGTGACGTGTTGCCTACAGTATGTGGCCAGAAACTGTGGATCAACTTCATAAAACTGATCAGTGCTGAACACACATTGATTATTATTTGTTGAATAATAGCCTACTTTATTAACAGTTTGCAAAAAATGCACCGTTTTCAAAATGTTGCCTCTTTCTTACATGTAATGTTTGACAATTTAATGATTTTAATTTAATAATAACTAATAATAATAATAATAATAATATTTTAGAGGTATTAAAAGGGTCTTAAATGTATTACTAGCAATTAGTGCTGGGAAATCAACTGAAACTATATCAAAGCCAACATCTAGAATAACCAACTTAATCTTGCTCATACTGTAGGTTAATCGAATAATCAAGACTCACAATTTTTCTTATCAACAAATTGACAGATCGGTTCAAATAGATTTGTTATAGGCTAATTTGCTAAATCAGACCGATTGTGTTGCATTGTGACATGAGCTTTTAGAGCTACTTTAGTTTTTAGAGTTGAAATAATTGTGATCAAGGGTCATCGCCATGTTAGGGCTTGTGGTGGACATTTGTGTCATGGACATGAGCGATCAATATTATTACCAGTCCAGAACCACATTAAGAGCTATAGCCCTAAATGACCATGACAGGTCTGTAACTCTGAGTGTACAAATGGACATAGTTATGGGGGTCCTTGACAATAAAACAACTGTCCTAGTGAACTCCTAATGTGTCACTGTCATTGTGCCGTAGTAAATCAACGTCATACATATTCTGAAGAAAACCTGGAGTAATTGGGTCTTAATTAGGCCTATGATCAAAACATTATGATTTTAAGTAAAAACTAAATCCACAGACAAGGCCACAAGCACATTTGTCCGTGCAGACATATTAAGAAAGAAATAAGAAAGAAATACCTACTCCTCCCGCGAGGGAAATTCAGATATCGCAGCCCAACCCAGCTGCTTTTTTTTCAGCTTTAACCCAGCTGAACCCAGCGCTGCCCACAAGGAGCGCGAGGGAAGGGGAGCAGTGATAGCTGGAGCGGGGAATTGTACCTGCGACGTCTGGGGCCTCCGGAGTCCTAGGTATGGACAATAACCACTCAGCCATCACTGCTAAATATTGAAGACCCCTGATCGTGATATTGATTTGAAGTCTCATCGCCCACTGACGCCCCCAGCCCTAATAGCATTAGCAGTATGCAATTATAAATGTTATGGTCAGACTGTACACAGTTGTTGGAGTGACTGGCACCGCTCAATAACCCAGTGGAGTTTATAAAGTTCACCTCATTTAACATACATTAAAAATACTGCTATATAAAAAAAATCACACCCAGTGTGAAGTGAGTGTTGCTTTTATGAGTTAATTTCATCAAGTGCCCTGCGAAGCTTGGCCAATGAGCCAAGTGTGGGACATATTATGTACATACAGACAAAGCCAGATGTACAGTAGGAGTGCAGCAACAATCGGAAAGGCAAACCTAACGCAATTAGCAACATGATGATGATGATGATTTACATTTATTATGTTGTTATTATCCTCACTATCAGGCAGAAACCTTTTATGTCCAAAACAGAAATGGAAAACAATAACCTGCGTTCCAATGGATACAATGTAGTTATTATTTAATCACAAGCTCTTGTTAATACTGTTAATTTACCTGTTGTCCATATTATGTCATTCATTATAGGGAACCCCTTTTGGGGTCATTGTTGTTATGTACAGATTTTATATATATATATATATATATATATATATATATATATATATATATATATATATATATATATATATATATATATATATATATATATATCATATGACAAGTGTCTATGTTTATATGCCCTGTGTGTGGGGAAGAGACTGCATATCACTTATCATTTCTGCACTTTTTTATTGTTTTTTACAGAGACACAACCTCCATACAGTGATCATAAAAAGAGCTACCAGCAGATGTTTGTGGTCTGGGTCTGAACTTCAATCAGAACACAACACGCCCAATAAAGAAGATAACGGGTGTGCATTAAGATGTAAGACAGATAGAACCAGACACACCTGTAATTAAATAGGAATGGACAAAACATTTTAATTGACACTATTAACATTTTCTAGCTTATTGACTCAGGTTAGTATAGGCAAAGAAGAATAAGTAGAAAGTGACATGGCGTGTACTGGACAGTCAGCGGAGGAATACATAAAGAACGCCAGAGACCGCCTAGTGGGGGGATTACAGTTGGGGGGATTACAGAATCTTTCAATTATTGTGGAGAATCTGTATCAGCGAGAAGTGTTTATTCAGGAGGAGGTCAGTAAAATAGAGAAAGAGAAAGATGACTTTGATAGAACGAGAACAATACTGAACTGGGTCACAAAAAAAGGGGAGGCAGCCTGCTATGAATTACTGAGGATCATTGACAAAACTAGGAAGAGGACCTTGAGACCAGAACTCCACCAATGGATCAGCTGCTTTCCTTTCGAAGAGAATGTGGACATGGATATAAGCTATGCTATAGGTACTGTATGTACATCATAAATTGCCTAATACAGTATTGAACACAAAATGTTGATTCATTTCTGCATTGTGAACATAGAGTTGTAATATGTTCAGTTTACACTTGACTCATCCACTTGCTATTTATTTTAATTTTAGGTCCAACACCATGCCACAGATACCAGGAAAAGTTAAAGAAAAAAGCCCTTAAGCTATCAGAAGATGTCTGGAAACAAAGCAACGGGTTTCTACCAAAGTATAAGTATTCGTATCTGTCTTACACTCCACTGGTGTTAGACACTCATGAAAAGAAAGATCCAACTGAAAGACTACTATCCAAGAGCAAAAAATGCAAGAAAAGCCGCCCTAAAAAAATGAACACATACATTCCTGAGAATAAACAGGAATTAACTGTAGATTACTTACTCAAAAAAGAAGAGCGCAACATTCTCCTGGTTGGTAACACCGGAATTGGAAAGACAACAGCTGCATGTGAAATGTTGAAACTCTGGGGAGGAAGCGACAATAGTGACCTAGATTACATGTTCTATTTTGATATGAGAAAAATCACAAATCCCACGAGCTTGGAGGATCTTCTCTTCAACATGTTTAGTGAACCAGATGAAAAAAAAGAAGAGGTCTTGGAGGACATAAAGAGGAATTCCGAAAATGTTACTCTCATTTTTGATGGACTCACAGATCTCTCCTCCTCAGTGATAGAGAGACTTGTGGATGGGGACCTGCTTCCTGAAGCAAAGATTGTGATCACATGCAGACCAGAGGTTGAATCAGAAGACTTCCTATTAGACTGGGCTTCTCTCAGAGTGGAGGTGAAAGGCTTCAGCACAAAGTCCATCAGGGCTTACTTAGCCAAGATGTTGAACTCTGAGCAGTTGAGCACCATTGAGAACAACCTGGAGTTGTTTAGTCTTTGCCATGTCCCAGTATATGCACTGATGGTGGTTGCTTGCTTTTCTTTTATGAACCTTATAGATCCTAAAAAAACATGCACAGTAACTGAAATATGCATCAACATTCTTCGAGGGTGCATTCAAAAGCACACTGGCAAGTCAATACCAGGATATAAACTGAACAACTATATCAGGGATCACTGCAGTGAAACGATATTTGCTTTGGCAAAGGCTGCTTTCCAGGCAACTGAAGGGAAATCTGTGAACTTAACAGACCTGCCTTGTGAAGAAGACAGTGTTCATTCAGCCTTCCTTACAACACTTGCTGTTCAAGTTGGACCTACAGGATGGAAAACCCACTCTGCATTTCTCCACTACAACATACAGGAGTTCTTTGCAGCATTGTGGTTTTTGAAGAATCCTGACAAAATAACCGTTCTTCTGCAACAATGCTGTACTGAAGAACTGAAACACCTGAAACATGTGATCCCTTTCTTGTGTGGTTTGTGTAGCGAGAGAAATCGTGACATGTTAGAATGTCTGTCTCCAGTTCAGCGGTTAAAGGACATTACAGCGGTTAAGACTTTCATCACAGACGTGGTAAACACGTTTCTCTCTTCTCCACTAAACCAAGATCACAGTGACACTGGTGACAACATACTGTTCTTATGCCAATGTTTGTATGAATCTCAGTCCACTGAGGCCTGTCTTCTCTTTCTGGGCAAACTGTACTACTGCCTTGATTTGAGCAAAGGGAAACTTGACCCTCACCAAATGTGTTCTTTGTCTTATGTGATCAGTCAGCCTAAAGCGATAGAAGTACAGCTGAAACTTGACAATGCTGTACAGAGACACGACATCCTGCTTGATCTTTACCTCCATTTCAGCAGTAAAGGATATACAAACCTTCATCCAATTCTGAAGCCACTTTACCCACCAGCTCATGAAGTCTGGTCAATAAACCTCTCAGATAGAAAGGCCTCTGTCCTCCTGGAATGCTTGAAACTCCAACCACGGAAGAAACGGGTAGAGCTGAGAGGCTGGTCAGATGAAGAGAGTCAAGTGAAGGGGTTCCTTCAGTGTCTACCCTACATCTCAAAGCTCAGGTACGTGTGTGTGTGTGTGTGTGTGTGTGTGTGTGTGTGTGTGTGTGTGTGTGTGTGTGTGTGTGTGTGTGTGTGTGTGTGTGTGTGTGTGTGTGTAGTGGCTGTTGCTATAGCGTGTTTGTTTGTCTACATTTACGTAAACATAGATAACATTAGAGTCTAACGATTGGAATGGATTTAGCCATGTATATGTCATGAGCTGTATTGTGATCAGGGATGGAGTTTGTTAATTTTATTGATAATGAGCAACTTATCGATCCTGCTTATTGAGCCAGGCTTTTATCGAGCCCACTATTGTTTTCTAATTGTGTTCTGAACAGATGAACAGAACTGGTATATTTTTTTTATTGTTGTTGTACTGTGAGTTTCTACGAAGATGACATATGACAAAACTAACACATATTAACAATAAATATCATTAAAACAATCATTCATTACTGTGCAATACATGTTAAATGGCTTTATATTATGCATAGTACTGTAATAATTTCTTAATCGCCTTTTGTCTCAACTCGAAACCTGGCAAAGTGAACTCTCCCCGGTGTGAATTGAGCGATGCTAATGATGATGATGATAGACCCACATGACGTCACATGATATCAGTATGTGATACCATGGGAAAACACTTGAAAAAACACATGGACATACACACAGTCACATATTGAAGCGGTTAGCACCGCTCAAAAATACATTCTGAGCCTCAGAAGCGACAAAATAGGATGAGGATTTTACTGTGTGGTCATGGTCACAGTCCTGCGTCTACTTGTGTGCCCCCATGTATGGACTAGTAAAGAATTATGTAGAGAAAGATGCAACCAATCAATAAGTGAGAATACAATTAGAGAATACATGACTCTCTGCATGTTACTGCTGAGTTGAGTGTTAACATCATTGTTATCAATGATGTGGTCTCTTCCTACTACTAAGGGAAACATAAGACAATCTGCAAAGTAAATCGTTACCAAGAAATGTCTTCACCAATGTGTTTCTAAAGGTGTGTAATAATTTGTACTAAAAGTTTGAAATTCAACTCCAGGAGGAAACCTCATAAAAAAATGATTTGTGTTTGTGTCACACCTTTAGAAACACATTGGTGAAAAAGTTTCTTGGTAACGATTTACTTCGCAGATTGGTCAAATATCTTATAAAATCCCCTTATTATTAGGAAAACTACTACTCTATATAGTATTAAAATGTGACCTATGACCTTAATGAATCATATTATTTATAATTCATTTATTGTCATTTGATTATATTTGACAACATAATGTACAGCTCATTCCACTTTCATTTCATATTTACAATACTACTATAAAAGGTGTCTACATTTTCTAAAGACAATGAGGTATTCTTATAACTTTAGTTAATTATCAACTGAGTATTTGTCACTTGGCTCACAGAATTTACAAGAGGAAGATATTAACACTCCGACCGTTGTGATTGGCTGGCTGTACGCCTTGGCTGTATCCTGTGTGTTCTGTTGCTGTCACATCGCGCTGGCTTAACTTAAGCACAAGTAGTGTGGAAAACACCATCTAATGATGCATAATTCGAATACTATACCACCTGAATGGCGGAGATGAAATTAGAAATCTGCTACAATGTTTTCGTGGCATAACATCCCACCACATAATAATGCACACTATAGCCTACCACCAGAGATCATTTGTGACCGTCAGGTTTTTTTTTAAAAAGGGGGGGGGGGGGATATTTCAGCTTTGTAAAATGCATGTTTTAGGTTCATGGATCAAGTATTTAATGTTGATTTCTCTTATCTTTCAAAATCCAACAGTTTTCTTAGATTCTGGGACACAATGGGCAGAGACAGATTTCGGATGAATCTGTGTATGCAAGCAGCTCTCCATGAGAAGTTCAACACACAAATCATAGAGACAATGTTTTCAGATCCCAATGAGAGGGAGGATGACGAAAAATGGCACTTCCTTCTGGACCTGTACTCCCATGCCAAAGACTATGAGACTCAAACACACAAGAGTGTTCTACCAGCATTACTACCAGTTTACAGTACCATATACCAGTCAGCTCCTGCAGTCTGGTACATAGACCTCTCAAAGAGGAAGGCCTCCGTCCTTCTAGAGGTGCTGAAACTCCAACCAGAGAAGAGAGCAGTACAGCTGACAGGCTGGTCAGATGAAGATAGTGAAGTGAGGATCTTCCTTCAGTGTCTACCCTACATATCACAGCTCAGGTTAGTGTTTCCTTCCAATAAAGAAACATCAAAGTTCCTAGGGAAGCTCATCTGTGAAGCAGCAGAACAGGAAGAAGATACAGGAGAGAAGATGCTGGAATTGTTTTATTCTCTGATTAATTACGAAACATTCCCTGAGCTTCCATTTTGTGCAATCCATACGTGTCAATCGGATATACTACTGGGCCTATACTCCTATGTGAAGAACTACGAGACTCAAACAGGCAGAAGTGTTCTTCCAGCATTACAACCAGTCTACCAGTCAGCTCCTGCAGTCTGGTCCATAGACCTCTCAGAGAGAAAGTTCTCCCTCCTCCTAGATGTACTGAAACTCCAACCAGAGAAGAAACCATTAGAGCTGACAGGCTGGCCATATGAAGATAGTGAGGAAGTGAGGATCTTCCTTCAGTGTCTACCCTACATCTCACAGCTCAGGTTAATGTGTTTCCTTTCATTTCACATTTCTTTACATATATAAGCTGCTTACCATTTCTAAAATAATGAGGATGAATCATTTTTGGTACGGGACAAATATACATTTGTATACTTTTATCCTACTACCAGTAGGCCATCTGTCTTGGCCATAAGTGGATTCTGTTAGTGTGGTTCCCCTAAAAGGCATCATCTGGGAATATCCATATATGGACTTTTATTTTATTTTATCCTATTAATATATATTGGACCAGTTACCCATATGGAGATCGCTGATACCCATATGGAGATCCAATGTGTGCTCACTGTCAGCTCGAAACCTGGCAAAGTGAACTCTCCCTCTAAATAAAAATCACACCGATGTGAAGTGAGCGGTGCTGCTGCTGCTGCTGCTGATGACCTCATGAAGTCACAGGATATCAGTATTTTATACCATGTGAAACACATGGAAAAAACATACACACAAAGTCACATATTAAAGCTGTTAGCACCGCTCAAAAACATCTCAGCCTCAGAAGCGACAAAATACTTCAAATGCATCACTCAGTTTTTTGCATCTCTGTATGTTACTGTATGTACAGTATAGCATCCATCACTGCTGAGTTGAGTGTTAACATCATTGTTATCAATGATGTGGTCTCTTCCGAGGACAATGGTTACACTAGCACTAGTGCAGAGAATACAGAGAATATAATATTAAGCAGACACATATTTAGTAATGTGTGACATCATTGTTTTGATGCAGCAATATTTCATGTTGGTTTTCATTTAAACTGCAGATTCATACATGGTCACACGCCAGACCCATCCAAGTTCATGGAGAAGCTCATCTGTGAAGCAGCAGAACGTGAAGAAGAAACAGGAGAGAAGATTCTGGAATTGTTGTCTTCTGTGTGTAATTACGCCTCATTCCTAGATAAGATTAATGAAGAGTGGTACTGCACACACTTTCAATCCTGTGAACTACTGGACCTATACTCCTATTTGAAGAACTATGAGTCTCAAACAGGCAGAAGTGTTCTTCCAGCATTACAACCAGTGTTCCAATCAGCTCCTGCAAAATGGTACATAGACCTCTCAGAGAGAAAGGTGTCCCTCCTCCTAGAGGTGCTGAAACTCCAATCAGAGAATACACCAGTAGTGCTGAGTGGCTGGTCAGATGAAGAGAATGAAGTGAAGAGGTTCCTTCAGTGTCTACCCTACATCTCAAAACTCAGGTTAATGTGATTCCTTTCATTCATATTTACAATACTACTATAAAAGGTGTCTGCCTTTTCTAAAGATAATGAGTTATGCACTTGACTTAATTATCATTATCAACAGAGTATTTGTCACTTTTGGTGCACCGGACAGTAACCATGACATCAGCATGGACCAATCAAAAGCTGTTCTGATCATGATGTCATGTGTTAAGCAAACAGAACAGACCAATCGAACACCAGTTTGACCATAATGTCATGGACACAGAGGCTTGTGATTGGTTCGGCAGGTTCGCAGTGGGTTTAACAAAAAAATTAGCACCGTTCACAGCCTTTGATTGGTCCGTGTTATAACCACAATCATGACGTCAGCACGGACCAATCAAAAATTCTACTCATACGAGCTGAATATTACCTTTGATCTGAGATAGTTACCACGCTTGCACAGATTGTGGTTATTGTCACAGGTTATTGTCCCATATCCCAGACACTCATAGACGAGAATTCTTCTCTTCTATGGTCTATATAATAAACAAATATTACAGCATAAAAAACCTTATATAATCCGACCAGGCCTCTAGTCTGACATCATACACAACAGGAGTGGGAGTCAGGACATCGGTTCTCTATTATATTGTAACTAGAAGAAGTCTGTAAGAGTCTGTAAGATTTATACAATAGTTTCAGAATTACAACCCCTCAGGTACAGGGTGGCCTGCTCTGTTTTGGCTGGGTGGGTTATAATAAGATAGAAAAAAGCACCCCCTGTGCGTTTGTTTAGGTGGCATGGGATGTGTAGTGTAGTAGGAAAGGCAAAGTTAAATATTATGTTGAAATAAAGTGTACAATGGTACTGTTGAATATTTTTTTTATTATGAGGTTGTTGTAGAACATGGAATGATGGGTGACAGTGTGTTCTTAGTAGTATACAGTGTCGTCAAATTAAAGAAACAGACAAATATATTCAAGGTTGCATGAATCTGTTTTGAAGCACTTGTGTTATGATGACAGGCAAGTTATGAGAGAAAGGGGAAAGCATGTTTGAATGATCATGTGTAGTAATTCAAAGGAGTTTCTGGGATCCCTACTCGTCTGGAACAGCAGCGGGTGACCGAGAGAAAGACAGCTGCTGGTCGACAGATCTCTCTCTCTCTTTTCTCTCTCCATCTCTCCCTCTCTCTCTCACACACACACATACATGCACACGCGCGTGCACGTAGACACACTTTTCATACCGTCCACATCCATCCGCCCAGGTTGTATCATGACTGCTTGCGATGGGAATTAAAACGCAATACAGGTTTGTTTTATATCAGCAGAAATAGTCGCGTTCCCAGTTCCCAACAGCACACGAGTGACTGTCTGACACATCTCGCTTTGCTCTTGCAAGTACACGCCTACTGCCTGATCTACAAACCCTCCAACGTGGCGCGGAGCGACACAGTTTGATCTTGGAAATCTAATGTTCTGTGTGCCACACAGTCATACGACTAATCATAAATCAGGCTCCTTGAGGCATGAGAAGCACTCGGCACGCAGCACTTGACCAGTTTAGCAGCGGAGAGAGAGGGTGAAAGTCAGAGTTGAACAGAGGCATGGATGGACATGAAACAAACGTGTCAAAGTGAACTCATATTATCATCAAAATGGGACACAAATTCCTTATTCAAGCGTTTTTTTTCCCCTCCATTGCGCGAAGCGATGCGATGGTGTGTTGTGTGGATAACACGTTAATGTGTTTGTGTGTGCGTGCGTGTGTGTGTGTGTTGCAAGGCGAACAGTCCCCGTGACATTTTGTATTGATCATTATATTATGTATTATTGCTTTGTTCAGGCCCGACTCAATCTGAATAGAATCCCGTAGCGTGCGGAGCGCCCGACTTTTCAAAACGGCAAGTGTGAGCCCGTTTAAAAAAAATGATCCTGTAGTGTTTAATGCTACCCGATTCAGTCGGGTAAGATTATCTGTTAGTGTATGGCCAGCTTAAGGGGTGTTGTTGTATAGACTGATCGATTGAAGAGTTGGAGCACTTTGCAATAGAAAAACAAAACTATAGAAGATCTGGTGACAATTCGAAAACCCGTGGACAAAATTAAATAGGTATTAAGGTTGCTCCCGCTCGTCTCTCTCTCTCGTGTCTGTCTCTCTCTCTCTCTCTCTCTCGTATCTCGCGTCAACTCAGTGCATCGGCGCACGCCAGCGCACACACACACACATTGAGTGATTGCTTGCTTGCTTTATAGTTTGCCAAGCAGAAAGTACACACACGTCACACACACAGTACGGGTCCTAACAGGTCCTCTTGGGTTATACACATGATGATTACAGTCCTGTGTTCCGAAGTGTTCCGAGGGAAATGCGACCGTTTCCAACACGGCTCAGAGTGATTATGATAAAACACAGACAGACAGAGTGGAACAGTTATTGTGGGATTAATTATGACACGTGTGGGCACATGACGAAATTAGATAGGTCCTTTGTTGCTAGCTGCATTAAGGTTGTCATTGCAGGAAAGTCAGAAAGGGTAAAGTAGAAGGTTTAAAGCACGCTATTCCTATCATATGTTATACTGTGCCGTTGCTCTCTCAACTGCCCCCCCCTCGCTCCATCTCTGCATCTCTGGCAGTGTTTGTTTACGCCCATTTGTGGCGTGAATCACGTCGTCGGTCAACTATGGCTTGTGCATATGCAAAAAAAAAAAAAAACATTTTGGCATTATATGAGAAGTAGAGACACATGTTGGGCAAGGCACATGCGTTATTGATTTTTGTATTATGTTTTTTAGACAATTGAGCAACTGCTGAACGTGGAGTTACAGATGGACCGATGGACAAACCAACACACTATTTATTGGGGCGATTCTAATAAAGGTTGTGGGATGATATAGTTTAATGTTGAAAAGTGAGCAGTATTCCCCTATATAATAAGCTTAGTGAATCATTATTTATATGTAAGTAATTAATTAATTTATTGTCATTTGATTGTGTTTGACAACATACAGCTCATTCCACATGCCTTAATGGACTATTTCACATCAAATCTGATGGATACAGTCCATCAGATTTGTGTCCATCACTGATCGGTTCTGTTTATGATGCAGAAATCAATATTTCATGTTGGCTTTCATTTAATCTGTTGTAGTGTCTGGTTTCAAGGAGCATCCACGTTTCTGGGGAAGCTCATCTGTGAAGCAGCAGAACAGGAAGAAGAAACAGGAGAGAAGATTCTGGAATTGCTGTCTTCTGTGTGTAATTACAAAAAATTCCCCCTTATTGACTGGGATGATGATTATTATGACGGGAAGTATCAATGTGATGTGCTACTGGGCCTATACTCCCATGTGAAGAACTATGAGACTCAAACAGGTAGAAGTGTTCTTCCAGCATTACAACCAGTCTTCCAGTCAGTTCCTGCAGTCTGGTCCATAGACCTCTCAAAGAGAAAGGCCTCCCTCCTCCTAGAGGTGCTGAAACTCCAACCAGAGAAGAAACCAGTAGAGCTGACAGGCTGGCCAGATGAAGAGAGTGAAGTGAGGCTCTTCCTTCAGTGTCTACCCCACATCTCACAACTCAGGTTAATGCTTTTCCTTTCATTTCATATTTACAATACTACTATAAAAGGTGTCTACATTTTCTAAAGACAATGAGGTGTACTTATAACTTTAGTTAATTATCAACTGAGTATTTGCACTCTTGATTGTCAAATATTGGACTAAATGCTTTTTAAGAGGTATTGGTATTAAAATAGTTTGTTTAGTTTTACCCACCATTTTTAGACCATAACGTATTTTTTCCATTTTTATCTTGTTGTTCTTTATCGGATGCTAACAGTATAGGTTGAAATGAGTGTATATCCCGATTATACCTTAATAATGGCAGTTTGCTGTCTAAGACACGTTTAAAAGACGTCGGATAGACCTTAGTCCTTTGAAAAAGCTAAGTGTTAAATAACGGCATTTCGCACTTAGCCCGCGATGCTCGGCCGGTGTTAGTACCCTAAACATAAAAAATAATTGTGATCCACACTCTATCAGACTTTACATATATTTGATGTGCAAACACACACTCCCCAAACCATGCACTGTCCCCTCCATTATTCAATGAATATTGAATAATATATAATATAAAATAATTTTAATAGCTATTCATGAAGTTAGTTTGCTCTATCAACAAACAATAAATTGCACTAACCCAGCGGTAGCGCACAGGTTTCATTAACAGGAGTTCCCGAGTTCGAATCCCGACGACTTCCTGTGTCAAATAATATCGGCGCAAGAATGCATTACAAATTCGATCAGTTACGGTGGTCCAGGTAGGGTACAGCTCTCAGAACCAAGAAATAGGGATTTTAAGCCCTGCTGGCTGCCATCATTTTTCACTACTTTCACCGGCTGCTAACGGCTAAATGTAGCTGTTTGAATCACGTAGATACAACGTCTGGGTTAAATCTGGGTTAAGTCAAGACGGTGAAAAAACGTTCACATTTAGACTCCCAGGAAACCACATTCAAACCTGGCGTCAGGTTACGGATAAGACGTCAAATGAACGTCATTTAACCCTCAAATTGCTGAAAGGGACACACTAGCGCGATTTGACAGCAACAGAACACACAGGACACAGACAGGTCGTACAGCCAGAGGTTGGGGGCACAGTTCAGATTACCGGGGGCGTGGTTATTCATCTTGTCCGGATACATCTGTAATCCATGAGATGCAAATACTTTCCACAATACAGGCTGGCAAAAGCATAATACCAGTAAGACTCCCTAATCGCGAGATAAGCGACCATCACGTCGCATACATAAACTTTAGAAGGCAGTCGTAGCCAAACGGGAGGGAATATGGGACAGATCCATGTTGATGACATGACTTTAAAGATACTGTGTACCGCTTTGCGTGATTTTAGGGCAAAATCTGTAGGAGCAGTGTCCAAAAATGTGTTTTGCAAAAATTGGCCTGATGGTGGTGCTAGAGGAGGGCCATGTGAGAAATCAGGGGCGGAGGTTGTGATTTGCCATCCAAGGAGTGTGTGTGCAAAGTTTGGCATGGATAGGGCCAACGGTGGCTGAGATAAGAGTAGGGCAAAAGTGTGACGTGACGGACAGACTGACTGGCGGACAGACTTACAGCCGGTTTTGATAGTAACTGCGACCTGACGGTCGCAATTAAACTATTAACATATAAACAAGATGTTTAGATGTTTAGCTACATCTTCATTCTGTGTATTAGACCCATTCCCAAGATGTCCCACGATCTTTCATGGACAAATGGGGGCTGTAGGCTACTGTGAATATCAGAATTATTTAAAATACAACTTTGTTTAGATAATAATTAGAGAGAAGAAAAGAAGAGTGTTACATTTGTACTGCTTTCTATTATATTCCAAGCATGCAGGCTGTGTCTCTGTAATGGTAAAGTGACGGTGAGCTTTTTTTGGTGCCACGCCACATAATATTTAATCAAACAACAAGTTTATCTAGTGTATGTGGCTTTAGAATTCCACCTCACTCTCCATCTGCCGGGGACGCTCTCCATTCCGACATGCTGCCATTCAGACATTGACTTCTAATTGTCGGCAATTCCATAGAGATTAGGGTTAGGGTTAGGTTAGTGTCGGAATGGGAGGATGTCTGAATTGCAGCATGTCTGTGCCGCCACTCAGATAATTAAACGTCAATGTCTGAATGGCAGCATGTCGGAATGGAGAGCAGCCCCCACCCCTGTCTGCCGCGTCCCTTGATATTATTATTATCCTACAATTTAGCCAAACTAAACTTCCATTCATGCTGAGAATCGGACATAAAAGAGAAGGCGGAGACCTGTGCTCCAAGGAGTACACCTTTCTAGTTAGAATCTTTACACAGTAAAAGTGTTAATTTAACTTTAAGAGTGTCTAAATGTAAACAAAAGTCAGCCTTTATTTTTGCAATTCCCTCAGGGTAATCCTATATCTTGTCATACTGTATAAGAATTAAGAACTGTGCTACAAACCACCCTGGTGATTGTATTCATATTATGAAGCATCAACTGATGGATAATGTGAGCTAAGATTCCCCACATGGGGCAGTATAGGTTTCCAGAAGGTTGCATATCTATTTTGCTTAATAGTAAACAGAGAGTAGAAAAACAGAGAGTAGAAATACAGTTTAAGTATACACAGCCATTTTACAATATGCTTGTGCGCTTATAAGCCAGGAATATTAATCATTTTTCAGAGTCACAGTAGATCGCCCTAAAATGCATGAATAATTGTAGGATGTTGTCTATATAATGTACACTTGATGTCGCCAACGATTAAAGAAATTTCACTTTTCCTATTTTAAAACCTTTTTTTGGGGTCCCACTAGCACCTTCTATCCCTAAGTCCCATTTCTGACCGTTGTGTCTTTCTCTGGTTTTGAGAAGGCGAAGGTTAAAAGTATCCCACGGGTTCTCAAAACAGGTTATCCAGATTTGCTGCCGATTGTGACGTCATCATCGGCCGTTTTTGAGGGGAGGGGGGGTGGCGCAGTCCAGGCCAAAGGTGGTACTGCAGCTGAAATGCTCTGAGAGCCATTCAAAAATGAGAGAGGCTCTCTATTCAGGAGTGGTAATTTAGCCTCAAACCTTTTGAAAAACGTTTTTGGGACATAAACAATATGACATAAATACTTTTTAAATGCATGGTGTATCACCTTTAAGGTCTCTGGCGATTCCTATAAGGCCCCATGATAGCAGCCTGGCCATCCACTTAACATTAGCGTTAGCATGGTAGAGCGTGGGACTGTGCACGCCATACGCGCACTTGATGGTCTAAAAAACTTAGCGACTATCGCCTGGGGCACGCAATAGACGCACAGACACTTCAAACCGGATCAAAATCCGACGTATTGATGCTGAGATTTAGTGGAGATGCTGTAATGGCTTCCAGTGCAAAAATAACATGTTGTTTACGTCTGAGAGACAATACATTTCCTGTTTCCGGCGATGACGTCATTTCCATCGCAAAATCATTGCTTAAGCTTATATGAACCTAGAATGGTCAGTTTTTGCTCTAAAATTTTCAAAAAAATACCAAAAAATTCCAAAAATTATCGACATGGCGACGTTTGGCGATCTGGCTTCTGTAAAATGGCGATTTTTGGCGTTTTGGCTGGGAGAGGGTTAAGACAGTTACGTTTTATATTTATTTATTTTTCATGGACTATTTCAATCAAATCTGATGGATTGAGTGTTTGCTTCTGATTATGACGCAGAGATCAACATTGGTGTTCATTTAATCTGTTGTAGTGTCTGGGATCAAGAAGCATCCAAGTTCCTGGGGAAGCTCATCTGTGAAGCAGCAGAACAGGAAGAAGAAACAGGAGAGAAGATTCTGGAATTGTTTTCTTCTGTGTGTAATGACAAAACATTCCCCCTCAGAGTCTATGATCAGGTTTATTACCTAGGCATTGAGTATCAATTTGGTCCACTCCTGGACGTATACTCCTGTGTGAAGAACTATGAGACTCAAACTGGCAGAAATGTTCTTCCAGCATTACAACCAGTCTACCAGTCAGCTCCTACAGTCTGGTCCATAGACCTCTCAAAGAGAAAGACCTCCCTCCTCCTATGGGTGCTGAAACTCCAAACAGAGAAGAAACCAGTAGAGCTGACAGGCTGGTCAGATGAAGAGAGTGAATTGAGGCTCTTCCTTCAGTGTCTACCCTACATCTCACAACTCAGGTTAATGCTTTTCCTTTCATTTCATATTTACAATACTACTATAAAAGGTGTCTACATTTTCTAAAGACAATGAGGTGTACTTATAACTTTAGTTAATTATCAACTGAGTATTTGTCACTTGGCACACAGAATTTACAAGAGGCAAATATTAAAGACCCAATGAAATTACTATTTTGGGGATTTTATTTTGAAGTTTCAGTTTGAAAAGGAAGCCTGTGTGTTTCTGAACCAATCCGAGGGGACCAGCCCTTCAGGCGATGGGATTTAAAATCTGAGTAATGGGAGTAATGGGAGCCAGCAATGGGAAACAAAGGTGATTGTAATCAAAGGTTCATTTATATGCAAGCGGACCTGTCTATGTCATCACTTTTTGAATTCACAGGAAGTAATTAAGAATGGCCTATTTAGGGACCTTTGATATAAATATACACAATTATTTTCTATTTTTTTTTTGCATCTAGTGTTAGGTATGGCCATATTATCACTACAGATATGCTCTAAGAGTGTGAAAAACATGTTTTTGATTTCACCCTGTCTTTAACACTCCGAACCGCGCCCCCGACCATCGTGATTGGCTGGCTGCACGCCCTGGCTGTGTCCTGTTTGTTCTGTTGCTGTCACATCGCGCTATAGTGACGTCAAGCTTTTGGATGGCTACGGCAGATGACAACGGTAACCGGAAATGATCAGCGCTCGATAGATAAACCTGCCGCCGTCGCGGCCGTCTCTAATGCCAGAAGCTACCTTCTCACGTAGCGTCACCATGGGAACCAACGCGTTCAGTGAAAGGGGTGGCACCCCGTCGCGGATGGCTGTTTGCTTAACGATCTTGACCCCTACGGCGATTCGATTATGTCATAGCAGCCGTAGCCGTAGTGTGTGCTAAGAAGGCTACACAATACGCATGCCATAATACTTGCTGGCTACAATGCTATAGTACTAAAAATAATGTATGAATACGCGGAGACCACCGCCTTGTTCTCCGTTTGTCAAAATGAAAATGTTCGTGTCTGTTCTTACAGTTCTTTTACGGCAGGGCTGATGAAATGAAAACACTTGTCTGTTGTTGGACTGTTGTTGACACATGCAAGGTGATATTTCGCCACATGCGCTTCTCTGCTGGCTTAATTTAATACATCTCTAGTTTTCGTGGCATCTTCTCTCCCAAGCTTGTCAAATAAACTCTAGTAGTCTACTACATAGTCTATGGTAACTTATTTATCTCAGGTGGTAGGCTATAGAGAAACGAAGCCATGTCGTCATTTGTGCGTATTCTCGCCCTCTAGGGGGTTCATGCTGGTATTGTTTTGTATTCAAATCGCCATTGGGGAATCTGCGAAAGCCGCATATAAGGACTGTGTTAAAAATATAAACACACCATGTGCGCGTTTCTGTCAGCGGGGGGGTTCTGCATAGTTTATGATATTCATTCATATCTGATATAGCCTGTTGTAACTCGTTTCTAGCGTTTATTGTGTTACTCTTTGGGTAAATCTGTACATTTCCACCTTAGTCAATGCTTCATATCCATTTGGGTCAATCCGAGAGCATGGTGTGTTTATATTTTTAACACAGTTCTTATATGCGGTGATCGCAAATTCCCCAATGGCGATTTGAATACAAAACAATACCAGCATGAACCCTGTAGAGGGCGACATTTCACGCCATTTCACACTTCGCTGCTGAATAGTGTGCATTATTATGTGGTGGGCTGTTATGCCACGGAAACATAGCAGCCTTCTTAGCACACACTTGCGCGATTTGACAGCAACAGAACACACAGGACACAGCCAGGTCATACAGTTAAATACAGTTAAAGTATAAAGACAGTTAAGTTTTATATTTATTTATTTATTTTTCATGGACTATTTCAATCAAATCTGATGGATTGAGTATTTGCTTCTGATTATGACGCAGAGATCAACATTGGTGTTCATTTAATCTGTTGTAGTGTATGGGGTCAAGAAGCATCCAAGTTCCTGGGGAAGCTCATCTGTGAAGCAGCAGAACAGGAAGAAGAAACAGGAGAGAAGATTCTGGAATTGTTTTCTTCTGTGTGTAATGACAAAACATTCCCCCTCAGAGTCTATGATGATGAGGATGGTGAATACCTCAAGTATCAATGTGGTCCACTCCTGGACTTATACTCCTGTGTGAAGAACTATGAGACTCAAACAGGCAGAAGTGTTCTTCCAGCACTACAAGCAGTTTTCCAGGCACACGCAGTCTGGTCCATCCATCTGAACGTCTCAGAGAGAAAGGCCTCCGTCCTCCTAGAGGTGCTGAAACTCCAACCAGAGAAGAAAGAAGTAAAGCTGACAGGCTTGTCAATTGATCGTAGAGAAATGAAGATCTTCTTTCAATGTCTACCCTACATCTCACAGCTGATGTAATTTTTTTCTTCCTTTCAATTAACATTTGTCTGCATGTAGAAGCTAGCCATCTATTTTTTCTAAAGATAATTAGATTGATTACAAAGTGAGGATCTTTCTTCAGTGTCTACCATACATCTCACAACTCAGGTTAATGTGTTTCCTGTAGGCCCTATACATTTTATGTCATAAAATTCTAATGCAGAACAAAATCTGTGACAGACATAATTCAACACAATACCTATGTTACACATTTGCTCCACTTTGCTCCACAAATGTACTACTTCGACACCACCCCATTACAACTACACCCCGCATTCTCTGGCCCTACCTAAGCAATACATTTGTCACGCACATCCCCCTACACCCAGGAACCAATGCCACTTACAGGCCAACATGGTCGCTTATCTTCGGATTAGGGAGTCTACAGGGTTGTTTCCTGCTCCTATACCTTTTATGTTTACATAAAATACTAATGGTTTTATAATGCTTTTTTTAGTAATTTATTACTGTCTTCAGGCAATCTAAGAATATGTCAATCGGTGACCCCATTTCTTTTCTTTTGAATCTGAAACTGCACACACACTTTCACTCTTTTAATCTCCCTGCACTGACATTAAAATAGGCATATCTACGTTGATGTACATAAATCGAATTACCATACATGCATACGGCTTTCCCCACAAAATACATGGCGCTATCTATACCGGTATGTTTCAATGTTGAGAGAGAGACTAAGACAATAAACAGGGGGAAGGGGTTTATTCTTACTGGCTAGAAATGGATTCATAACCTGAGCCATCTTCCGGGTTTTTTTTTTGCAAAATAATTTAGCACTTTAAAACTATACGCATCACAGCATCAGCTACTTGAAGATTGCCCATCTACAAGCTCACAACAAATAAAGCAACCAGCAACTATTCATATTTACAAGCAACTTTACGGAAAACAAGCCCAGAGTTGCTTATAATTAGCGGCGCCACACTGGTCGCTTACCCAAGTCGCTTCAGTTCGTTGACTGTCTCTCTCACCCTGAACCCTACAAATGGATATTTGTAGGGTTACAAGAGGTTATTATAAGTTACAAGACATATTCTTCATGCTACAACACATAAGGTTCAGAAAGGATCGTTGATGCAACGTGTTGCACTTGTGTGGGCTTGTTGCAGAAGCTGAGCTTATGTTTAGGTTTAGGGTTAGAGTTAGGGTTAGTTTTTGTTTTCGGAATACCGGCCCGTCGGCACACTGACCCGTTAGTATTGGCTTCTTTCACGCACCGGCTTGTAAAAAAAAACGTAAAAAATTCACTGCAAGGACATTTGTGTTCTCCTGGTACTTTCAGCTAAGATTACTAGGTAGGTTGCCGTGACATTTCGGACGCCAAAACTTCTGGCACACAAAATAAGTGGCTGTTTTCACATGGTGTGAATTTCAAAATTACGGTAACTTTTGAAAAAGCCTCCAGAACATTGTCTCTGTGAAAACTGGGCACTGGAGATTACATTTAAGCACAGTCCATATCCACCATATTGTTCTGTATTTTGCATTGGACCTATTCATAAAAATGCTTTTTAAGAATTTGTTTGGCATTGTAGCTATACCTACACCATTTGATTGGGTGCCACCCTTTCTGGTTGTTGTCATGGCAAACTTCTTCAGTCAACAATGACCCCTTCTACACCTTTGTAACACCCTGAGTTGGAAATTAACCAATGTAACATACTTCCCTCTCCCCTAAATTGTAATACGGCTCCCCTGTAATGGAATTCAGACTTTGGACTTATTCAATGTACAAGAGCCCACCTGCTCTCGTGGGAATCAGGGATCCCTGTTCTGCAATGTCCACCTGTGTGCTTCTGCCTCCACTCTTTTGTTACCCTGTATTCCTTGCTCTTATAGAGCCAGAACGTTAACAAAATGGTTTTATTCTAAGAAGAAACAGTTTTCCAACCACATTCATCTCAATGTTCTGCTCATTGTGTATTTCTTCTCCAGATGCAGCCCTACCCTCCTTCTCCGGCTGATATGGATGGTCCCTGGGGGCAGTGAAAGGGAGACGGTGATGCGTTCCCTGGCTGGAGCCCTGGGAAGGCTGAACCTCAGTGGGACCACACTAGATCAGAAGACCTGTAGACGTTTGGCTCTGGTTCTGGAACACTCTGAGGGACTGACAGAACTGGTCCTCAGTCACTGTCAACTCACTGACCAGCTGCTAGAGACGCTGATCCCCCACCTGCACAAAGCACAAGTCCTGGAGTGAGTAGTTTTATAGAATGGAGTGGTGTGCATACAGTTTATGTGTGTGACCATGAGATACTAATCTGTTCCTTTGTCCTCTCCTCTTTCTCTTCCTTGTATTGTTGTAGTCTGAGTCACAATATGCTCACTGATGCTATAACGGACAGATTACTCCAGCTTCCCTACATCAATCCCTCCATCCAAAAAGTGCGGTGAGTAAAATGGACTTGTGTTTGTTTGAATGATTATAAAGGTGAAGGACTATAATTTCGGGAAATTGCAAGTGTGGTTGCCTATTTATATTATACTAGTCCTGTACACAGTATATGAGGGAGTCCCTGAGTCTCAGAAGTAATAGTTGGAGAACCCAGACCGGTGCCTGTTGGGCATAATAGTCACCATTGACGTCCAATTGTGCAATACCTGTTGTATCTGTCTGTCTGTGTCCCTTTCATGCCCATTCATTATATGGAGATCTCTTAATTCTGTCCGTCTGGCTCACGGAACACCATATATTATATGGTGTAACGTGTCCAGGCCAGTCTGTGATTTCATCTCCAAATGTTGTTTCATCATGTCAGACAGACATTATTTGGGCATTGTTTCAGCATGCGGTTGTTACCTTGGTGGTGAAACTGTTTAATATCAGTGATGTCAGCATGCAGACTGTTTCACCCGTTTAAGCCCATATACGGTGTTCAGTGATGTCGGGCATTGTTTCATTATGCAGCTGTTACCATGGCGGGGACACTGTTTAGTCAGTGATGTCAGCATGCGGACAGACATTCCGTAAATTCATTGTTAGATAGATATTGTGATGCCATGTGTCGTGAAGCTTGACGAATCCTCAAATCCATTATATTGTCCGAAAAGGGACATAGGCCTACAGATTGAGACGTAGATGAAAACACAAATAAAGTCGGACAAGAACTATAGTCTCGTTGCCCTGTTTGGCAACCATACTAATAACTTATTGCTCACAGGTGTGTATGTAACTCATCCATAAACATGGTTTACTAGGCACATCAGACATGTTGAATAAAATGTTCCATCATTTGATGTCTTTCCAGGCTCTGCTACAACTGCTTCGATGACATAACCCCCTTCCTGAATGACAAACACTTTGAAATAATATTTAAATTATATTATGATGAACCAATCAACAGCAGGCTTTGAAATATGGTGTGCCAAATCAACAGCAGGCTCTGATCCAAGTAGAGGAATGTGTCATGATTCTCAAAAATGTTAGTGTCATGGGTCAACTGTGCTTAATACGTCAAGCTTGAAAGTTGTCTTGTGAAATAGCCATATTGGGGCAATTTTAAGTCTGTCAGTGTTACTTTTGTTTACTAAGACTAAAAGACTTTTTGATATTTAGTCTATACTAGACTAAACAAAAATGGCTAGACTGATGCCTCATTCACACTACGAAAAGCCAAGCTAAAGGTTTGCTTGGTAATTCAATGTATTCCCTATGCAAACCAGCTTTAAAAATGTCCAAGCTTTTTTTCCAGCTTGGAAATTTTAAAAGCTGGTTTGCATAGAGAATACATTGAATTACCAAGCAAACCATTAGCTTGGCTTTTCGTAGTGTGAATGAGGCATGAGACTAAACAAAAATGGTTTGTTTTTCAAAAGACCAAGAAGACTAAATCGTAATTTGCTGTCAAAATTAACAATGGTCTGTTTTATTATTTGCCATCAACTGAGTTGTCTCTCTGGTGATTGTGGCTTTAATTTTTTTCCCTTCATTGAAATGGTTCACAGTGAAGCTTGACATGTCAATGTCAATATATATATAACTCAAGTAGTATATTGTACAGTTTTGTTAAATTTGTTCTGGCATCTTATCAGGAGACTGTCAATTCAAGCAGCATTGTGCAATATCTTTATCTCATTGTTCATGCCTTTATTTATATTAAATAAAGCACACAGTGTCATTCATTTTGTTTCTTTAGAAAACAATATGGGAAATACGAAAACAGAATTATACAACTTGAACCACTTAAACCCCAGCATCCCTATTGTGGGGAACTTGGCTTTCGCAGAAAATAGCAGATCGACAAGCTCACACCACGAGCTTGTCGCGTGGTGACATGTTGTGAGCTTGTCTAAAGCTTTCCCCAACAGAACAGACACTAGTATAGAGCCCTGAGGGACCCCAGTCAACCATATGGGGTTGAAGTGGCTGTCCACCTGCCAATCCTGGCATCAGCATGACTTTTTATGTCTTTGTACCTGTGCATGCATGTCACTGGATGCCTCTACATTTATACATGTATCTTTTTATATTTACAGTATATAAAAGAAAACATTGTCATAATTGGTTTACAAAGCTTCATCTTTATTGTCATTGAAAAAAGGTTATCCAATGGCATTTATCATCATTCAATGATAAATTCTCTACATTGTTTGTGAGCAAACTTAACAATGATCACCAACTCCCTGCATATTGTGGACATAATGGCACATTTTGAGACCACCTCTTGTCAATTCAACACATGGTTGCTATAACAACCCACCGTCATCTCCCATGTTTTGCGCTTTTTCAATTAAATAATTGACTTTGTGATTGATATGATCATTTATTTTTGTGAATCAGAACACAGTATTAACATAATAGAATGATCCATGTGTGACCTAACGTGTCAGAACGACAAACATATCTCTCCTATATCTCTTTTCCCTACAGCCTTGTTTTTGTCACCCCCTGGTGGCACATTTTGCAGACAGGGTGACATACATAAATAGTACATCAACACATACAAACAGCCTACTGTATTTACAACTGTTTTGCATCGCGGCTCAACTAATAGCATGATAATAACGGTCTCATTTGCATAGGTTTCCCTTGTAGCCTAATATTAATTGTATTTCAAGACTCAAATCTTCCATATCAATATTCTTACATTGCATTTTCAAAGTTCAACGTTAAGCAATCAAGACATTGAATCTAATAACAGAATGGACTTACCATCCATCACTAGAGATTGGTCAGGAAGTTCAACATCATTTTGACATTTCCAGTTACACAATAATAAAACATATGATTCATAATCATTAGTTTTTCCCCCTCCATTCTCAGCTTGCACCGCCTTCCTAAAGATGGCGTTAGTGCTACTTCACAGTAGCTAGTGTATGGAAAATCACGTCGCTTAAACCCTACTGTATATAATTAGTTGACCGGAGTCCCCCAGAGTCCAACATTAGGACCCCTCCTGTTTTCCCTCTACACTATGTGTGAATACCTTAGGCTATTTCCGCCAAATGTTCCCCCCCACAGCAGAGGTATGCCAGGGCTCATGTGGTTACTTTGGATAAACCTGTCACACCAGAAATACAGTTACAATGAGTATTTTTGAGCGGTGCTAAACGCTCCAATATGTGACTTTGTGTGTACTGTATATCCATGTTTTTCCATTGTATCAAATACTAATGTTGTACTGATGCCATTGTATCAAATACTGATGCCAACATCACGTGGGTCTATCAGCAGCAGCACATGCTAACTGCTCCTACATCTGGCTTTGTCTGTATGTATGTTTACAGTTTAGGCATTTAGCAGAATGCCTGTCTGTCTGTCTGTATGCATGTATGTCCGTCCACACTTGGCTCATTGGCCAAGCTTCGCAGGACACTTAATGAAACTAGAAAGATGCAATTCTGGGAAATTGCAAGTGTGGTTTCACCATTTTTGCATTTTCCCAATTCCCATTCAAGTCAAAGGGGGAAATGAATTCACTAACAAATTATCTAAACGTTATCTCTTAGCAAAATGTAAGCACACAATCCCCAAAACTGTGGGAGGAGTAGTCTGGCAAACTTTTGGGGTTACTCCATCAAGTTGGACAAGGACTAGTGTGTTGCCTATGCCAACCACACAATTTAACTCATAAAAGGCACTGCTCACGTCACACTGGGTGTGATTTTTCAATTCGTAGGTACAGCAGCTCATTTCATTTCGCAGTGGCGGTGCCATGACTGAAAAGGTATTATGATTATACTAGGAGGAATCATTTTTCAAAAAAAAGTGTACAGTACCAGTTCATTAAGTATGCCTGGTTGTCATGGTGGGTGGTGACCCAGCTGAAGTTAGCCACACCCACAGTGTTGGGTATATGGTAAAGGGGAGGGGTTCATTATATGATGCAATTTACCGTAATTGCTGGACTATAAGCCGCACCTGAATATAAGCCGCACCAGCTAAATTTAGAACAAAAAACAAATGTTTACATATATAAGCCGCACCTGACAATAAGCCGCAGGTGTCCTTCCTGCTTCCCGCTAGAGTGCCCCTGGTGGCCGTTAGCTGGAAAATCTATATATAAATCCTTGTTAAAGACCATTGTAAAATTAACTAACTGGCCGTTAGCTGTAAAAATCTCTATATAAGCCGCACCTTTGTATAAGCCGCAGGGTTAAAAACATGGGAAAAAAGCTGCGGCTTATAGTCCGGCAATTACGGTACTCAGTGTTTTTCAGCTGGGCCTTTTGACTCAGGCTTTCAGCGTTCAGGAAGTAACCAACAATACACAGGGAAGGCAAATTTGCACACCCTGTGGTCTATTAGAGTAATCTTAACTTCATAGACACATACAAAACAGAAAACAGTACAAAACTATGGCACCACCTCTTTAAATCAGAATACTTGGTCTCATTGGTCTTATATAATGTAACTTAAATACACTCCTTGCTTATGTATTTGTTACATCTACTGTATACGTATGGCAGATCCAGATGTAGTTTGCCTTTCATCGACTGGTGTCCTCTAGCAGTAGTAGTATATTAAGTTCATATTTCCCAATCAAATGGATTGATTGACCAACCAAAACCTTCATTTTAACAGAAAAAGAAAGCAAACTCACTGCCGTGTGACAGTGACATATCCAAACGATAATACATACAACAATAATGTTTTTCATGACCAGATGGATTCGGAATGTCGTAAGATACAGTTGATTGATTCACTGACTTTTGACAGTTGGTTGATTCATGGTCTCAATTGATTGAGAGACCATTTGGAGGGTTGGTGGTAGAAGTATTCATAAATCAATACTGTATGTTGTATGTTGTACAGTAGCACATTTCCCTCTTATTTCTCGATAGTATTTCAATAAAAAAAGAAAGAACAAAATAAAAAAGCACCGGCAAAAAAAGGGGCTCTATTTGTGCACGGCCCCCCTGTCGACACGGACCTGCCTTCGCTTGTAAACATCTAAGTGTCTCATTGGTTCGCTATGTAGTAAAACCCTACATAGTCCACTACACTGAAAAACTCAGAGAGTTCACTTTAAACTCACAATTTCCCGCTGTGTGTGCGTAAAGAACCGACAAAAACGTGGTCGGAAACGCGCGAGATATCCCACAATCCCACGTTCCCTTTTAACTTGACTGTTGAGAAAAGTTAAGAATGATCTTTATCTGTGGTTAAGTAAACTCGTTCGGTGATAGCCAACATTAGCATAAATGCCACACAAATTTAAGCTACAAATAGCCAAGACAAAGGGCAAATAGCCATAAAATGTAGCCTTAATAAAAAGCTATAAAAAAATAAAGTGAACACAGTTTTACAGAGGCGGAAGGCGCAAAGTCTTCCTCACTGCTGTCGCGCTTGTTTCTTTTTGAACAGTCAAACGCTGCTGCTTTGCATTATGGGACACTTTGCGCTGACCTGGGTTGTTGATTCGCTCGCTACATTCTGAGGTGCATTGTGGGCAATGTTGCAGTGGACGTTGCTGTCGGGTGGGAACCTCAAATGTCCAAACCTGTTCCTTTTCAGGGTTCAAAAGCAAAAATAGCAGATCTACAAGCTCAAAACCCTGTTGCCTCGCAACGTTTTGAGTTTGGTACACCTGCTGTTTTTGCTACTTTTGTGTGGCACGGTAGTGTGACAAAATAGGCTATTCATTTACGAAAAAACATAAAACGTTAAAACACAGAGCTTTAGTTTCTACCTGATAGCAACAACAATACTGAACAGAGTTTTTTTGGAATCACCCTCACAAAAATGGCCGCCACCGCATAATGAGCCATTTCGGGAACCATGTTTGGACGCCATTTGGGGCCCAGTTTGGAGTCCAATCTCTACATAAAGAACTGTCCCACGAGGTTGGCGACGCCCAGCACGATGAGGAAGCTGTGGAAGAGCACAGACGGCCAGCGGAGCCTCTCCTGCCGCTTCAGGGCGATCATGTGCACCATGGCGGGGAAGACAAACACCAGCGCCAGGCCGCACGTTGCACCAGAGTACCTGCAGGGGGAGACAGAGTCTTGTTTTAGTTTAGTAGACACAGCAGGGTGGGCAACTTTGATGATGGAGAGGGCCACTATATTTTCACACTCACTCCAGAGGGCCACAATGCATATACAGTAAAAAAAATTGCAAAAATAGCTGATGTACAAGCTCAAAACGCGTCGCACTGCAATTAGTGTTGAGCTTGTACATCTGCTATTTTTGAATTGGAATCCTGATTTTTATTTTTATTTTTCAAATGCATTTATATGTTCTTTGTCAACTTTATGAACTTAAATACAAATGCATTGGACATAAGAAAAAGACTAGTAGTAGGCTACTAGTCATTAAGCTACTAATATACAGTAAACTCAGGTAACTAAAGCTGGTCATGTTAGCACGTTTGGAATTATAACAGCTGAAACCAATAATTCATCAGTATTCCTGTGGTAGGTGTAGGTGGGGGCCGCATGTGGCCCCCGGGCCGCCAGTTGCCCATGTATGCTGTAGACTGTAGAGCTAGCCTCGCAAACCAGGCTACTGTAGAGCAGGGTTTCCCAAAGTGGGTGCCGTGGCACCCTAAGGTGCCATGAAGCCAGTCCAGGGGTGCTGCAGGATAATATGATAACATTTGGAATTCATCAATGTCACTACATCAATATCACTTCACTATGCTTAGTAAAACCGACCTGATTTGCATTGTACTCGATGAATTCTTTTTCCATCTACGGTCAACTCTCTCACCAAAAATAGCAGATCTACAAGCACACAACGCGTTGTGAGCTATTTTTGGTGAACCTTCACCCCAGAATAGGGACTACAGCCAATATGAATGCATTCATTTTGTGCCACTTTTGGTTGAATTGGAATGCATAAGAGCTTCAGCCTAAATTTGCAATTGAAAGGGAAATAAATACGTCTCACAACTGAAAGGTTTGTTTAGGCCAAGTCCCAGTCTGTGATTTGTGAAACTTGGCTATTTTCTGAAAATCTTGACCAATTTTCTCTAAATCAATTTCAGATGTTGGTCTGCGGCTAAAGCGTGCTCGTTCGTGCATGCGCAGTTGCGCACGCGGGCAGCGCGCGCATGCACAAAGATGATTGTGTTCATCTTTGTGAAATACAGCACTGCGTTTACTCACTGAGCGAGTGTGTTTGTGTCTCACCGCGGCGCAGCCGCCGCTGATCCTAGCGGGAGCCCCTGCTGCTCATCTGAAGGGCCCTTTAGGCTTACAGTATGTTAACCCGACAGAGGTGGTTTCGGATTGAATAATAATGTTAGAATGTATTGTTCATACCTTATGATGGATCCAATGTTTGGGTAGAACATGGCCATGAGGACCCCGGCACTCACAATCACAATGTTCAGAGCCAGAACATGAAGGAAACTGAGGGAGAAGATACTCATTAATGACGATGTAGGACAGAAGGACAAAGCGAAAACATAATCTCTGCAGATAATCACTACTTGTACTTTTGTACAATCAAAAATAGCCTTTTCACAATTTTAGAGCATATCTGCAATCAGTGGATGCCAAAAGAAAAGTGAAAAATGCAAGTATTTGTGTATTATAATGAAACAATTAGAGCCCTAAGCACAGCCTAACAAACAGAAACAAAAACGTAAAAAAAAAAAATCAAGAAAATGTATAATTCATGAGGTCAGAATGACTGACAGGTGTCTGTGTCAATAAACGTCATCTACTTCAACTTCAGCGACTGCCTGCGAGCCGCTGGTTCGCGTGTCTCCCCCCTTCCCCCGCCTCCCCGGCTATTTTCACAATAGAACCGTATCATATAAAACATAATGACTCAACTCTTAGTTAGGGATGAAGCTTGTTAATTTTTATTGATAATGAGCACCTTATCAATCCTGCTTATTGAGCCGGGCTTTTATCGAGCCCACTATTGAGCGTTTTCTAATATTCCGTGGAATGCTATGAGACGACAAATTCAGAACATAACTGGTATATTTTTTTATTGGCCAGTTGTGACTGTGAGTTTGTGGCTTACCACCATCTATGAAGATGACAATATTGACAAAAGTAACAAATATCATTAAATATATAATTTAAAAAAATCATTCATTCGTGTGTATTAAGTGTTAAATGGCTTTATATTATGAATAGTACTGTAATAATTTCTTGATCACCTCTTGTCTTGCTTGTTTAAACATGACGACATGGGCCGCTATGCTCGATAACAAGCTTGATAAACCCCTTGATCAATTCCAAAACTTTTCCAGTACTGGAAAAATATTTTTCTAATTTCAAAATATTTCCAGGAATTTCATGACCGTGGGAACCCTGTAGTGCTAGTCAGGGTGGGGAGGGTCCCCAGTTCAAATATGATTCTTTTGAGTTATAATGGCACGCGGCTGTCAGCTCCTACCTGGGATACTGTCTTCCAAAGATCTGGCCCATGACCTGCACTCTGACCAGGTAGCCTAACAGTGGATAGACGGTGGTCATCTGGAATAACAAGCAGGTGCGAGCCACGAACACCATGATGTCACTGCTGGGGAAGTTATCCAAGAAGTTCTGCAGCAAAACACGACAACAAAAAGTCAATAACATACCACTTACTGTAAAGCAAAATTACTCAACTTAGGATGGCTCAGGGGCCACTCATGGCCCCCAAATGACGGTCCTATTTTGTCCTATTGTTTAGACAATGATTTTATAACACTACATGACTAGTCTAAAAATGAACGAAACAGAAAACGGACACATTTCCATATGGCCGAACCTCATTGAACAAAAAGATTGTCATGGAAACGATTCATGATGAAATTACTTTGGGTTTCTTCTTTTGGAACAAACAATTGCAAACAAAAAAAAAAAGTCTTGTAAAAAACAAGACAAACATTGGAGAGAAACTGAAAAATTACATCAGAAATGATTTGTCCACATTGAAAGTAGACAAAATATATTTTTTATTGGTATGACCTTGACGGACCACAGGTTGAATAGCGCTACTGTAAAGCCTCTATTCGTAGTTAGTAAAATAGACCATATCCCACTTAAACCCTCTATTCCTTCCTGCTTTTTTACATCCACAATAAATATGGTAACTAAAAATATCAGAGCTACAAGCTCACAACGCGGTGCATTGCAACACGTTGTGAGCTTGTAAACCGGCTATTTTTTGGCAAACACCTCCCCCAGAATTAGTCTCGCGAGCCAGACTGTTGTCTCCCACAATTTTCCTTTTCATACTGTCTAGAACAGGCCAGGGTTTCTCAAACTTTCACATTTCAACGTCTCCCCTTAACTCTGACAGTGTACAAAATGGAACCAAATGAGTCAGAGTTACAGACTTGTATGGGTCAATTTAGACCCCCCTAAAGGAACCCACAGAGTCCCTGGAATCCACTTTGAGAACCTAGAAAACAGAAGCTCTGGAAATGACCAACCGATAACAGTGGATGTAAAGTTTCTTCCCTGCTTCCATTTCGCCCCAAATTTGACTTAATATAAATCAAAATCATCTGAGCATATATATAGCTTGTCGCATACAAAGATATTTTAAAATATATTCTCGTGAACGGAAATGATGAACAGATGTCATCAACGAGTGCCGCGCTGTGAGCTTGTAGATCTGCTATTTTTGAAAAGTCATGGAAATTTGTGCAAATCTTTGGATATAAGTGTTTTTAAAGCAAACATTTGCAACTCAGATTTTGCTTCAGAAGACACTTATAGAACCGGGTAAAAAAAATAATATGTATATATATATATATATATATATAATATATATATATATAAAAAAAATTAAAAAAAATAAAAAAAAATAAAATAAATAAAATAAAAATATATATTATATATTCAAAAATAGCAGATCGACAAGCTTGCTAGGCGGCACTCGGTGCCGCACTGTGTGAGCTTGTTTATCTGCTATTCTTTAAAAGCATAAAATAATACTAATGTATACTAATGCGTACCCGGTCTAAATGGGTTAAACATGTATGATGAGGTGGTAAGCATCGGATACAGTCTCATTTCCTAACATATGAAGTAGAAGAACATCTTACTGGTTCAATGCACTTTTTAGCCAGAGGAGGAGATGGGAAAACACCAAAGATCAACACTCCCACGTACAGGTAGGTCAGTCCTACCAGGATGTACGCTATGGACAGGTCCCGTACCTGAAAAATAAAACATACAGTAAGCAATCATCTACCACGATGTACACACACCACACCCATTTATCACGCTTCAATCTTATAGTGTTCCAGTTCCAATTGTGTCTGCTCATTCTTTTGTGGAGAAAATGGATATTTTGTATTTTAAAGCAAATTGCCAGACATTGCCAGAGGGTTTATCACTTTCAATTCCACTTGTTTATCCTGTACCCTGAATGAGTTCTCTCTAAAAGCTGGTGGCCACCGTTTCCCTGACAGACCTTCAATAAAAGACCAGCCATCATCAATCCAATACTCATTAATACATGTTAAGGCTTGCAACAGTTAACCCGTTTAGTTTAGTTTCTGAACCAATGAGACACAGAGGGGCCTTTTCCACCAGCAAAGAACCGGTTCAGGTTCAGCAACTTTCTTGGAACCTTGGTTTGTTTTTGCGAACTGGCCACGAACCAAGTTTTGTGGTTCGGAACCAACTCGGTTCTCGGTGGAAAAGCTCACCTCTGGTTCATCCCATAGGCGGAAGAAAGAACCAGAACCGGTTCTTTCCTGGTGGAAATGCCCCAGAGTGAACAGACCCATAAGGGACCAAGATAATAGTATATCTTTTATTCATGTGAAAATGTATGGATAGAATACTGACTAATAAAATAATGGATAGTAGGTGCAGCCCTACTCACATTGTTCTCCTGGTGTTTGTTGCTCTTCATCAGCGTGATGACACAGTTGTGGATGAAGAAGGCCAGCGTCAACACTCCACTGAGCTGAGGGAACGTCACCCTGAACTCTACACGACACATGGAGGAGACAAGAACCAAAATAAATTATCTACAGGACACATGCAGGGTTCCCACACATTTTTACCAATTCATTTCCAAAACTTTTCCAGAATATTTAACCCAATTTCCAGGACTATATAACAATAATTCAGCTCAATAACAAGTCGCTTACTCCTATGTGCAATGCCCAAAGACAGGTAGTGTATGGCAGTGGTTCTCAACCTTTTCAGGCTTGACCCCCGAAATAATTATATTTTAACTGGGGACCCCGGCACCAGTTATCTACGTGATCATCTACATGCTCACAACGCCTCGCGTTGCGAGGCGTTGTGAGCATGTAGATCTGCTATTTTCACAATTTCTGCCTCTAATATTTGACAATTTGGCCAATGTTTAATTTGTCATTTCAGAGGTATTAACAAAATCAATAACCAAAGACAATGCATAGCTATTTTTTCCAGGACCTTCCAGGACCCTTGATCAATTCCAATACTTTTCCAGTACTGGAAAAATATTTTTCTAATTTCAAAATATTTCCAGGAATTTCATGACCGTGGGAACCCTCCACATGGAGACAAGACCCAAAATAAATTAACTCTACGGGATTCAACAAGGAGGAGGAGAAAGTTAATGATTAACCATTTAATTGTGTTTTTGTCGTTGACAATTACATTTCTGTTTGGCTTGTAGGCTTTGAAGTTGCACGTGGCAGTTATGACACATAACCTAAATATACAAATAAATTACTGCCATATTTGACAACTTTAAACTTTAAAAAGAACATTGATAGTGGAAATAGCCGATCTCCCGTGACGCGTTGTGAGCTTGTAGATCTGCTATTTCCACTATTTTTAAATGCTATGAATATATGAAAATCTTTCAACATGGAAACGATTATGACAAAATAATTGCGATTATGTCAAATAATTGCGATTAGATGATTATGTAATAATTGTGACAGGCCTAGAGACAAGACCCAAAAGAAATTAACTCTAGCAGGAGGAGACCCAAAAGAAAAATGTTGACCGGGACCCACACTTATGAAAATAGCAGATCTACCAGCTCACAACGCTGCACTTCAGTACTTCTTAAAACTTGTATTTGTGGAAATAATAACAATTATATATATATATATATATATATATATATTATTATTTTTTTTCCTTTTTTTTTTTATAGAATTGTATTCATGAAATACGTTTTGAAACAATTTGGAATACTTTTTAATTGATGAAAAGTATTTTCTTAATGTAGCAAAATGAAAAAAAAAAAAAGTGGATATTTTGTAGCGACCCATACAAATTCATAGGTGAAATTTCTTTCAAATATGAAAATAGATTAAAATGTCCAGTGATATTGTTAGGTTAAAACCAAACATAATTTGACGAAAGATTAAAGTTCTATATTTGGGATATAATCATTGCTAGAGTGTTTGTTCAGTAACACGGGTCTCCCTGTCTCTCCAGCTTTTTAATAAACAGATTTATTTTCTTTTTCAGGTGGGTTACAAATGTTATCAAATATATATATCAGCTTTAATTTTATAGTGCTCCAATCCAATTCCAATTTTGTCAACTCATTTCTTTGTGTCATCACTTCCAATTTCACAAATAATCTGCAAAAAATCTACACATTTGGTTGCATTTCCACAATCATCATAATTTTGGATACATCGTCTTCATGGACATGGCATGCCATTAAAGAGAGGTAAACTGACCTGGAACAAAGTACGGCGTGTAGTCAAACCAGTGGAACTCCATGTGAAAACCCAGACGAAACGCTTTCAGCGTGACCAGGAAGATCAGATAGACCACTGAGATGGTACCTGAGGAAGACATGAAACTATCAAAACAGACCAGTGGTTCTCAACCTCATAAGGCAGCGACCTCCCGAGAATAATCATATTTGACCCACCCTAAAAAAAAGATCTGCTATGTTTCAATAGCTAACGCATAAAATACTCCCAAGGTGTTAATGGGTTTTTAAAACACGTCTTCTTACCCAGGAAGGTGAACCTGGCGAAGAAGGAGGCGGAGCGGAAGTTGAGCAGCGGCAGCAGCAGGATGATGAGGTAGAGAGGGACGGTCTCCGTCTTGTTCCACCAGCGGTCGAACGCCGCCGCGTCGTCTGTGGAGTTGCCGCCGCCGTCCCCCGAGACGCCGCTGCCCAGGGGGTCCATCTGGGACGGGCAGATCACTGGAGCGTGCGAAAAACGGCACGTTAGGGCCAGTGTTGTTTTTGACAGCAAACTTTGATTTGGTTTTAGTCATAGTCTTTTGAATAAAATATAATTTAGTTTTAGTCATAATTTAGTCTAATTTTAGTCGACTAAATATCATAGGATTTTAGTTGACTAAATCTACAGTTGATTTAGTCAACTAAAATGTATTTTGGCAGGCCTTGATGGCATGACTGATTTTACACTTGGCTGCGTGCTGAAAATAGCAGATCTACAAGCTCACAACGCGTCGCAGCACGCAACACCTGAGAGCAACCAAACATAAAATGACTGTCTTCTTCACTAGTCCCTCCCTAACGTTTTAGTCTAGTTTTTATTTTGTTGACGAAATTGTCAATATATTTACATAGTTTTAGTCATCGCAGCTTAGTTTTTGTCAGTGAAAAAAACCCAGTCGACAAACATTTTTCGTCATAGTTTTAGTCGACGAAATCAACAATGGTTAGGGGGCAGTGGTTCTAACCCCCAAAATAATCATATTTGAACTGGGGACCCCCTCTCACCCTGCACAAGCACATTGTAGGAGTTGGCATTCCATTTAGTTTGACTCAATCTATTCTGTTGTGAAAATAGCCGATCTACATGCTCACAACATCTCGCAAAGCGAGGCGTTGTGAGCATGTAGATCTGCTATTTTCAATTTTTAAAAAGAATATTTGACAATTTGACTAATAATAATATAATGTTTGTCCAGAGGTACTAAAAAGGTATTTAAAGACCTTAAATTGTCACTTTAGAAGAAATGTGCAGACCCTGTATACTCTTATACTGTATGTTGGTCTATTTACTGTTGTGCGAGAAAACAATGTTAACATTTCACTAAACATCTGGGAACCCCCCAAAAATTGTTTGGGGACCCCTCTGGGGATCTCAACCCACAGGTTGAGATGTGTTAAGGGGGCGCGCAGTGCTATTGTGAGGTTCAAGTAGTCTGAGGCTAACATGCCGACGCTGGTGAATGCTAACCTGCCGACACTGGTGAATGCTAACCCTACCCCTACACCCAACAGGACTACTGGGACCTAGAAACAACGGGACCACCCCAAATAATCATATTTGAACTGGGAAACCGCTTCACCCTGATTAGAACTTGGAATGCAGGAGTTGAGGGCGAGGCATTCAATTTAGTTTGACCTGGTTCCACAGATATTGTGAAAAATAGCAGATTTATAAGCGCCGCGAGTCATTGTGAGCTTGTAGATCAACTTTTTTTTCAAACTGAAACATTTTGCCTCATTCTTACTGTATTATTATTGACAATTTGGCCAATGTGTCACCAAGTTGTTTTATAGTTTGTTGATTACTTTTGATGCAGTAATTGACTTTTTTCTTTTCTTTCTTTTTTATATCTATTAAAAAGGACTTAGAAGTCATCTGGGGACCCCCACAAAATCATGTGGGAACCACAGGTTGAGAACCACTGAGTTAAGGCATTAGTTCTCAAACATTCATGTAAAGGACCCCCAAATTGTGTTTATTAGCCCACGACCCCCATTTGAAAAGGGCCCCCATAAGAGAAGATTTTTAGGCCGTGGCTCTACATGTAGCAGCAGTGTTACGCAACCAAGGACCCCCATTTGGTACCATATTTTATCTCTGGGACCCCCACTCCCCAGGTCCATTTGGTTCCATTTGTATATTTTGTATACTATATACTGTATATATAATCTAGTTACAGACTCCTAACTATCTAATAACTAATCATTTTGCAAGGAATCCCCTGGAACCCCCTCAAGGACCCCTTGAGAAACACTGTGTTAGAGTACGACAGCTAATCCATCAAATCAATTTGATTACGAAAGATAAACAATTTCCAAATTAGCAAACTTCATGTTTTTTTAGCTGATTGACTAGTGATTCCCACTGTGTCTGGGCCTTGTACCCTAGATAGACGATAAGCTTTACGGAAATGAAACAAGGTAAATATTGATCTGAGAACTTTAAGATTGCAAAAGCACAGATACGACTTGTTTTCCGTGGTATGCTATGTGTCATATAACACCCTCATCAGTGTGATCTTACCTCGGTCTGAGCCGTTGGTCCCGTAGTCTCCTGAATCTGCCATACTGACATTGTAGGCATAATCTGTGGACACATGAAGAAAACTATTCAAGTTTTAAATGACTAAAGTAGAGCCTGACCATTTTTTTATCGTAATTCGACAAAAACATATTTTTACCAAAATATAATAATAATAACGTTTTTCTACAAGTTGGTTTTCATAGTGTACCAAGAGCAATGGAATCCAATCGCTTCCTGGGAAATCAATAAAACTACAAAAGGCCCCTTAAATTCAATTCTGAACATTACATCTTTCTCCCAGAGCACTTTACAATGTGACACAGATGGTGGAGGAAACCATGCAAGGCTCATCGGGAGCACTTAGTTGTTCACTGTCTTGCTCATGGCCACATGGACAGTCCAGGGGGAACTGGGGATCGAACTGAGAAACCTTCCAATTCGCAGCCACCGATGCAAAAAACTAACTGTGCTACAGTACTTACTATGGATGAATTTGCCAGTGTTGTAGAGGAAGTTGGACATCAGGACCCAGTAGACAACCATGGCACCGATCAGAGACACCATGGAGAACACCAGGCTGGACCACTGGCCAAACTTCCCAAAGTAGTACTTACACACATCTGGAAACTCCCAGTCTGATGTGCTGATATACGCTGTGGAGAGAGAGACATGTCAACATATCAAAGACTGTTTTATTCTGGAACGTATTACTACACATTATTATTTTAGCCATTACAAAAATAGCAGACTATATTTAAAGATTTGCAAAAGATTTCGCGATCAACAGTGTGTACTCACGTATGGACTTGGGTGACTTCAACACTCGTAAACAACAGTAGAGCATCAACAAGCCCATGGAGATGAGGATGATGATCCCCAACGTGAAGCCAGCCTGACAACACACACACACAGTCACACACAATGCACACACAGTCACACACAATGCACACACTCAGCATCAATACCTTATTTTACAATTCATATAACACATCACAGATTGACGCATTGTGACCATAAAATAAATATCTTCAGTCTGTGGACTGAATATTGAACCAATGAAAAGTATTAACAGGTAACGTTTTCATCTTACAGTGACAATATGTTACATTGTTTTTTGTTGTTCATATTTAACAATCATGAGGTAAACACATTCCATAATCCCTATGAAAAATTAATGCAATGTGTGTTTTAAGAAGTTATTTCGAAATTAACCCACTTAGAATGGGTACACATTATTGCGTATCATTATTTTATGCTTTAACTATTGAAAAATAGCAGATATACAAGCTCACAGCGTGGCACCGAGTGCCGCACTGCGAGCTTGTAGATCTGCTATTTATGAAAAATCGTGAAAAATAGAATTTTGACCCGATTCTATAAGTGTCTTTTGAATCCTTCTAAGGTTTTTTGAAAAACCAGTTTCTATGTCAGCAACCTGGCCAGCCATCGTCAAAGAAAATGTCCTTTTCACTTAACTGGAGCTCAGTTAGTCTGTTCTTGAGAGACTATTAGTGGTTCTCAAACCTTTTCATGTGAAGGACCCCCAAAATGATATTTATTTGGCCACGGACCCCCAACTCAAAATATTTAGTTCCAGGGACCCCCCAGAAGCAAAATTTGAGTTACAAACGTTCGCTTAAAAAATACATATATTCAAAGATTTTCACACATTTTCTAAAATAAGTGAAGCAGATATAAGCTCACAGCGCGCTGCAAGCTTGTATATCTGCTATTTCTTCAATAGTTAAAGCAGTCAATAATTCTAGGCCTAAATGGGTTAAGAAGTTATTTAGAAATGTCAAGACTTCTGTACTAACAGAACTCAAGGATATGTAAATCTACAGTATAAATAATCACCTGTTTTATTCCCCAGGGTATACTGAGGATGGAGGTCCCCATCATGGTGTTCCAGATGGCAAATCTGACAGGAAGGAGGAAATTACATCATTAGAAGCGGGAAACAGAGCGGGTACGTTTGAGTTGATGGACAAACATTCAGTAAAGATGGTTGATCTAGAAAGGGACCTTCCCAATGGGAGCCAGAAATGGTACACAAATCCTACAAATGGTCTCCCAAGTCAGTGGTTCTCAACCTGTGGGTCGGGGGTTCCCCAAATTATTATTGTTATCCCCAGATGATTAACCTAATGTGCAATACTGTTTTTTCACAGTAAACAAAACAAAACAAAATAAAGTTTAAGTGTATAGAGGGTATATGGCATATATGCACATTTCTAAAGTGACAATTTAAGGATTTTTTTAATACCTCTAAAATGACAAATTAAACATTCGCCAAATTGTCAAATATTAAGCTGCGTCCAAACCTGAATGGCAGGGGTCCCAAACATTTTAATTCATTTCCAAAACATTTCCAGAATATTTAAAGCTATACTGTGTAAGTTGCTCAACTTGTGGTCAGTAGCTCTATAGCAAACCTCGGTCGCGTCCGCGTCTTTCGGCCGTTTTTCGGTTCTCACACCCCCGCGTCTGCCTCCACCTCGCCGAGATCTATCTTTTGAGGGGTCCCTGGTTGCTGTGCGTTCAGCCATTCCGGAGATACACTCCTTCACCCATGCTTCACCGTGCACCCGAGTATAGAGACACACGGGAGACTACAAATATGGCCGCCCTAGCGACCCCACTCCAAGATGCGCTGTGATTGGCCGGCAGTGTATAACCCTCGCTGTGATTGGCCGGTAGTGTGATGACGCAATTTTGCCGCGAAAACCGGTCCCCGGTAGGGATCATAGAAAACATATAAAGAGAAGGCTTTAGAAGCTGAAAATAACGGAGTGGGGGTTCTAAAACTTTAGCGATTTAACAGTTAGGACAATTTTAAGATTTGTTTTATAAAAAAAGTTACATGGTATAACTTTAACCCAATTTCCAGGACTATATAACAATAATTCAGCTCAATAACAGGTCACTTACTCCTATGCGCAATGCCCAAAGACAGGTAGTGTATGCCAGTGGTTCTCAACCTTTTCAGGCCGTGACCCCCGAAATAATCATGTTTTAACTGACGAGCACTAAGAGTTGAGGAATTTTGTATAACACGGTTCTATTGTGAAAATAGCAGATCTACATGCTCACAACGCCTCGCGTTGCAAGGAAAAATCCAACTGAAGCAACCGTAGCTTCCCCCTGACTCCGCCCATCGACCGGGTGTTTCGCCTTGATTCCAACGGGACATGATTTTTTACCAACGCGGACCTGCGCGACAAAGTGACGCGATAGAAGCGACTAGAATAGAAGAAATAGCTTCATGTTTGAACCCAGCTTTAGAGGCAGACATTGTGAAAATATCAGATCTACATGCTCACAACGCCTCGCAACGCAAAGCATTGTGAGCACGTAGATTACATTAATGAGCCAACTGCAAGAGGTCGAAAGAAACCACACCAAAAGGTTCTTATCACACAAATATTTGGTGGCCCCTGACTTAACTGTGTAACTGTTGAAGACCCCTGCAGTAGTGTCTACTTACATGTAGGGGTGGGCGATATGGAAAAATACAATATCACAATATTTTCCCAAGCTGTATCACGATACACGATTTTATCACGATTCTTTTTTCAAGTTGGTTTTTATGGATATTTTTCAAGTTACTTGACAAAAACTAGACTCTCTGGGTTCCTTTTGGGAGGTCTAAATTGAACTTTACAAGTATGTAACTCTGACAGTATACATGCTGTCAGAGTTAAGTGGAGACCATGACATTTTACATTTTGAGAACTACTGATTTAGACCAAAATGAAGGTTTAAATTGAATTCTGCAATGAATCTCTGCATTAACGATCAAACAGGATTTTTTACAAGGCTCCCTCAATTTGCATCACGATATATATATATACGATACCTCTGAAAAGGCATATCGTGGAGACATTGTATCGTCTCAACGATAATTATCACCATATCGCCCACCCCTACTTACATGGTGACGATACTGGGGTTTCTGGAGGCGCGGTCGCCCCCGGTAACCTTGAAGGCGGTCCCTAGAGGACTGTAGATGTAGATCTCCTCGGGCCGTGGGATCACATGGTCCGGGGGGCTCTGTGGGAGGGGTTTAAGATAACGATGAGGACGTGGAAAAGTCATCGACAGTATAATCACTGAGAAATGTATTAGTTGCAGCAGTTGATAAGCCACATTTTGAAGACGATAACGTTACAAATACGAAATGGAGTGAAACAGTTGCTTCCTGACCAGATTTATTTTAAACTGTGGTCATAACATTTCACTAAGGCCATTTCTTAAGTCAATATGTTAAAATGATGTGCCAATAAGTATTGTTTTCGATTCAATAACAGTTGTGATAATCAGGTTATTCATTTAACTTGGTTTAACACTTTATAGAACAGCAGATTCAGACAAAGTGTGTCAATGTTTTATAGGGCTGTCTTCGACACAGGATTTATGAAGTCGATTCGAGTCGCGGGGGTTAATCCGACGCGTCGACGAATCGTTTTATAGTCTACTTTGTGTAAAAAAAAAAAGAAAAAGTGTTGCTTTAAACCACGTCAACATAATAGAATAATACATTAAGAGATGAATTGAATACACAGTGTTTTCGGTGATATCGGTGCGCGAGCACAAATGTTATCTGCATAGCAGTGTACAACCATAGAGTTATAACACACCGTTAAAACAAATAAAACATCTCCGCTGTTTCAACTCTGCCCCGTCTCTCGGCAGCGTGCAGAATAGATGAGACATTCGCGAACGATTCCGCTCTCTTGAACGGCTCTTTTAAATGAACGATGGGATCCAGTCCGCAGTCGCGGGACACAGAGCACTGACAGAGTAATGAGTCAGTGTCGAGAACGGATTCATTTCAGAAAAGGATCATAAACAGGTGGAGGCACAGCTCCCGCTTGAGCCAGCAGTCATGGACGCAAACACAGCGAAACACAATCATTCATCATGGATTACAACACTGGAACAATTCAGAAGCACTTTAATTAGAAAATGTAACTTGTAGCCTACACTTGTGTATGTTAATTTGACTTTAGAAGATTGTTTACTACTTCGTGGACGCGCGTTTGTGCTGTGGCAGGTTATTTAATATGGGATTTTGACAGCGTGCTTCCTCCTCTTAACGGAACAGTCCCGGCTCTGAATGTTTTAACGAAGCGGCGGTCTGAACCGTTCTGGCCGTTCCGTCTCACTTTCAACCCGACGCTGGTGCAAGACAATAAATAACTGTTCGCCAATTGCTACTTCTCATTGGAAGTACATGACACCACACCAGTCCAGCAGTGCACCGCAGTACTGGCAGTAGTAGGCTAACTGGTGATATAAAAAAATATATATTTTCGCTTCGACTCAAACAATTGGCGTCGATTCCCGGGGCTTAAAACGACGCGTCGATTCGTCGATTTTTAGAAGACACCCCTAATGTTTTATCATTTAACATAAAACTAAAAAGCATTCTTCATTTACCTCCTGTAGTACCAATATAAACCCATAGGGGGAGACATCCCCCCATTTGAGAAACAGTCTGTTCTGATGATCCAGATAGGGAGAGTATTTTTTGCAGGTCTTTAACTCTGCAAGGCCCAGCGTTGCTTTTTGGCAACATTTTTTTAAATCATTTAAAAAAAAATGTAAGTTAGTTTTCCTGTTCTTTTTTCACATTAACATCACCATTAAATCCTATTGTTTAGTATTACAATGCCATTGGCCACGCTATTTGCATATAAATACCCCCCACAGGGGCTGACATTCACACCTCCCAGAGAAGTTAAAATTCCAGCGTCTGGACGAACTGAAGCTATTCCTCACTAAAACATAAGTAAAATGCCTTTAATATATTTTTTCATTATCATTAGAATGTCTAGAACATGTACATATGTTATTATTGTGAAAAATATCCCCAAAATGCAAATTAGAGCATGATTTATGATTTATGGGTATAAAACCTTACAAAAACATTATTATTTTTTTAACATTACATTTTCCTGTGATTAGGACTCCTACAACAGCATCTGATTTTTTTTTCTTTTTTTTAATTTGGCCAGTAGAAATTCATTTGGGTCTTGCAGGGTTAATGGAGTCATCCAGACCAAAACACATATAGGGTTAAATCTGTCTTTTATCATACCCCTTTATACCTGCTTTAGTCGATTTTTTTCATAGCTGCCCCTGTTGCTAGATTTCGGCTGCCCCTGTTGCTAGATTTTGCGGACCCTCTCATAACTAACAGAGTAGATAGACTTTATACTAGTGCGGTTATTTCTTCAGCTTCAAAGTTAGTATTTTTTATTGGATTGTGTTTACACAACGTCCTGAGACCAACAAAACCGCTGTTTTGACCTCACAGGCACCCTTACTTGTCAAACGGCTTCTGCTCTGCACCAGAGCAGGGAGAGGAGAGGCTAGAAAGGGAGGGGAGGGAGGGGTCGGTTTGACAAGTAAGGGTGCCTGTGAGGTCAAAACAGCGGTGTGGTTGGTCTCAGGACGTTGTGTAAACACAATCCAATAAAAAATACTAACTTTGAAGCTGAAGAAATAACCGCACTAGTATAAAGTCTATCTTATAGGGTGACCATAGCTGAGTGGTTAGGGAGCCTGCCTGGGGAACCAGTTCCCCTGGTTGTCCCTGGTTCGATTCCCGGTCAGGCAGCAATGTGTCAATGTGTCCCTGAGCAAGACCTTAACCCAAAATTGCTCCCCGAGCGCCGAATATGGCTGCTCACTGCTCCTAGTTGTTATAGGATGGGTAAAATGCAGAGATAAATCTCACGTATGTGCAAATGTACGCGACAAAAAACGTCCCGAAGGCGCGGGACCATATTCTCTTCTTCTTCTCTACTCTGTTAGTTATGAGAGGGCCTGCAAAATCTAGCAACAGGGGCAGCTGAAATCTAGCAACAGGGGCAGCTATGAAAAAAATTGGACTAAAGCAGGTATAAAGGGGTATGATAAAAGGCAGATTTAACCCTACATGTGTTTTGGTCTGGATGACTCCTTTAAGTCCGAGTGTATCAAAAAAGCAACTGGGTTAAGCACCGTTGGTCTGATCAGTTTAACCTTCAGCACTCAGCAGGTTAGCATTCACCAGGTTAGCATTCACCAGCGTTAGTTTTACTGAGGTTAGGGTTAAGGTTAGGTTTAGGCATAGGGGGTTTAGGTGTATCTCCGTGTACGAAAGTCCGGAGACTTTCGTGCAGCCAATCACAAGCTTCCGCTGCCTTAACCCAGTTGCTTTTTTTATACACTCGGACTGAACGACCTGCAAAAACACTCTCCTGATCCAGATAGTCTTCTGTAAAAGAGTGTGTGTGTGTGTGTGTGTGTGTGTGTGTGTGTGTGTGTGTGTGTGTGTGTGTGTGTGCAGTCTATCAAGAGCTCCCAGTCAGTCTAATGTAGTATGTGTGTGTGTGTGTGTGTGTGTGTGTGTGTGTGTGTGTGTGTGTGTGTGTGTGTGTGTGTGTGTGTGTGTGTGTGCGTGCGTACCAGCAGTCTATCAGAGCTCCCAGTCAGTCTACTGTAGTAGTGCACTCTGCTGTTGAGGATAGCAGCCTCTGCAGACACCCTCTCCTGCGGAGCGTCTTCCACGATGTTCCGTGGCTCCACGTAGAACGGCCTGTGACACAAGACACAGTTAGCATCATGACCAGCAAGTCTCTTAAACACCTACAAAGATGACAGGTGCGTCGAGGAGAACAAACGAGGTTCCATCGCACTGAAAAAGAAAACGCACCTAGTCTTCAATTGCAAAAAAAAAAAAAAAGGAATATACATTCCGGTCTGTTAGACCAATGGTTCTCAAACTTTTTCATGTCAAGGACCCCCAAATTGAGACGTATTAGACCCCCATTTGAAAAGATATGCCAGGGACCCCCATAAGAGAGGATTTTTATGGCTCTAGCTGTGATTCTCAACCATTTTGATTTCAAGGACCCGAGTTTGACATGCTGCATGCATTAGGGCTACAGTACAGACCCCAATGTAATGGCATTTCTATATCTGGGACCCTGATTTATATTGTAAAATCTTAGAGAGTACAAATGGAACCAAATGGACCTTAACGGGTCCATTTGGCTCCATTTGTACTCTCTCTGAGTTAAAGACCAAGGTCTTTTTGGTTACTCCTAACTATCTATAATTTAGCTGGGGACCCCCCTGGAACCCCCTCAAGGACCCCTGGGGGTCTCCGGACCCCACTTTGAGAACCAATGTGTTAGGCCTTCATCAGGCTATCTTCATTTATCAGACCGAAACGTTGTGTATTGCCATTAAAGCTTTCTTTTTTTCCTTTAGCATTTGAAGACGTAGGAGTTTTTCTTTATCAGATCTTCGGGACTAGGGATGTAGCTCGAAACAAGGGTCCACTACAAACTCGATAACAAATGTATTGAGTACCCGGTATCAATAAGCTTTGGGCTTATCAAGCTTGTTATTGAGCATCGTGGCCCATGACGTCATGTTTAAACAATCAAGACAAGAGGTGATCAGAAATTATTACAGTACTATTCATAATATAAAGCCATTTAATACTTACTGCACACTAATGAATGATTGTTTTAATGAATATATGTGTTAATTTAGTCAATTATCATCTTCATAGATGGTGGTCAACTGCAAACTCAGTCACAAAAAAAAAAAGAGTTCTGTTCAGAATTTGTCGTCTCGCATCTTTCCACAAAATATTACAAAACGCTCAATAGCAGGATCGATAAGGTGCTCACTATCAATACAAACCAGTAAGACTCCCTAATCGGGAGATAAGCGACCGTAGGTGGCTTATCTCCACAAATAGGGCAAAAATTTGTTTTTCCAAAATCTTCCTGATCCATGTTGATGACATGAGTGTAGACATGCTGTGTAGTGATATTTGTGATTTTAGGCCAAAAACTGTAGGAGCAGTGTCCAAAAATGTGTTTTAAAAATCGGCCTGAAGGTGGCGCTAGAATAGGGCCATGTGAGAAATGAGGGGTGGGGTCTCCGCGTTGCCTTGGCGGACGAATAGGTACCGGCCCCGGCTCTCCCGGACGCTCCTAGCCCGAGTTACGGCATTTTATGTGCGCTGCAGTGGCAGGGGGTCCTCCACTGGGGGCGCCACCACTTTTGCATCCGTTCTGGAGCACCAGGAGTCGGTGGTCCCCGGGAATTCCCCGTGAGCAGCCCCGTTGGGGTGGTCATTTGGTCATTTTTACACATTTGGTCATTTTTTACATCTGGGGGTCCCCCAGGGACCTGGGGGTCCCTGGGGCTCCGGGGGTCCTTGGAGGTTGTAGTTTGGCAGGCAAGGAGTGTGTGTGTAAAATCTGGCATGGATCGGGTCAACGGGTGCGGAGATATAAGCAGGGAAAAAGTGTGACGTGTGACGTGTGAGCACATTTGGTCATTTTTTACATCTGGGGGTCCCCCAGGGACCTGGGGGTCCCTGGGGCTCCGGGGGTCCTTGGAGGTTGTAGTTTGGCAGTCAAGGAGTGTGTGTGCAAAATTTGGCATGGATGGGGGCAACGGTTGTGGAGATATGAGCAGGGCAAAAGTGTGACGGACTCACTCACTCACTCACAGACAGCCCGTGGAGGTTTCTACAGTAAGTAGCTCCCTACGGTCGCAATTAACTAGTTCCATTCCCTATTCATGGGTTCAATTTGTAGTCCTACAGCGGCCATATTGAGGACCAACACAGGTGTTCTGATTGATGTAGAACATTCATTCTATGCCAATCAGACAAGTGAAACACCTGTGTTGGTCCTCAACATGGCCACTGTAGGACTACAAATTGAACCCATGAATTCGGGACCTCCCAATCAACACTGTAGTATCATCAGTGTTAATTTAACTCACACACAAATGGAATTTATGTGTCAGAGTTACAGACATATAATGGGTTGGGTGCATTTGGCTCCCAAATATAAATTTGGCTTGGGACCCCCTGGAACCCCCTCAAGGACCCCTGGGGGTCCCTGGACCTCACTTTGAGACCCAATGACTTACAGTACACCAACCACCTGTATAACCCACCCACACCATCTCTTTCAGGTCTCCTCTCGTTTCCTGTCACATGACCAATGATGACACTTTGACCTTTGAGTGAGTCATATCTTCCAGTTCCAATAAACAGACGGTGCCAGCAATAAACAGCAAGAATACTGTCGACATGAACCATCGTCAAACTAGCCTGATTTATACAACAAACTACACCATACATGGGCAACTGGCGGCCTGGGGGCCACATGCGGCCCCCACCTTCACTTAATACGGCCCGCAGGTTGATATTGGAGTACTGATATATTATTGATTTCAGCTGTTACAATTCCAAACATGGAAAAAAATGACCGGCTTTAATTACTTCAGTCTATATTAGTAGCTAAATGACTAGTATTAAAATGTTATTGTATTTTTTTATGTCAAATGTATTTGTATTTAAGTTCATAAAGTTAACATAAGAACATATTAATACATTTGAAAATTTTAAACAAAAGAAGGGGAAAAAAGTTACATTTCGGGGTTCCAATTCAAAAATAGCAGATCTACAAGCTCAAAACGCGTCGATATTATTGTATTTTTTATGTCCAATGTGTTTGTATTTAAGTTCATAAAGTTAACATAAGAACATATGAATGCATTTGACATTTTAAAACAAAAGAAGGGAAAAAAAGTTGCTTTTCGGGGTTCCAATTCAAAAATAGCAGATCTACAAGCTCAAAACGCGTCGCCCTGCGACGCGTTTTGAGCTTGTAGATCGGCTATTTTTGCTATGTATATGCAATGTGGCCCTCTGGAGTGAGTGTGAAAATGTAGTGGCCCTCTCCATCATCAAAGTTGCCCACCCCTGAACTACACCATAAAAACTGGTCAAACATTGGTCCAAACTGTCAAATAAAAACAGCAAAACCTTTTAAAATAGCCAATCTACAAGCTCCCAACGCTGTAAGCCAAAGAGCGTTGTGAGCTTGTAGATCAGCTATTTTTAGCACGCGACAACGTCGTTATGACAAAGTACACAATTACTGACCGTATACACGAGGGGGGGGGAAACCCTGTCCAAGACTAATTAACGAAGTCATATAAATCTATCTATAAATGGCACGGAATCTGTCTGTGCGTGCGTTGAGTGTGCCGCATGCATGGCATAACTCGAGCACCGTCCAACAGATGAACTTCAGACTCGGCATGTGTGTATCCCTGAGGAGCTAAGGGTGTGTTGTGCTGATGGGAGTGGGAATTTCGGTCAGAATCGGAAGTAATTGCGATTCAAGTTTTTGTCGTTGAAAATTACATTTCTGTTGGCTTTTAGGCTTTGAAGTTACACATGGCAGATATGACACATAACCTAAATATACAAAGAAATTACTGACATAATTGACAACTTTATACTTTATAAAAAGAACACTGATAGTGAAAATAGCCGATCTACAAGCTCACAACGTGTCGCATCGCGATGCGTTGTGAGCTTGTAGATCGGCTAATTCCACTATCTTTGAATAATTTTAATAGATGTTTTTTTTGTTTGTTTTTTCAACACGGAAATGATTATGATGATTAGAAGATAATGTAATTATCGTGACAGGCCTAAACCCGAGATCCCTGATGGGATCAATATGAAGTCAAAGTGCCGACACCACAGACTGGTCTCCAGGTACTATGATAATGGGTACTGCACAAGGGGAATGTGTTCCCAACAGGCATTGGCCTAATTATATGAATACAATATAATATGGAATTCTTATGCTGTCTTTTAAAGTGACCAGTTTGTACAGACAGCACACTAAAGCATGCCATGGAGGCATGGATGTACGACACCATGCTGGTTGAAAACATAAACACATGTTTTCATTCCACAGGTAGTCATTGTATGTTAAAGTGGTATTTCGCCTCAACTTAAAACACTTCTGGGGTCAAAATCAGGCGTTTATGTGCATACAAAAGTTTATTTTTTATTTTTTATTATTATACTTTTTTCAGTTGCTTGATTCAAAATGAGATATTTATTTTATCAGATGATGATAAATATAGAAACCCATTGTAAACCCATTAACCATGTTTTAGATAAAAAAAACACACGTTCTTGGTTCTCCACGATTTTCTTACCTTTTAGGGTGGGCGCGTGCGTGCCCATCGTGCGCGACGATCCGTGCGCACAGCATGGCACGCTTGTGAGCAAAACCCCCCCCAGTAAAATCCATGACACGTTCACTGCACTAGCTCTAGTTTTGTCTAAACGAAAAAGTGAACGGAGGGGAGATTGACACAGAGAAACATGTTGTCCCGCCCCCCTTCGTATCCGTTTCCGGACCCTAACCGGAAGCTCTGTTTTTGGAGCACTTAGGAACCCGATTTTGGCGATCCAATTTTTTATTGTTTTGAATTAAATCTATTGAATCCAGTGGTTCTCAACCTGTGAACCCCCAGGGGGGTCCCAAAAATATTTTGGGGGTCCCCAGATGATAAACTTAATGTGCAACATGTTTTCTCACTCAACAGTAAACAAACCAACATAAAGTTTAAGTGTATAGAGGGTATCTGCACATTTCTAAAGTGACAATTGAAGGACTTTTTAATACCTCTAAAATGACTAAATAAACATTTGCCAAATTGTCAGATATTAGAGGCAGAAAATAGCCGATCTACATGCTCACAACGCCTCGCAGCGCGAGGCGTTGTGAGCATGTAGATCGGCTATTTTCACAATAGAACCGTGTTAAACAAAATGTAATGCTTAAGCTGTTAGTGCTCAGGGTGGGGGGTCCCCAGTTCAAATGATAATTTTGGGGGTAGCGGCCTGACAAGGTTGAGAACCACTGGCACTGAATTAATCTAATAGCTCGGGAAACTCGGGTGTGGCGGTCTGAAACAACGGGACTAGCTCGTGGAAACTCGGGATATGGCAGTAAATTTAAAAAGGGAGATTGAATTTGAATGAACAGAGGCATGTCTGACGAATTGAATATCAAATATTGAATCGAAAGAACTTAAAAAATATAAAAACAAAAGCCAGAGTAGACGTAAAAATAAGTCAGAGACCCCTTTAAGCACATTAGGTTAGAGGTGAGTGCCCGCCACGGTATTTTTTTTGTTTGATCGCGTAGCAGAGGTTTGTTTGTCCAGTGTGTTTTGCTCAGATTAGATGCTTTCTTTGCTCAGCTGGTGGGTTTCTGTTGTATTGATCACATTGATTTGGCACTCACCAATCCCTTTCCTGTTTGTTTCTGTTCAGACACTCACTTTGTCTTGACAAATAAACGTCACATCACGTCATGTTTTCATTCGATATGTTACTGTCTCTCTAGTCTCTCATTTACAGACTTCTGCATTGCTGCAAAAAGAGCGACTGAACTTTTCCTTGACGATGGCTAGCCAGATTGCTGTCCCTCAATCCCCTAGAACAGTGTTTCTCATCCTTTTTTCTGAATGGGCACATTTTTCATGTTCCACAAACATAATACGGGGGTGTAAATATCGTCACCAAGTTTCAAATTTGTACGTTTCTTCGCAAAGTAAAGCCCTGCTTCATCATACAAGGCTGTCGCACAACAGTAGTGAAAACAGCAGATCTACAAGCACACAACGCCTCGCGGTGCAAGGCGTTGTGTGCTTGCAGTGTGCTTCACTAGTTTAAATCATTTTTAAAATGATAAATACAATACTGGCTTTCAAGCAGTTTCTAGGGGCACACTTGACCCTTCTCAGTTGCACACTTAAGGTCCCCAGGCACCGTGGTTGAGAAACACTGCCCTAGAACAGTGCTCCTCTACCTTTTCAGGCTGTGACCTCCCAACATAATAATCTTTGAATTATGATTCAATGATTTGTTCGACCACTTTCACCCTACAGTATAGGCCCACATTTGCTATTTGAAAATAGTCGATCTAAAAGCTCAAATTTGTTTGAGCTTGTAGATGTGCTATTTTCAAACAGCCGTTAAAAAAGTGAAAATATTTCGGCCCAGAACGGGGCACCTAAGCTCCAATGTAGCCTGACGGCGCATGGCGGGTTCGAGTCCTGTTTACGATGATCTTTAAGGCATGTCTCTCCCCATTTCTCTCTCTCCCTATTTCCTGTGTCTCTACTATAACAACATAAATAAATCCCAAAAAGCCCCAACAAAAATTGCTTAAAAAGGTTTTGGAATATTTTCAAATCATTTTAACAGCACAAATCTCTTGCACAAAAGCTTTTCAGGGTCCACAGCCAAATACATATTAATGTCTGTGGGGGTCCTTGACATAAAAGTTCGAGAAGCACTGCCCTATATACTACAGTATATCAGGCATTAGCTCTTCTAGGCCCTGGGTTCAATGGCAGGGTCTATATTTGGTTTTAATTTCCACATTAATGAATAAAAACACAATCACGACAACACCACAAACAAGGCAACACAAGCTTCCAGTAGACTCCACTTCATAATTGTCAAAACATGCATGGAACGTTCCAAAATAAGTGTGTGTGTGTGTGTGTGTGTGTGTGTGTGTGTGTGTGTGTGTGTGTGTGTGTGTGTGTGTGTGTGTGTGTGTGTGTGTGTGTGTGTGAGAGAGAGAGAGAGAGAGATACAAAGAGAGAGCAGAGAGAGAGCAGAGAGAGCGTGCGTTGCACAATACGGAAAGCTAGTTAGTAGCTGTGAAATACCAAAGTGGATTAAAGTTAACACAAACTGGCGAGGACATACACACACACACACAAACGTGATTGTTTTCTATGGTGGAGTCAGAGTAGGAATGCTGGTCCCTCTTACCAGTAAACAAGTTTAAAAGCTTAAAGGTCCAACCCAGGATTGTTCGGAACATAGGCTTCTATTCACGTCCATTATTATCATCATCATCATCATCATTATTTACCAGTTTGATTGGTAAATGGAAAATATGCTTTTAACTTTCCTAACCAATCATAAATCTAAATACTGTATATACTGTAGGTCCGTAAAATTATAATGTTAACAAAACCTAGGTGGAGTAAGTGATATTTTGTTGTTGTTAAAATGTTAAAGTTCTATATTATGATAATAACATTAAAACCTGGAATTATTTTATACTTTAGCTATTTAAAAATAGCAGATCTACAAGCTTGTAGATCTGCAATTTTTTTTAAAACCATGCAAATCTTTGAAAATATCTGTATTAAAGCGAACATTTGTAACTCAAATATTTGCTTATGGGGGGTCCCTGATACCTAAAAGTTTGAGATGGGGGTCCATGGCCAAATACATATAATTGTAGGGGTCCTTGACATGAAAAGTTTCAGAACGACTGTCGTAGAAACATGCGTTTTTCAAAAACCTTAGAATCGGGTCAAAAATATTCAAAGACTTGCACGTTCCCAATCTTTCAAAAATAGCAGATCTACAAGCTTGCAGCGCGGCTGTGAGCTTGTATATCTGCTATTTTTAAAGTAATAATGTGTTCCCGGTCTTAATGGGTTAATACACAGAAAATACATTGTCAGGTGGGATACCAATTTTCTCCAATGAGGAGAGAACTTGAGTTTTATAGTGTTCCAATAGTTCCAACACAAATGACTGCACCCTGTATCCTGCATAAGATCTCTCCTGGTTGGATGAAATTGGAATCCCAACCTGAAAATGTATGGTCTGTTTTTAACGGTTTACTAAAGAGCTGGAAAGATGGGGACCCCTGTTACTGAACAAACACTCTATAGCAGGGGTTCCTAAACTTTTTTGTCTCAGGGCACCCCATAAATATTTTTTTTTATCCGAGGTACCTACTTTGTAATTTTCTATTCACGTTCTACAAGCACACAACGTCTCGCATCGCGAGGCGTTGTGTGCTTGTAGATCGCCTGTTTTCACTTGTTTTGTGCGACAGTCTTGTATGATGAAGCAGAGCCTTGCTTTACCAAATGTTGCGAGGAAAACGTTGAGATAATAGCCATTTTGGTTAGAACTGACTGAAAATAACATTGCACTTAAAGTTTAAAATGATACTAAATATTTTTTTAAGTGTCCAAATAAATTCCAAATATCATCAAATTATCTTGCGGCACCCCTGGACTGCCGGCGCGGCACCACCCACTTTGAAAACCCCTGCAGCAACGACTACTATCACAATACAGAGGTATTTAACACTTATTTTAACTCCCATAATTCATTGATTCCACATCATTAACCATATAGTATGTGATACACTATTAATGTACCTTTTATAGTCACATTTGTCCTTCACAGTCAATGCTGTGGTCAATGCTGTTAGCCCAACCACAACACAGAGCTCTTTATCTGAAGCGTATTCGCCAACAAATGATCTTTATCATGTCACGCGTGTGTCCGTTTAATCTTTCTAGGCTACAGCCTCTTCACAATTCCATGAGTGACTCCTCTCACTAAACAAACTTGACTTCAGAGATCACATCCATGTCTCGAGTCATATGATACGCGCTTACCATGTTATCATTGGCTATCGTTTTACATGCCCATATCATTCGCTGCAGACGCCATGTCATGTACCGTGTTATTGTCAGAATCAGCGAATAATTCTAAGAACGCGTGGCAGCTGTAGCTTAGAGAGTAGAGAGGTAGTCTGGAGGGCGCTGGTTCACCTCCCAGCTGCAGTCTGTGTGTCAAAGTGGTCCATGAGCAAGGCATTTAACCCTTAACTGAATGCGTTTGTGTCGGTTGATTTTAACACATGGTATGCCTAACACGTCTACTCAGAGACCTGTTAACTGGTTACCATGGTAACCGATAGCCCCTGCATTGCCGTGGCCGGGGGTGAGCGGGGAAAAAAACTCAGTTTCCCATGATTCCTTGCTGGAACACAACATCAGCCGGTGTCCATTGAATCGTATTCATTCTGGCTGCAGAAACATGGATATATCTCGCCTTCTTTTCCCGTGATATAACCCGTTTTGTCAAAAAGGACTGTTTTCTATGGACCATAACGTATTCACGGATCATTGCGGTTGTATTTTTTGTTCTCCGCGTGAAAGTAAAGTTTGGCAGCATAAGTGTTAAAAGTATTGCAATTTCTTTTAAATAAAAATCGATCTTGGAAGATCAATTTATGAATGTTACTGGATTCACCTTCCATCCTACTGTCTGTAACAGACAATCGTTTACACCACTGGTTCTCAATGTGGGGTCCAGGGACCGCCAGAGGTCCTTGAGGGGGTTCCAGGGGTCCCACGCTACATGATTATGAGTGTACAAATGGATCCTAAATGACCCTCATGGGTCCGTCTGTAACTTACAAGTTAAATGAACACAGGAGGATTTTAAAGCGTAGATTGGGGTCACAGAGACAAAAGAGCGAAGTAAAAAAAGTATAGAATCTGTGGCCTAGTGCATTTAAAACTGGGGGTCTTCTGAAATGAGTGATTTAGACAAGAGAATCCCTGGTGTACATTATGATCATGATGGTGTACATTATGATCATGATGGTGTACATTATGATCATGATGGTGTACATTATGATCATGATGGTGTACATTATGATCATGATGGTGTACATTATGATCATGATGGTGTACATTATGATCATGATGGTGAGCGTACCGTTTGATCCTGGAGTCCAGGGAGTCTGTGGAACCGCGGAGGGAGCTCTCTTCGGTCCGTATGGAGCTCAACAGCGGTCTGCAATCCTCCTCCATCGTCACACGGTGGGCCGGCGGTCACTGTCTCTACCTGAGGAACCAGAGTCCAGGGACGTGAGGAGAATGTTAGAGAGGCAGCGGCTGAAATCTCTCAAAATAATTGCTTTTTGGTGAAAATGTAGAAAATAGCGGACCTCCAAGCTCACGACGTGTTGTGAGCTTGGAGGTCGGCTATGTTCGGTGCTTGATACCACAATGAACTTACTGTAAGCATAAAAAAGACAATACTGGAGATGTGGCTTACGGCATGGATTTCTACAAAGTGAGGGCAATTCTTTCAACATACAGTAAGACATTCAAGTTCAGGAGAGTCCATATATGGACTTTTACATAATGGAGATCCAGGTGATGCTCCACATAGGGATCTCCATATTATGGGCATAAAGGGGATTTGGTTCCCCTCACAGTGATGTCAGAGCTTGATGTCAGAATGTGAGAGTCAATCAACAAAAAAGACGAGCGTTACCCATACAGACACGGACAAGATGTGACGGTTCTGATAGTAAACTGCAACCTACGGTCGCAATAAATACGTTTATTGAAGACTTTCTGGCATGGGATGCAATCCTCTACGCCAGACTCATACCACGCATATGGATTATATGCATAGTATGAGTATGAATTTCTGTATGTTTTGTTTGCTTCATGCTAAAAAAGAGAAAAGACGTAATTAATGTTTTCCATTTTGTCATGGTACAGTATGATGTTTATGCGACTTTTCATACATAGATGTTAAATAGACGTTTATGTACATGTTTTCATTTCCATCTCTGCTATATGTATTTGACTGATTGGCCTATTAGTCCATTTATTACAACATGTCACATTGCGAGGCATTGTGAGCTTGTGGATCTGCTATTTTGGAAAATGTATGAAGATGTTTTCAACATGGAAACGAATATGAAAAAAAAAAAGTTAAATAATTGCGATTAGGCAATGATAATTAGGCTATTTGTGACAGGCCTACTATCCAGAGAGACTTACAACAAGCGAGGAGACTGTAATGCAGAGAGACTGTAGTGCTTCGTAAACTATACAAAGTAACTCTTCTTCATGCAATGCTGTATTGAAATTCAATATAGGGAAGTTTAATTCTACTATATGAGGGCAGATTCTGCCAATGCTTTGCAATGGAAATTAATTTTAGCAGAAATCCACGAATGGCGAAGGAACCAATCATCATCATAAAAATAAAATACATTAAGTAAATATGTTCATAATATAACAGTTTGCTTGTATGGGGGGAAATGCTGACAAAGCTCAATTGAAGCACATGAACTTGAATGCAAATCTAAAAAGGAGGGGAGGATGGGATCTGGGAATATATTACAGATTCATTCATTTATCAAATAAATACAATAATTAATGCACTTTTAGTGATCGCTGCCTGTCAGGAAAAGGAAAAGGGTCGTTACTTTGTTGTCAAGTCACTGAGGAGGAGCCGAGAAGGGCTTATCTTGGAGCGCCCTTGTTTTCGACAAGCGACACCGTCGTACGGTGAAGTGTCATTCAAGTTAAAGTTAAATTGAATGTAATCAGATTAGGATCAAATGAGATTAAACAGCTTCTTCTTACCAGACTTGCAGAAGCAGTGTTTCGTGCTGTCGGTCTTCCGCTGATCCCCAGTCAGCTGATGTTTACAACGAGCCACACCGGTCACGTGATGCGCAAGTCATCATGTTTTTGTTATGTTTATTTCGTTATTTTTTTTAAATTACTATGGTTTATTCTCTTTTACTTTAACTCTTAAGTAACCTTGTTCAGGCGTGGACTGTATTTTATAATCATAATTATTGTGTTCATTATATTTCATATTATTTTTGATGAATACCAAGGGCTTCCGCGTCCAATGGTCACGTGACATGTCGTCACGTTTTGGTTTGGGTTTGTTCTTCTATTTTATTATTTATTAATTTGACGTAAAGCACCTTTTACTTGTTTCGATCAGGGTTCCATAAAATAACGTTTATTATTCATAATGATTAATATTGATCCGAGCGTGGGATTCATTCAGCCAAGATCAAGGCTATGTGAAGAAGGAAAGGCCATATACGTCACTTTTGGTGGTCACAGACTCAGATCAGACTGAAACACAGGGAAGGAGCAGTAAAAGATACCAATGATAAAGATATAGGCCTAGTGGCCTACTGGGACTAGTAAAGCCTAAAGGAGTGTTACTACTTAGGCTACTGTACGTGGTTCTCAAACTTTTTAATTTCAAGGCCAATAAATAAGGGTCAGTCCAAATGAGTACAAATACATGAATTATGTATTTGACCCTAACCCCCATATGAAAATGTTTTGTGCCAGGGGGCCTCAACCAGATTTGTCTTGTTAGAATGTTCCAAATTCCAAATTTTATTTCAACATTGGAAAAAAGCAGATCTGCAAGCTCACACAGCGTCACATCTTGTAGATCTGCTATTTTCAATTAGCTGATGTACAGTATAGGCTACAGGATTAAATCATCGCCATGCCAGCTTGTGATGGACAGTTTGATAGATAGATAGATAGATAGATAGATAGATAGATAGATAGATCAAGAGCAGTACAGTACCAATAAAGAGAAGGTGCATCAATAGAGGGGGCGAATTAAATATAAGTATACATAAAGTGTCTTACAAAAAAGAGACCAAAGCAGTCAATGCTAGTTAGTGCAACAAGTATCTCACTGTCATTGTTAAACAAGACAAATACTCAGAAACTACCAACACAGGCTATTAGATTTTTGTCACGGACAAACAAAATGACATAAACCAGCCCTAAATGTAATTAACTCGTAATGTGCAGGTGTCTATGACAGTGTGGTACACATTTTAAAACAAAGACAGTTAACAGAAGGGTCTCATGCTGCTCTGGGTCACAACAGTCTCATTTTGGGAATGAGATCTATTTAGATTTTTTTTTTTAAAAGGTGTCATGCACATCAAACAATGATAGGCTACAAAAATGATTTGTGGGACTTAAAATCCTGATTATTGCACTGGACTTTTTGTATAGAAAAAAAATGTTGAAATTTCAGTTCTCTGTTTGCTGCAAATGTTTAGTCTGCAAGTGTCAAGTTCCCTATCTTCACCATGCGTCACTTCTCACAGACCCTGAAAACAGCAGTCATTGCACCACTCTTAAAGAAAATAACCTATAAGAGCAACAACAAGAACACAAACAGATATCCCACAGGAAAATAAAACGAATACATGAAAACAAAACAAGCTAATTACATGAAGACAAACAAAAGACACTCAATAATTATAGGCCCATACATTGAAAGGATGGATTTTCTTTTTAATGAAACTACTTTTGAAAAAATGTTAGAATGTCTTTAATTTATGAGTGAGTCTTGACCTAAAGTTTGGAAAATATTACTGTAGAAGGTGTCTGCAGATTTTGTTGACTAAAAATATGACAAAGACTAGCTTTTTTCACTGACAAAAACTAAAGAAAAATGAAAAAAGAAAGAAAAGGAACTAAGACAAGTCGTTTTGTGCTTGGTTGCACACAAGGCATCACATTGCAAGATCTGTGGGTGGTGCTGGAGTGGAGACTGCCTGTGAATCCTTTTGCTGGTGTGGTAGCTGCCTCTGATTACTGTCCCTCCACACTTGAGTAAAAGCACCTATACCTATATAGCTATACTCTTTCCACCACTCTACATGAAAGTGGATATGTGCTTATGTTTTTGTCTCATCAGCAACAACTGCAAAGGGATGGTGAAGAAAGGGAACTCGGAAAGACACTTTCTGACTAATATCCTCAAATGATGATTACATTTTTCCAACCGACAGGGAACTGAGAAAATAAAGAACAAGGTCAAAACGGTTCATACAGACTGTACATACAAGAAAGTGCTGAAAGTCCTGTCATCATCAACGTTTTAATCCATTAAGAGATGGAACTACTTTAACCATTAATTTATGCTTTAACTATTAAAAAATAGCAGATCTACAAGCTCACAGCGCTGCAAGCTTGCAGATTTGCTATTTTCTAAAATCATGTTTTTTTTTCTTCCTGTAGACTGACAGGATATGGGGGGAGAGATGGGGAGAGACACGTGGCAAAGGTCCTCTGGATCGGGAATCAAACCGGCGACGCAGCCAGGCATCCATGCCTATGTGACAATGCCTAAGTGGTATGCGCCCGGACCAGTAGGCCAGCGGGCACCCCCAAATATTTGCTTCTGGGGGGTCCCTGGAACAACATATTTTGAGATGGGGGTCCGCGGCCAGATGTGAATATAACCGTAGATCTGCTATTTTCAAATATCCGGTGTAGTGTTTAAAGTGGCTACACTTATTTTAATGCTACAGTGCATTAAGTAATTTTGCTGTGAGAGCCCTGGAGCTCCCTCAAGGACCCCTGCCTGGGGGTCCCTGGATCACACTTTGAGAAGCCCTGGTCTAATAATAATGCATCAGATTTATGAACAGTAGCGCTGCTTTGTACCCAGTCACTCCCCGTCTCTCTCCCTGTTTCCTGCCTGTCTCCACTTACACTAAATAAAGGCTGTTAATAAAGTACCATTTTAAAAATCAAACCTCGGTTCGAAGTGAAGCAGTGAATTTTATTCATGTGTTCTAGAGCTATGAAATCTGTGTTCTAGATCTATACATTCTGTGTTCTAGATCTATACTTTCTATGTGCTTTAGTTCTATATTTTTGAGCGGTGCTAACCGCTCCTATAGACCGCTTTTTTACCAAAACTATGATGTCACAAATGATGATGACATGAGTTCGCTAGACCAATGAAACACTTCGATTCTGTTGATCTGTCCATGATGTCATAGTCACAGAGGCACTCGATTGGTTCACCCTGATTTAGAACGCGTTTAGGCCGCATAAAATACGTCATAACGCGTTTAGGCCGCGTAAAATACGTCATAAAAAATTATTGAGCGGTGCTAACCTTGAATTTCAAAATTATATTAGATGAATATCACTTATAAGTGAAAAAATAACCACACTTTTAGACAGACTGTGGAAAATCTTACAGGTTATAAATGATAGGCAGGTATTACAAGTAAATTAACAGACTTTGAAAAACTAAAATATTCATCTTCTGGCCTCTTCTCGCCTCTCTGGAGGCCTCTCTGGAGGTAAATAAGGTCACTTATCATTACACTATGACACTCTTACAAGCTACAATCCGTAGCATGGTCAACTAACTGATGAGAAATGACAATAAAGACTTATATAGTCTGAGCAGACCTCTAGACTGACATCATACACAACAAAAAGAATATTGCCATGCATGCCTATCAACACTGATTTGCGCAGGAATTAGTTTGCACCGCTCACTTCGCACGGGTGCGATTTTTATGACTTCTGAATGAATGAATGATTTTATCTGGAGGGCCAAATTGTCATGTGAAGCTTGACCAATCCTCAATTCTGCATGCACGGGACACACAAAGCCACTCCTTGGAAGCGGCTTTCACCGCTTCAGAAATGGGCAAAGTGGTCCTTTAAATGAAAGTTGAAATCAACAAAGCAAGAAATATGTGGGTGTGAGGAGAAAGGATCATCTGTAACAGGGTGTGGCCCTGTTACAGATGATGTCCAAAAATCATGCAGATCGGTACACAGTATCTCTGTAGCCGTTAAATGGAACGGGTATTTCTTACATTGATGCTCCTACATATTAGCATGCAAGCACCAGTTAAAGTTACTTTCCATCCCTCATATACTGTGTGCACAGTGCACATCCCATAACCCACACACTGCACATCATTTCGGAGCTCATATCTTTGAACGGGTGTCTGTCTGTCTGTCTGTCTGTCTGTCTGTCTGTCTGTCTGTCTGTCTGTCTGTCTGTCTGTCACAGCGTTTCTCCTCAGTGGCTGGAGCAATTGATCTGAAATCGCATCACAATTAGCATATGAACACACCCAACATAACTGTGAAGCCCGTTTGTCACTTTCACAAATCGTATGCTGTATATTAGCATTTTTATGGTGTATCTACTATCTATTCTGCATCTAGCTTGAGGCTCATCTATTCTGCATCTAGCATGAGGCAACATGTTTAACCAGCTCTCTCTGTGTGTGTGTGTGTGTGTGTGTGTGTGTGTGTGTGTGTGTGTGTGTGTGTGTGTGTGTGTGCAGGCAGGCGGGTGTGTGCGTGGGCGGGTGGGCGGGTGGGCGGGTGGGGGGGGGGTAGCCATTAAACGAAACGGGTATTTCTTACATTGATGCTCCTACATATTATCATGCAAGCACCAGTTAAAGTTACTTTCCATCCCTCATATACTGTATGCACAGTGCACATCCCATAACCCACACACTGCACATCATTTTGGAGCTCATATCTTTGAACGGGTAAGGGCTAGTTTTAGATAGTTCTTAGAGCAAAGAAAAGATGAGGCATATTCAAAATCTTGGAAAAGCTTTATCTTTTCTTTTGTGCATCATTATTGCGCATTATTTACAGTATAGCTGGTAGGTTGACGTAAAACACATCTTTTTACAGCAACCATTGACATTTCTGACCAGAAAAATGATCGTCTATTCACAGATAGACACCTTTATTGATCCTGCAGGGGAAATCCAGGCGCCACAGACTGCACAGCAGTTTCAGTAACAAATACAGGGCATTAGAGGTAGAGTAAGAGGCAATCATATTATGTAGTGTAACATTACAATAAAAATCAAACCTCGGTTCGAAGTGGAGCGGTGAATCTGAGCAGCTATACCCTGTGTGTGTTGCTAAATGCCTAAACTGTAAACTGTAAACTGTGCCTGTGAGTGAGTGGTGAGTGTGCCTGGCCTGCACAAAACAGCGCCCCTCCTTTAACTAGTGTGTTGTGTGTGGCCACTCAAGGTATTGCCAGGCTACGGACACGGCCACCCAGCCACCCAGCCACCCACCCACGGACATACCCACGGACATACCTGTCTATTGGGAGCGCTTTCACCGCTCCAAAAACACCAATTATTATTAAAAAAAGTACAAACCTACAAACTAGGTACAACCTATATACAATTTCTTACATAAGTAAACAACCTATACAATCATATACAATTTCCACATGGAATCCAGTATAAATAAATAAATACATACATAAATAAAATAAAATAACAGTAACTAAAATGTGCCTACTTCAAGAAACTTTCACAAAACTTATTGCATTATTTTCAGGTCTTGTTACTATAAACCATGGACGGATTAACGCTTGTGCAGTATGTGCAGCTGAACAGGGCCCACAGCCAATAGGGGCCCACCAATTTATAGGCTATTTATTTATTTATGATCATAATAAACACGCAATATGATTAAGAAGAAGAAAACCTCAAATTCGCCCCCATAGCATGACTTCTAAACCAATCACAGCAAATGGGGGGCGGGAGGTATAGTACTACTGGTTTCTCAACCAATCACAGTGACTGTCTGAACGTCTCTGACAGCACCGCTGAAAAACAAACGGCAGATGATGACACCAGATTTATCTAAATAACAGAATTAAACAGTTGTTTCACAGTGGAATAATTATGCTACCTGAGGTTAATTACAGACATCCATAGGACATGTGGATAGCTTTTACATTTACCATACGTGAACTAAAGTTTTCGGCGCTGCTCAAAGAGGCTGGATTACACGATGTGTTGTGTGCCTCCAAGGAATAACATTGGATATTTTCTTGTCATTTTCTTAAGGTAAGACATGGCTTTATTTAACTAACTGTTCACTGTGGAGTTAGCCAGCCTGTTTTCTTCTCCTCCATGTGTGTGTGTGTGTGTGTGTGTGTGTGTGTGTGTGTGTGTGTGTGTGTGTGTGTGTGTGTGTGTGTGTGTGTGTGTGTGTGTGTGTGTTGCGTGCGTGCCATGCTTGCTTGCTTGTAAATATTGGTAGCTGCTGGTTATGGATCTTTGGTCTGGTATGGTTGTGGTCAGTGTGGTTGTGTTGTGCGCACATTGTGTGTTGGCTTGTTGGGGTGCCCGCAGTGTTCGACTCCGCTGCCGAGCGCCGTGGTGCGGTGTGGTACGCGGGCCGGTAAGGTACAGGACGCGATCGGCCCGGTGCGGGACGCGGGCGGCGTGGAGGTGGGGAGGGGGGCCTTCGCGATGTGGCCGCACAGGGCCTATCTTTCAATTAATCCGTCCCTGCTATAAACATATTGCACAATGCTGCTTGAAATGACAGTTAGACACAGTCTCATGACTGTAATGTATTTCAGAAACATGACATGTTTCTGTACTTGGGACCAAATTGATTTTTGGGTGGTCTCTAATGCGCACCCGGGACCTCTGTGTGAATCTGCCCTCAGATTCAGACTGATTGGTTTACCATAGTAGGGCCCAGGTCCATTACCTGGAGCACTACTGGTTGCTGATGGCCAGGTAAGTTTGACGTGTGCTCTCAATAACTGAAGTCCCAAACGTTGATGTGAGTTCATAGATTCTTATATTTATTCTGCTCAAAGCCCTATACTTTGCATACAGTAAATACATAAATAACCAAACAAACAGTCGACATTTAGGCTAAAGACCAGTCCAGCACTTGTGAGACACAGTCGCTCTCTCATCAGACAACACCTGTTGCTTGTTACAGACCCACTTAAATAGGCTACCCACCCAGGCAATTTGGCCTTGACAATGCCCTCCCCTTCAGTGATGTCATCAGAATAAGAAATGAGGCTCAAATGGCTCTTACAACCATATTTCAAAGTGCTTGTCATTCAGGAAGGGGGTTATGTTCACAAAGCAGTTTTTGAAGAGTCTGGAAAGACATCAAAAGAGGGAACATTTTATTTAACATATATGATGTGCGTATAGTAAACCATGTTCATGAATGCGTTCCTATACCTACACCTGAGAATAAAGTTATTCTATTAACAATGCACGCATTCAGTCCATTCTACTCACCGCACAGTTTGGATGGAGGTATTGATGGAGAGAATCTGGAGTAATCTGTCCGTTAGAGCATCAGTGAGCTTATTGTGACTCAGACTACAACAACACAAGGAAGAGAAAGGACAAAGGAACAGATTAGTACATCATAGTCACACACATACACATGCAAACCACTCCATTCTATAAAAGTACTCACTCCAGGACTTGTGCTTTGTGCAGGTGGGGGATCAGAGTCTCTAGCAGCTGGTCAGTGAGTTGACAGTGACTGAGGTCCAGTTCTGTCAGTCCCTCAGAGTGTTCCAGAAACAGGGCCAAACATCTGCAGGTCTTCTGATCTAGTGTGGTCTCACTGAGGTCCAGCTCTCCACGCAGGGCTCCTGCCAGGGAACCTGCTCGCATCACCGTGTCCCTTTCACTGCCCACAGAGACCAGAGATAGCAGCTGGAGAAGGAGGGATTTGCTGCATCTGGAGAAGAAATGCAGAATTAGAAGGTCACAACTCTGCTAGAGAATGCTTTAGTGGTTCTCAAAGCAGGGTCTGTGGACCACCAGTGGTGCTTGAGGGGGTTCCAGGGGTCTCCGGAAAAATAAGAAACCGCTGAATCACTTTTATCCTATTTTATACTTCGGATATTCAAAAATAGACGATTTACAATCTCACAAAGTGCCGTATTGGGTTAGGGTTAGCTTGTAGATCTTGGGTCCCTGCAACAAAATATTGTAAGACAGGGGTCTGACTCTGCAGCCCTGTCATGTGAAAATGTTTGAGAACAACTATTTTAGTGTTGGCTTCTCTGCTGGCAAAGTGACAAAGTCAATAAGACACTGTCATTTCTGCATTGGTTAAGATAAGACAAGACCTGTATTGATCCTGCTGGGGGAAATTTAGGCGGCAAAGACAGTACCACAGTTAAGAAAAGATTACAGGACAAAGGGAAAATGTAGACACGCCATGATGGAGACTTTACAGTCAATACAACACCATCAGTAGGAAAGAGATAGAGGGGTGTGTGCGCGTGCATGTACATTATGTTGCAATATCTATAGCAACAACTCATTTGAAAGGTATAGCAATGTAACATAACAGATCTAAATGGGTTAATAGTCCACACCAATGCAACTCCTTGCAACAAGTAGTTGCATAATGATGAAAAAGCAACATCAGGCAGCAAAGTGTTGTCCTTCTCACCTCAGATGGACTCTGTTGAGGACAGGGAACAACAGGTCCAGCCCACTGTCCTCTACCTCACAGTCTGATAGGATGAGCTGTATGTCCTGACTGCTGCTACAGTGTCCCAGGACAGTAGAGATGTCCCTGCAGTGTCCCAGGACAGTAGAGATGTCCCTGCAGTGTCCCAGGACAGTAGAGATGTCCCTGCAGTGAGTGACAGTCAGAGACAGAGACACCACCTGCTGTTGTTCTGACAGGTCCACAGAGGAGGAGCAGGACAGGTCCAGTTTGTACTGCAGAGCTCTGAGCAGACCTACTGCTGCCCCCTGCTGTGTCTGGCATGTAGTGCAGCAGTGGAGGAACCTCAGCAGCAGACTCTTGTCAACACTGGTATGAGGATGTACAACACAACACATTTAATCATCACTTCATTGATACATTATCATAACATATGCAAATACATAAACATACAAATAAGTTAGACACCGCAAATGTATTCATAGAGCAAATATTTATATTCACACTTATTCCCATTGCTCAAACAGTCGGTTGAATTTGTTCTCCTGCTATGCCGCAAAAATGGGAACACCCTAAAGGAAATCCATAACCTCCTTCATTGACGCTCTGAAAAGTCACTTACAGGCGGCTGCTACTTGAAACTGGTAAAAAAAAGACAAAGCCTATCCTGACCTTTCTACAGTAAACTGTTTTTACATGATGTTTTCTGCACAGTACTTTCATTTGTCTGTCATTCAATGTTATATGAGCCACCACGAGGTTGCTTTTTGCAGTGTGTATACATGCGACCTGACGGTCGCTTATCTCCCGATTAGGGAGTCTTACTGTTGTTTATTTAGTTGACCTGTTGTCATGTAGCCTACCATTTCCGTTGCAAACCTCTAATAACGTTTTCAATCAATCAATCAATCAATCAATCAATCAATCAATCAATCAAGCAATCAAAATGTGTATTATAACATTGTTAAATTGGTTGGGTAAATCCTACCTAAGATGAGAGACTTTATCCATAGAGAGCAGGATGTTTTCAATTGCTTGTGGTGGTATGAATGTCCACAACAGGCTGAGTTCTGTCACTTTGTCACAGTGTTTGAGGGTGAAGAGCAGAGCATCACAGTCCACTGTGTTCAGCTCTGTGTTGTTCAGGTTGATTACATAGTTTAATGACCTCAATAAACTGGGCACACTGTCACTGGAACGACATTGATATGTCTCTCTGATGGCACTCAATGTAAAGCTGGGACTGGCTCTGAAAACGTGCATTATTGTTAGTACAGATTGCTGAATTACAATTACAGTTATAACACTATAACAAGCCAGTATTTTTCAGTTAAAACATAATTTAACTCACCTTTTAAACAAAACTCTGTCCAGAAAGGGTAAAAGACCTGTGATGCTTCTCTCTGAGATCCTGTTCTTCCTCAAGTCCACAGTGAACATCTGGGCTGATGACTGCTGTAGCAGATAGAGAAGAACCTCCCAGTCTAGAAAGCAGGAGGTCAGATCTCCACCAACCTTCTCCAGGAAAGACTTTGCCAAGTCCTCATCCTGAGCTCTATACACAACACCAGCTAGCCCCTGCAGAACCCTTGGACGCAGTCTGGATAAATGATTAATCAGAGTATCAATCAAGTAATGTGTCAATGTAATAATGCAATAATTGAACACGGTTAGGATTAAGGTTGCTGAAGGTTTTTATTTTATATTTTCTTACACCTTTTTATGACTCAACAAAACAAACACACTCACTTGATTGTCAGTTGATCATGGTGACTCAACAGTGGAAGGAGGAGGTATGACTGGATGCTGGACTTGGTCATGTCCAGACAACTGACTGACCAGTGTCTCAGCAAAGATGCCACATTACTAACAACCCGGAACAATAGTCTCTCTGATTGCTGTGTCGACGTCTTTAGAATTGAAAGCTCTTCAATCAAGCTCATGCTCTTCAATCGCCCTGTTCTTACTGATCGAAAGAGTAGTAATACCATGCTTTCGGACAGTCTGAAAATCAAGAAAATATTTAATTAAAAATCTGTTAGTTAATTTGAATCCTATTCTTAACTAAACAACTACATCATATGATTGGGAGCCAAGATCATGTTTTTCTTTTAGGAATAGTAGCCAAGATCTAAACATACAAAATACAAATAATTAAAGAATAGCCCACCCCAGCCTTTGGATTTGCACTACATCTCTAAAAAGCAGTGAAACTCCTTTGAGAGAGATCTTCCTGGGTGTCAGGACCAGATCCACCTTAGAGCCACAGAGTTGCAGAACTTTCCCCACAGTCTTGCAGGTGTTTGTCCATATCTCTCCTGTCAGCACCAGGTTGAAATCAAGGAGACGGAGGAGAGAGACAAGCTGTTCCACCTCCTTTCTGGATTTAACAGGGATGGATCTGCATGTCCGCTGGAACAAATCTGGATCATCACACCTATATATTCATATGAGTTATGGAAGACAATGTTAGATCAGTAAAAGAAGATGTTTAATGTCATTGCATTTAGAATACAACACACTGCTTTGGTGATCCACTCCAAATAGCAGCATACTATTGTGAAATATACACAATTGATGTTGCACTACATGGCTTTACTTTATGGCTTTAAATCCTGACTTTAAATCATGTAATAAAGTGTGAATACCTCTGCATATTGTACCTACAGTATAATGTCATCAGTGAATACAGGTTAGATAAGAAGTCAAAGTGTAGGATTTATTTAATTCATACATCTATTATAAAGAATAATCAAGCTATGACAACAAGTAGAGGATCACATGCTGGGATAAAGTCTCAATAGTTCAAAATTACCAGTTCTTAAATAATAATTAGAGTGTATTAATCATATTATTATAACCTTAAAAGAATAGTGAGATGGCTTTTATGTAGAAACATATGATAAACACACACACACACACACACACACACACACACACACACACACACACACACACACACACACACACACACACACACACACACACACACACACACACACACACACACACACACACATTCTTAAAATAATTATATTTTTTATTATTATTATTATTGATAGGGAGAAAAACATAACATTAACCTGAGTTGTGAGATGTAGGGTAGACACTGAAGGAAGATCCTCACTTCACTCTCTTCATCTGACCAGCCTGTCAGCTTTACTGTTTTCTTCTCTGGCTGGAGTTTCAGTACCTCTAGGAGGAGGGAGACCTTTCTCTCTGAGAGGTCTATGGACCAGACTGCAGGAAGTGACTGGTAAACTGGAAGTAATGCTGGAAGAACACTTTTGCCTGTTTTAGTTTCATAGTTCTTCACATAGTAGTATAGGTCCAATAGTAAATCACATTGATGCTTCATGGGAACCACATCAAAATCATCCTCCCAGTTGATAAAAGGGAACGATTCATAATTACACACGTGATACAACAATTCCAGAATCTTCTTCCTGTTTTTTTCTTCCTGTCCTGCTGCTTCATGAAAGAGCTTCCCCAGGAACACGGAGGTTTTATCGGTATATTCCTTCTGATAGGTGACACTGTAACAGTTCAAATGAAAATCAACATGAAATATTGTTCTCTGTATCATAAACTGAACCAAACAATGATGGACACTGCATCCATTAGATAGCCTCTAATGGTTCACAATTGAATACATTATCAAACATTTTCAGATGTATCATTATCAAAACAAAAAAAATGCCAACATTTGTATTCAAACAAATAGTTAACTGCAATAAGACACAAAAACACAACACCGTCCAGATTTGCCTGTAACTGTCATATTTTAGTGTTCAGCGTAAGGACTAATGTGTTGAAAGAGAGGGGGAAAGAAAATCAATTATTTCCCCCCCAAACATTTTGTATGTGCTGACAAGGTTTCAAGTCAATAAAATATAATACTGTATATATTTTTTCATTATAGTAACTGTTGCATGCCTCTGAACTCTGAAGTGCAAAATGGAAACAAATGGACCCATATTTGTACTCTTCAGAGTTAAATGAACACAGAGTAGTTTACTGTTAAGTATTTGATACTTTATATTGATTACAGTGATCCATGTGTTACATGGATGATACAGTGTTCCATGTGTCTTGCTTATGATTCATTGGATCATGCATAGCATACTTCACATCTTTGCTTCTATCCTGTATATGCTGCACTGTATATCTTTGTATTAAGACAAATCTTCATTTCAATAATTTATAATATATTTAAAAAAGATTGTTACCAATGAATTCATGAATTATTGCGACCGTAGGTCGCATTTACTACCAAAACCTCCACCGGCTGTCTGTACGTCAGTGAGTCAGTGAGTCACACTTTTGCCCTGCTCATATCTCCACAACCGTTGCCCCCATCCATGCCAAATTTTGCACACACACTACTTGACTGCCAAACTACAACCTCCAAGGACCCCCGGAGCCCCAGGGGGGGACCCCCAGATGTAAAAAATGACCAAATGTGCTCACACGTCACACGTCACACTTTTTCCCTGCTTATATCTCCGCACCCGTTGACCCGATCCATGCCAGATTTTACACACACACTCCTTGCCTGCCAAACTACAACCCCCAAGGACCCCCAGAGCCCCAGGGACCCCCAGGTCCCTGGGGGACCCCCAGATGTAAAAAATGACCAAATGTGCAAAAATGACCAAATGACCACCCCAACGGGGCTGCTCACGGGGAATTCCCGGGGACCACCGACTCCTGGTGCTCCAGAACGGATGCAAAAGTGGTGGCGCCCCCAGTGGAGGACCCCCTGCCACTGCAGCGCACATAAAATGCCGTAACTCGGGCTAGGAGCGTCCGGGAGAGCCGGGGCCGGTACCTATTCGTCCGCCAAGGCAACGCGGAGACCCCACCCCTCATTTCTCACATGGCCCTATTCTAGCGCCACCTTCAGGCCGATTTTTAAAACACATTTTTGGACACTGCTCCTACAGTTTTTGCCCTAAAATCACGAATATCACTACACAGCATGTCTACACTCATGTCATCAACATGGATCAGGAAGATTTTGGAAAAACACATTTTTGCCCTATTTGTGGAGATAAGCCACCTACGGTCGCTTATCTCCCGATTAGGGAGTCTTACTGGTTTTAAATGGACACAAATATTACAGTAAATGAAAGGAAACACATTAACCTGAGTTGTGAGATGTAGGGGAGACACTGAAGGAAGATCTTCACATCACTCTCTTCATCTGAGCAGTTTATGAGCTTTACAGGTTTCTTCACTTGTTGGAGTTTCATCACCTCTAAGAGGAGGGAGACATTTCTCTCTGAGAGGTCTATGGTCCAGACTGCAGGAACTGACTGGTAAACTGGTTGTAATGCTGCAAGAACACTTCTGCCTGTTTCAGTCTCATAGTTCTTCACATAGGAGTATAGGTCCAATAGTAGACCACACTGAAGCTCTGTGTTATTAACATGACGCCAGTCAATGAGGGGGAACGTTTGGTAATTACACACAGAAGACAACAATTCCAGAATCTTCTCTCCTGTTTCGTCTTCTTGCTCTGCTGCTTTACAGAAGAGATTCCCCAGAAACGTGGCTACTTTTAACTTTCTTGACAATTCATCAGTGAATCTGTAACAGTTTGAAAAAAAACAACATGAACTAGTGATGTCTGCATCATAAACCGAATAAAACAACGGTGTACATTGTATCCACCAGAAGTGAAAAAATTAATAGGAAAATTATGGAATCAGAAAACATATTACTAAATTTGTGTCTTCATGTTTAAACTTAATTCCTCTATATGGATTCTATACAAATATCAAATAAAGCAGATTAACCTGAGTTGTGAAATGTATGGTAGACACTGAAGGAAGATCCTCACTTCACACTCATCTGACCAGCCTCTCAGCTCTACTGGTTTCTTCTTTGATTGGAGTTTCTTCTCTGGTTGGAGTTTCAGCACCTCTAGAAGGAGGGAGGCCTTTCTCTTTGAGAGGTCTATGATCCAGACTGCAGGAGCTGACTGGTAGACTGGTTGTAATGCTGGAAGAACACTTCTGCCTGTTTGAGTTTCATAGTTCTTCACATGGGAGTATAGATCCAGTAGTACACAACACTTGTTGCTGCGTTCGCACGAAAAGGGGAATGTTTTGTAATTACACACAGAAGACAACAATTCTAGAATCTTCTCTCCTGTTTCTTCTTCCTGTTCTGCTGCTTTACAGAAGAGCTTCCCCAGGAACCTGGATGGTTTTGGACCGCCAGCGACAACACTGAAACAGTTTAAAATGAAAATCAGCATGAAATATTAATCTCTGATGATAAACAGAACCAAACAATGATGGATTCTATCCGATTTTAGGTGAAACAGTCAACGGAAAATGTAGGAATCAGAAGACATACAGTTGATGTCAGATGGAAACCTTATATGTACAAAACCGTTATTTAATAAATAAAAAGGAACTCGTCTTCTAATTAATTTAATGACGCTATTATTTAGTCAAAAGCCCAATTGTTAACACTTTTCAGTTATTCAATATTTATAAAGCCCACAGTAACAGTAAAATCACTTTAACTTAAACATCAGAAGCAGACCTAGAAGCTCACAATGTGTTACATCTGTAATATGGCAGTCAGGCATGAATAAAAGTTGATATATGGACACAGAATATTTCTAAATATGTGAGTTAAATCTTGTGTTCCAACTTTATTTGTCTGTACTCTCTGCACTCATGTTGACTAGTGGCAGTGTAACCAATGTCACAGGAAAATACCACAGCACTCTGCTGTTCTGATACTCAGCAGTGATCATGTTTACACTAGTATCATCCATAGATCAATATTCTCTGAGTGATTCATGTATTGTCTGATTGTATACCTGCTTATTATTGGTTGTATCATGCTTTTCTCTTTTTGAGATTCAGTAAGATTGAGACCAGGAGCGCTCGTTTTTGAGCACAAGGTGGAGCAAGCGGTGCCTCCTTCGGGGAACTACCCATAATTAGTCATACAGGGTTATAGATTTAGGAATAGTTTTACTGAGGTTAGGATTAGGGTTAGGTTTAGCAAGGCATAGTTTTACAGAGGTTAGGATTAGGATTAGGGTTAGGTTTAAGTTTAGGCATAGTTTTACTGAGGTTAGGGTTAGGATTAGGGTTAGGTTTAGCAAGGCATCGTTTTACTGAGGTTAGGTTAGGGAGTGAAGACTTCAATATATTGTCCTAGGCCAAGTCAATGCCTAAGATGCAGTATAGAGAAAAGTGCTTTCGCCATCTTGTTTTTAAAAAGAAAGAATGTTGCAATTTTAAATTGGGCTGGTTCCCCTAGTTCATAAAATCCTACAGGTCATCTTGTAGTTTATGTCCTGTGGGTTTTATGTGTGAGACTGTGCATGGCACGATGGTCAAATTTCGTGAGCCAGAAGTGTTCTTATTTCTGACCGCATACCAATGGCTTTCAGATTTATACATTGTTCATAACTAACAACCCTATTCTCCCCCAATAATAGATTACAGTTATTGTCCACGACATTGCAAGCGGCGCGAAGGCCAGCGGACCTTGGTCCTGCTCTTCGCGCCCGAGCGCCGCTGGCGCGAGTGCCCGCGAAGAGCGGGCCAGGGCCGCGCGGCCGGCGGAGCGCCGCGCGAGTTACGAAGCCGTGGTGAATGTAATCGTTCTATTTATGCACGATAAACGCCATGATAATTTACTTACTTACAATAAGCAGATAAAACATCACAATAATAAACCAGATAATGTGTCAGTACATCAACAGCAATTCAACAGTAGCAATAGCTATTCAACAACAGCAACAGCTATTCACTTTACATTTCAATAGATCTCCTTGGAGACTAAGCATAGTGGTCCTGACTTATCACACCTTGGGTGAGAAAGACCTCTGATGGCCCATCAGGACACTTGTCCTATTGTTCCCCCCAGGTGTGAGATGTGTTGATGATTCTGCTGAGTTTCTATCTGCCTACTGCTCTAGGGACATTAGTCTCCCCTTCATGTTCAGTCCCGCTGGGAACATTGTGTCTAATTTGTCTATCCACCGTCTCTCATGGAATCTCCTTTGACCCATTGTCCAATGTGGGTTGTTCTAGCCCGGTCACAGAAAGGGCTTCTATCCCATGTGTCCTAAAGTGTCGTACAATCACTAATGTGTTTTGTTTGTCATTATTAATATTGTACTTGTGTTGGTTAATTCTATCTGCTATCGTATTACCTGTCTCTCCTACATATTGTAGGTTGCATTTGCTGCATGTGATCAGGTAGACCGAGTTGGTTGTGTTCTGGTGTATGTTCTGCTTTATTTCATATACTATTTTTGTAGTTTTACTTTTCACCAGCCTTTTGGGTTGAAAATATTCTGGTACGCGTGGTGGTCTGTTTGAATCCGCCAGTCTGCTTTTAACCAAATAATCCTTGAGATTTTTGTTCTTTCTGAAGGCAGATATGATTGTAAAGCCCTCCAATAGGCCCTCTGCTCTGTTCTCGAAGTTTCTTTTCAATCTGGTGTTTGCTATTCTACTCTGTGTAGAGAAGGTTGTTACGAGGGCAATTTTTGGCCTTTCGTCCCTCTCTCTTATCTGTTGGAAGGTATCATATGCTTTTCTCAGAAAGGTTCGTGAGTATCCCCTGTGTCTCAATGCGCTAAAAAGTGTTTTACAGGCTATTTTAAAGTCACTGACCTGAGTACAGATCCTTTTAAATCTTAAGAGTTGTGACTTTACTATTCCTGTGTAACAATGAGCCGGATGAAAGAATGTCTTGTGTAAGAGTGCATGTGTGTCTGTGGGTTTAAAAAAGACTTTCAGATCCAGCTTTTGGCTAGTTCCAAACTCTGGTCCCTTGAACACTGTTACGTCCAAGAAATCTATTTTCTCTGCACTCAGTACGTACTTGATTGTGATTGACCTGTGGTGTGTGTTCAAAGTGTTGATAAACTCTTTGAAGTCCTCTTCACTATAAGGCCAAATCCCAAAAATGTCATCCAGGAATCTATAATAGTGGCTTGGTTGTTGCCTGCATTTTTGTAGAGCTGTGTGCTCCCAAAGGCTCATATAAATGTTGGCAAAACTGGGGGCAAATCTTTTACCCATAGCCGTGCCCTTTATCTGGAGATAATACTTGTTGTTAAATTCGAAATCAACTGTAACATATACATGGTATTGTATCTGCAAACTTCAAAGGTAAAAATGTAATGACTTTTGAGACCTTTTGAATACCAAATTGACAAATTGTAAAACATTAAAAAAGAAAGAAGAAAACGTTGTGAAAATAGCCGTTGTACAAGCTAGGCTATTTTCAGTGTGGGGGTTTAATAGTTCAAATATGATTATTTGGGGGGCCAAAGCACTGAAAAGTTTGGGCCATTGCCCTAAGCAAGTAAGTAGGCTGGGTTTTTTTTTTGCTCAATGGTAAAGATGTCAGCACTTGGGCAGGAACCCAGGTTCAAATCTGTGGTAGTAGAGGAAAGTTACATAGTGCAGCTTTAAATCAAGTGCACTACTAACTCATTATCTTTAGAAAAGGTAGACAGCTTTTGTGACAAATATTAATGATAGAAAATAAAAACACATTAACCTGAGTTGTGAGATGTAGGGAAGACACTGAAGGAAGATCCTCACTTCACTCTCTTTATCTGACCAGCCTCTCAGCTCTACTGGTTTCTTCTCTGGTTGGAGTTTCAGCACCTCTAGAAGGAGGGAGGCCTTTCTCTTTGAGAGGTCTATGATCCAGACTGCAGGAGCTGACTGGTAGACTGGTTGTAATGCTGGAAGGACACTTCTGCCTCTTTGAGTTTCATAGTTCTTCACATAGGAGTAAAGGTCCAGTAGTACACAACACTTGTTGCTGCGTTCGCACGAAAAGGGGAATGTTTTGTAATTACACACAGAAGACAACAATTCTAGAATCTTCTCTCCTGTTTCTTCTTCCTGTTCTGCTGCTTTACAGAAGAGCTTCCCCAGGAACCTGGATGGTTTTGGACCGCCAGCGACAACACTGAAACAGTTTAAAATGAAAATCAGCATGAAATATTAATCTCTGATCATAAACAGAACCAAACAATGATGGATTCTATCCGATTTTAGGTGAAACGGTCAACGGAAAATGTAGGAATCAGAAGACATACAGTTGATGTCAGATGGAAACCTTATATGTACAAAACCGTTATTTAATAAATAAAAAGGAACTCGTCTTCTAATTAATTTAATGAAGCTATTATTTAGTCAAAAGCCCAATTGTTAACACTTTTCAGTGATTCAATATTTATAAAGCCCACAGTAACAGTAAAATCACTTTAACTTAAACATCAGAAGCAGACCTAGAAGCTCACAATGTGTTACATCTGTAATATGGCCAAGTCAGGCATGAATAAAAGTTGATATATGGAGACAGAATATTTCTAAATATGTGAGTTAAATCTTGTGTTCCAACTTTATTTGTCTGTACTCTCTGCACTCATGTTGACTAGTGGCAGTGTAACCAATGTCACAGGAAAATACCACAGCACTCTGCTGTTCTGATACTCAGCAGTGATCATGTTTACACTAGTATCATCCATAGATCAATATTCTCTGAGTGATTCATGTATTGTCTGATTGTATTCCTGCTTATTATTGGTTGTATCATGCTTTTCTCTTTTTGAGATTCAGTAAGATTGAGACCAGGAGCGCTCGTTTTTGAGCACAAGGTGGAGCAAGCGGTGCCTCCTTCGGGGAACTACCCATAATTAGTCATACAGGGTTATAGATTTAGGAATAGTTTTACTGAGGTTAGGGTTAGGATTAGGGTTAGGTTTAGCAAGGCATAGTTTTACAGAGGTTAGGATTAGGATTAGGGTTAGGTTTAAGTTTAGGCATAGTTTTACTGAGGTTAGGGTTAGGATTAGGGTTAGGTTTAAGTTTAGGCATAGTTTTACTGAGGTTAGGGTTAGGATTAGGGTTAGGTTTAAGTTTAGGCATAGTTTTACTGAGGTTAGGGTTAGGATTAGGGTTAGGTTTTAAGTTTAGGCATAGTTTTACTGAGGTTAGGGTTAGGATTAGGGTTAGGTTTAGCAAGGCATCGTTTTACTGAGGTTAGGGTTAGGATTAGGGTTAGGTTTAAGTTTAGGCATAGTTTTACTGAGGTTAGGGTTAGGATTAGGGTTAGGTTTAGCAAGGCATCGTTTTACTGAGGTTAGGGTTAGGATTAGGGTTAGGTTTAGCAAGGCATCGTTTTACTGAGGTTAGGGTTAGGATTAGGGTTAGGTTTAAGTTTAGGCATAGTTTTACTGAGGTTAGGGTTAGGATTAGGGTTAGGTTTGATGTTGCAATACATGGCTTTACTGTATGGCTTTGAATCATGACTTTAAATAATGTAATAAAGTGTGAATACCTCTGCATATAATGTTACCTACAATATGTATGTAAATGAAATAAACATTAATCTGATCCGTGAGATGTCATGAAAGGTGCTATAAAAATAAAGTGTATAACTCTTATAATAATTATATTTTTTATAATTATTGTTATTGATAGGAAGAAAAAATAACATTAACCTCAGCTGTGAGATGTAGGGAAGACACTGAAGGAAGATCCTCACTTCACTCTCTTCATCTGACCTGCCTCTCAGCTCTACTGGTTTCTTCTCCTGTTGGAGTTTCAGCACCTCTAGAAGGAGGGAGGCCTTTCTCTTTGAGAGGTCTATGGTCCAGACTGCAGGAGCTGACTGGTAGACTGGATGTAATGCTGGAAGAACACTTCTGCCTGTTTGAGTTTCATAGTTCTTCACATAGGAGCATAGGTCCAGTAGTACACAACACTTGTTGCTGCGTTCGCACGAAAAGGGGAATGTTTTGTAATTACACACAGAAGACAACAATTCTAGAATCTTCTCTCCTGTTTCTTCTTCCTGTTCTGCTGCTTTACAGAAGAGCTTCCCCAGGAACCTGGATGGTTCTGGACCGTAAGCATCAACACTGAAACAGTATAAAATGAAAATCAGCATGAAATATTGATCTCTGATCATAAACAGAACCAAACAATGATGGTCTCTATCCGATTTTAGGTGAAATGGTCAAAATAACGGAAAATATAGGAATCAGAAGACATACAGTAGATGTCAGGTGGAAACCTTATTATGTACAAAACTGTTATTTAATAAATAAAAAGGAACTCGTCTTCTAATTAATTTAATGAAGCTATTATTTAGTCAAATGCTCAATTGTTAACACTTTTCAGTTATTCAATATTTATCAAGCCCACAGTAACAGTAAAATCACTTTATCTTAAACATCAGAAGCAGACCTACAAGCTCACAACAATGTGTTACATCTGTAATATGGCCAAGTCAGGCATGAATAAAAGTTGATATATGGACACAGAATATTTCTAAATATGTGAGTTAAATCTTAATGTTCCAACTTTATTTGTCTGTACCCTCATGCACTCATGTTGACTAGTGGTAGTGTAACCATTGTCCCAGGAAAATACCACAACACTCTGCTGTTCTGATACTCAGCAGTGACTTTAATGTCATTGCATTTAGAATACAATAAACTGTTTTGGTGATCCACTCCAAAGAGCAGCATACTATTGTAAAATAGACACAATTGATGTTGCAATACATGGCTTTACTCTATGGCTTTAAATCCTGACTTTAAATAATGTAATAAAGTGTGAATACCTCTGCTTATTGCTGAAAAAATACCAACAATATAATGTTTTTCATCAATGACTACAGGTTAGATAAGAAGTCAATGTGTAGGAATTATTTAATCCATAAATCTATTATAAACAATAATCAAGCTACATGCTGAGTTAATGCTGGGATAAAGTCTCAATAGTTAAAAATTACCAGATCTTATTAAAAAATTAAGAGTGTATAATTAATCATATTGTTATCTTTAAAAAATAGTGAGATGGCTTTTATGTAGAAACATATGATAAACACACACACACACACACACGCACGCACGCACGCACGCACGCACGCACGCACGCACGCACGCACGCACGCACGCACGCACACACACACACACACACACACACACACACACACACACACACACACACACAAATGAAATAAACATTAATCTGATCCGTGAGATGTCATGAAAGGTGCTATAAAAATAAAGTGTATAACTCTTATAATAATTATATTTTTTATAATTATTGTTATTGATTGGGAGAAAAAATAACATTAACCTCAGCTGTGAGATGTAGGGAAGACACTGAAGGAAGATCCTCACTTCACTCTCTGCATCTGACCTGCCTCTCAGCTCTACTGGTTTCTTCTCCTGTTGGAGTTTCAGCACCTCTAGAAGGAGGGAGGCCTTTCTCTCTGAGAGGTCTATGGTCCAGACTGCAGGAGCTGCCTGGTAGACTGGTTGTAATGCTGGAAGAACACTTCTGCCTGTTTGAGTTTCATAGTTCTTCACATAGGAGTATAGGTCCAGTAGTACACAACACTTGTCGCTGCGTTCGCACGGAAAGGGGAATGTTTTGTAATTACACACAGAAGACAACAATTCTAGAATCTTCTCTCCTGTTTCTTCTTCCTGTTCTGCTGCTTTACAGAAGAGCTTCCCCAGGAACCTGGATGCTTCTGGACCGTAAGCATCAACACTGAAACAGTATAAAATGAAAATCAGCATGAAATATTAATCTCTGATCATAAACAGAACCAAACAATGATGGTCTCTATCCGATTTTAGGTGAAATGGTCAAAATAACGGAAAATATAGGAATCAGAAGACATACAGTTGATGTCAGGTGGAAACCTTATATGTACAAAACTGTTATTTAATAAATAAAAAAGGAACTCGTCTTCTAATTAATTTAATGAAGCTATTATTTAGTCAAAAGCTCAATTGTTAACACTTTTCAGTTATTCAATATTTATAAAGCCCACAGTAACAGTAAAATCACTTTAACTTAAACATCAGAAGCAGACCTACAAGCTCACAACAATGTGTTACATCTGTAATATGGCCAAGTCAGGCATGAATAAAAGTTGATATATGAAGACAGAATATTTCTAAATATGTGTGTTAAATCTTAATGTTCCAACTTTATTTGTCTGTACTCTCATGCACTCATGTTGACTAGTGGTAGTGTAGCCATTGTCCCAGGAAAATACCACTCAGCAGTGACTCATGTTTACACTAGTATCATCCAGAGATCAAATATTCTCTGAGTGATTCATGTATTGTCTGATTGTATTCCTGCTCATGATTGGTTGTATCATGCATTTCTCTTTTTGAGATTCAGTAAGATTGAGACCAGGAGCACTCATTTTTATGCACAAGGTGGAGCAAGCGGTGCCTCCTTCAGGGAACTACCCATAATTAGTCCTACAAGGTTATAGATTTAGGAATAGTTTTACTGAGGTTAGGGTTAGGATTAGGGTTAGGTTTATCAAGGCATAGTTTTACTGAGGTTAGGGTTAGGATTAGGGTTAGGTTTGGGTTTAGGCATAGTTTTATACTGAGGTTAGGGTTAGGGTTAGGTTTAGGCATAGTAGCATTCACCAGGTTAACATTCACCTGCGTGGGACTAATGCAGTCAAATTCTCTACCACTGAGCTCCCCAATGCCATTGGCTTCTTCCAGGGACTGTGAACTAAAACAAGCGCTCCGTTCCCAATCTTACTGGTACCTCAAACAAACTGTAACATATACATGGTATTGTATCTGCAAACTTCAAAGGTAAAAATGTAATGACTGTTGATACCTTTTAAATACCAAATTGTAAAACATTACAAAAGAAAGAAGAAAACTTTGTGAAAATAGACGATCTACAAGCTCGGCAATTTTTAGGGTGGGGGTTTACTAGTTAAAATCTGATTATTTTGGGGGGCCACAGCACTGAAAAGTTGGGGAGCCATTGCCCTAAGCAAGTAAGTAGGCTGTTTTCTTTCTTTCTTTTTTTGTTTTTTGCTCAATGGTAAAGATGTCACAATTGGGCAGGAACCCAGGTTCAAATCTGTGGTAGTCGAGGAGAGTTACATAGTGCAGTTTTAAATCAAGTGCACTATTAACTCCTCTTTATCTTTAGAAAAGCTAGACAGCTTTTGTGACAAATATTAATGATAGAAAATAAAAACACATTTACCTGAGTTGTGAGATGTAGGGTAGACACTGAAGGAAGATCCTCACTTCACTCTCTTCATCTGACCAGCCTGTCAGCTCTACTGGTTTCTTCTCTTGTTGGAGTTTCAGCACCTCTAGGAAAAGGGAGACCTCAATCTTTGAGTGGTCTATGAACCAGACTGCAGGTGCTGCCTGGTAAACTGGTTGTAATGCTGGAAGAACACTTCTGCCTGTTTGAGTTTCATAGTTCTTCACATGGGAGTATAGGTCCAGTAGTACATCACATTGATACCAGTCGTCGTGCTCGTCATTTGGTTCCACAAAACAGGGGAATGTTTTGTAATTACACACAGCAGACAACAATTCTAGAATCTTCTCTCCTGTTTCTTCTTCCTGTTCTGCTGCTTTACAGAAGAGCTTCCCCAGGAACCTGGATGGTTCTGGACTGCCAGCGTCAACACTGCAACAGTTTAAAATGAAAACCAACATGAAATGTGAATCTCTGATCATAAACAGAACCAAACAATGATGGACACTGTATCAATCTGATTTTAGGTGAAACAGTAATATGTAAATTGTAGGAAACAGAAAACATACAGTTGATGTCAGGTGGAAACCTCATATATGTACAAAACTGTTATTTAATAAATAAAAAGGAACTTGTCTTCTAATTAATTTAATTAAGTTATTATTTAGTCAAAAGCTCAATTGTTAACACTTTTCAGTTATTCAATATTTATAAAGCCCACAGTAACAGTTAAATCACTTTAACTTAAACAACAGAAGCAGACCTACAAGCTCACAATGTGTTACATCTGTAATATGGCCAAGTAAGGCACGAATAAAAGTTGATATGGAGAATATTTCTAAATATGTGTGTTAAATCTTAATGTTCCAACTTTGTTTGTCTGTACTCTCATGCACTCATGGCAGTGTAACCAATGTCAGTGTAACCAATGTCATGGCCTCACAGGAAAAGACCACAGCATTCTGCTGTTCTGATACTCAGCAGTGACTCATGTTTACACTAGTATCATCCAGAGATCAAATATTCTCTGAGTGATTCATGTATTGTCTGATTGTATTCCTGCTTATGATTGGTTGGATCATGCAGTTCTCTTGCTCTCTCTGCACATTGCTGCTATCCTGCATATGCTGCACACAAGTGCACAGTAGCCCATGCATTAAGAAAGACAACTGTCTCTCTATGAATTATAATTCTTGACTAGTCCATACAAAGAGGTCTACATGTGTAGACTCGGGGCTGTGACCGTGACAACACAGCAACATCCTGATTGTAATTATACCCCTGAGAGTGTACACATATAGCCACATGTACCCTTATTGATACATTACAATTCATTGGTTACATTTGTACATTCTCAGAGTCAAATAAAAAATAAACTGTACTGTGTACAGATCCCATAGGAGTGCCAATAATGTTAATTCATAAATAGCTTAAATTTGGGAAACGTGAACAATCTGCTTAGTTGATTCCTGTATATGCCATTGGTCAATGCCTGTGTAAAGAAATATCAACCCACTGAGGAGATAAATGGACTGAGGGATGGACTGACACTGTGTTTTCTTCTTTTTTTTCATAGTGGGATAAATATACTGATTGATATTTGTGTAAATTCAGTGCACCAATAAGACAAATAACCAGTTCCTAATTAAAGCGGCCCTATGCAACTTTACATTTTTTAATTAATACACAGGGCCGGCACGTGCCTATAAAGGAATGATTCTGCTTAGATCGGCACTTCATAGAGGCGGTGAAAATGTGTGGAAAAAAGAGGGAGAGAGAGAGAGAGGGAGGGAGGGAGGAAGAAAAGCTCTGACAGAGCTTGAATAGAACGGCACTTCTGGCTCCTCCGGCCCTGTTAATACATTTGATTTTGTCCAATCTGTAGTATGTTAATACTAGGGGTATAATGATACATTTTAATAGTGATTTGATACATATCACGATACATGGTTGATGATACGATACATGGACGATATTGGTTTATTCATGGCGATACGATACGATTTGATTTAATTATTTAAAATCCATATAGTAACTATTTAGAAAATAAATGTAATCTGTGTCAAAGGTGTGGATAGTGCAGGTTTTTAAGGGAAACATGTAATATTATGGATATACCGGTAAATAAGTAAACACAGTGATTATCTGCCAAATACATGGACATAGTATATTGACAAACCTGCACATTGACATGAACCCAGAGATTACACACATTTATCGATAGACCAGTGTAGCTATATGGAATGAAAAAGTAATTAAACCCCTCCTTTTAATTTTCTCTTCATAAAAATGCTAAATACAATGCACAAGTAGGTAATATCGATACAATCGATTCTTTGCACTGCCGATTTGATACGATACAAAATAAAACGATACGATTCAATTTTAGCTGTTTTCATTTCGATATACTTTGATTTTTTTTAAGTTAAAAACGATATTTCGATACAGTTACTATATTGTTACACATAACTACATAACTTTAATAGGGTGGTTGTATTTTGTCTCCCTGCTCTTAACGATACGATACATGGACAATATTGGTTCATTCATGGTGTTACAATACGATTCGATTCAATGATTTCCAATCGATATAGTAACTATTTTGCAAAGAAATTAAATCTGTGTAAAACGTGTAAAAAATCTATTATTATGGATGTAAACGCTGATTATCTAGCAAATACATGGACATTATATTTCAACACATATGGACAAACCCGCACATACATGAACACAGAGGTTACACACATATATCGATAGACCAAGGGCGGCTTGCACCAAGAGGGATTAAATAAATCTTAGTTTAGGGTTAATCAAGGGTTTGTTGATCTAGGTTTTATTTTAAATCGAGGTGCGTTGCACCACTTAAATTTAAGCATTTCTTAACAAATCTGTGATTAAACCCTTAACCTGTGATTAAAACCATAAACTGTGATTAATTCATGGATTAAATGTCCTCCATCTTGGATTTCGATATAAACAAACTGGGATATGCTATTCTCTTGAGCCTAATATCATTAGCGTTACTCTTTTATTCACTTCTAGGAGAATGTGGGCAGGCCTATGTTAAGAAGAGCGCCTGCAGCCAAAACAAAACAAAAATATAACGCTCCCCGTCATACGACGGTGACGCTCGGAGGCTGCAGTGCGGTGCGGCGCGGCGATGCGCGGCTAGAAGCAAGAAAAGACCACAGTTTTGATCACATTCACATTTGAGTCAATTATGAAGCGATTTAAAAAATTAAAACGTCTCCATGTTGCTTGGGAAGTCCACAAGCTTCCATGACAAATGTCTGTATGTCCCTGTAAATATTTAAATGTTCGCTAATTTAAAATAGCCGATGTACAGTATACAAGGATGTGATGAGATGTTTGTTTTCAGCTGTGAAACGCTGTCTGCAGCTTACTTGCTGTGGGGCTTCCCTTACAGGAGGGGGACCCCCATTCATGTCAATGGCATGTTTGCATTTAAACCACCTCTACAGCAGGTTTAAAATTAATCCTTACTGATGTTTAAATCAAAGTTTAAAGTAGTGGTGCAACAGGATTAACAGTAATCCAGGTTTACAGTGAAAATTCAAACCAAGATTAAAAGGATGGTTTAAAACTAAACCTGATTAATGAAAACTATATTTAAGGTTTGGTGCAAGCTGATTAAAAGATATCCTTGATTTAAACCAGTTTAAGGCTTAAACCGTGTTGGTGCAAGCCGCCCCAAGAGTAGCTATATGGAATGGAAAGGTAATTACACCCCTCTTTTTCATTTTACCAAATTGCCAAATACAAGTCACAATACTTAGTTTCCATACAATCAATTATTTGCATTGCAAAATGATTCGATACCTATTACCAAATTTTAAAGCGATACGATACGATATGATACAAAACCAAAACGGTACAATATTTTGCTTTTGCAAACGATATAGTAGATCATTGCAAATTAAAATCGATGTTTCAATTCAGTTACAATATTGTTACACCCCTACACTAGTATCATCAAGAGCAAATATTATCTGAGTGATTCATGTATTGTCTGATTGTATTCCTGCTTATTATTGGTTGTATCATGCATTTCTCTTGTTCTCTCTCTCTCTCTCTCTCTCGCTCTCTCTCTCTCTCTCTCTCTCTCTCTCTCTCTTATTAACTCTTTGAGTGCCCCCTTTTTCACCACTAGAGGGCCCCAATGACCAGAGAATTCTACTTAGACAGTGCTGGTATATGCACAAGCCCTGCAGCCATGACATGCCTGAACACTTTCCTTTGTGCATGTACAGGAAGAGGATGAAGTTAGCTTGAAGTTAGCTATTGGCTACCAAGCATTTTAGAAGATCTATTTTCTGCAATTTAGCCACGATTAAACCTTGCACACCTCATGCATGGGAAAAAAACAGAGAAGAATGAGCTCTAAAAAATCCAATGCAATCCAATGCAATCCCACAGCCAAACGTGTGGGTAGCGCAGACCAGAATTTTGCCAAAATGGCTTTCAATGCAAAATTTGCCAACATTCGGTCCGTTATATCCCCCCTTTAATTATGCCAAATGGTATTGTGTTATCGTTGATTCGTCCCCTTTACAACAAGGTACAGCTTGTAAGGATCTGGTATTCGTGGAATGAGCAACACAGCCAAACGTGAGGGTAGCGCCCCTCCAAAAATGGTCAAAATGGACTGTCAAGCTTGCAATACTGTTCTTTTGGTGTTCACCCTTGTTAATTGGGGCATTGAATGATTGCACTCTCCCACGGTAATAAGGAAAGAAAAAACAACACATAATGGCCATTTTTACACTTAATGTTAATGTTAAGCTCAGTGTCATGGAAGCAAAAACAGAGAGTAAATGCCAGCAGCATTGCAAGCCATTTTGGCAAAATTCTGATCGGCGCTACCCACACGTTTGGCTGTGTAGCTCATGCCTCGAATGCCCGATGCTTACAAGCTATACCTCGACAAATCAACGATAAAAATGATATAAAACACAATACAATTTGGTATTATTAAAGGGGAGGTATAATTAATTATTCATATGTTTCCTTTCTTTTTGTGCTGATATATATATATATATATATATATATATATATATATATATATATATATATATCAAGAGTTCATTTGCAAAAACAGATAAAAGCCATTTTGGAAAAAAATGAGATGACTATTGTAAATAACAGTTAAAGGATTAGTTCACCCAAAGGGTTAAACTTTATTCTGTCGTTTACTTACCCTGTTATGTTTATGACCCATGGAGAAGTTTTGTTTAAAAACCTTCCTTAATGGTAAATCCAGAACCGGGGGGAAAAAATATAGTGGAATCAATCAGTGACCCGTTTCTGTGGCAAATAAACTATATCAAAAATCCTTCAATTAAAAACACAGCTCCAGGTGTTTATCAAAGCCTGTAGTACCATACACCGTTGAAACTGGTCAAAAGCGTGCACTGTAGACTGAGAAAATTAACTTTAAAATGCTTCAGGTAAAAACAAAGTCGTGCACGACACGGGAGCGCGCTTGGCCAGGCGTGTGCATTCTCAACCTTGCTCGTACGTTGGACTCGTGTCGCACCTCCCGGCTCAGTCACTGTCGTAACTGCCGTAAACCGGTGCTTGGAAAAAACCAAAACAAATGCGCGCAGCAGTGGAGAGTGGAGTGGATATATACTCGAGTGGAGACAGTGGACAGACGCAGTGGAGCTGAAGAAGATTGTGAGTGAGTTGAAGACGAGAAACAATCTTCTTCAGCTCCACTGCGTCTGTCCACTGTCTCCACTCTCCACTGCTGCGCGCATTTGTTTTGGTTTTTTCCAAGCACCGGTTTACGGCAGTTACGACAGTGATTGAGCCGGGAGGCGCGACACGAGTCCAACGTACGAGCAAGGTTGAGAATGCACACGCCTGGCCAAGCGCGCTCCCGTGTCGTGCACGACTTTGTTTTTACCTGAAGCATTTTAAAGTTAATTTTCTCAGTCTACAGTGCACGCTTTTGACCAGTTTCAACGGTGTATGGTACTACAGGCTTTGATAAACACCTGGAGCTGTGTTTTTTTTTTAATGGAAGGATTTTTGATATAGTTTATTTGCCACAGAAACGGGTCACTGATTGATTCCACTATATTTTTTCCCCCGGTTCTGGATTTACCATTAAGGAAGGTTTTTAAACAAAAATTCTCCATGGGTCATAAACATAACAGGGTAAGTAAACGACAGAATAAAGTTTAACCCTTTGGGTGAACTAATCCTTTAAGTTAGAGTTTTATTAGAATATAAAATCAATTTTGTTGTTAAGGCAGATATATCCCATTCTAAACACCCTCAAAGATCAGGTTTTGTAGCAAAAACAGACAAGTGACATAGCTCTTTGTTTGCAGAAACAGATAAATCCATTGGGCAGCGTGTTTAGACCATGTGATCCAAGATGGTGCCCCATTATGCACCAAACTTGTCTCAAACATTGTTCAGGGGTCTGCCATGAGGATAGTCAAACCAGGGGCCATGTGTGGCCCCCAGGTGCCTCTGGGTGCCACAGGCGCACTGTTGCCCCGTTTTGCACCAAACTTCTCTCAAAGACTGTTCCAGGGGTCTGTCATGAAGATAGTCACACCAGGGGCCATGTGTGGCTCCGAGGGGGCATGTGTGGCCCCCAGGGGCCTCTGGGTGCCATAGGCGCACTGTTGCCCCATTATGCACACTGTTGCCACCATTATGCACCAAAAGTGTCTCAAACACTGTTCAGGGGTCTGCCATGAGGATAGTCACACCAGGGGCCATGTGTGGCTCCCAGGGGCCATGTGTGGCCCCCAGGGGCCTCTGGGTGCCATAGGCACACTGTTGCCTCATTATGCACCAAACTTGTCTCAAACACTGTTCCAGGGGTCTGCCATGAAGATAGTCACACCAGGGACCATGTGTGGCTCCCAGGGGCCATGTGTGGCCCCCAGGGGCCTCTGGGTGCCATAGGCGCACTGTTGCCCCATTATGTGCACTGTTGCCCCATTATGCACCAAATGTGTCTCAAACACTGTTCAGGGGTCTGCCATGAGGAAAGTCACACCATGGGCCATGTGTGGCTCCCAGGGGCCATGTGTGGCCCCCAGGGGCCTCTGGGTGCCATAGGCGCACTGTTGCCCCATTATGCACACTGTTGCCCCATTATGCACACTGTTGCCCCATTATGCACCAAAAGTGTCTCAAACACTGTCCAGGGGTCTGCCATGAGGAAAGTCACACCAGGGGCCATGTGTGGCTCTCAGGGGCCATGTGTGGCCCCCATGGGCCTCTGGGTGCCATAGACGCACTGTTGCCCTATTATGCACCAACATTTTCTCAAACAATGTTCAGGGGTCTACCATGTGGCCCCATGTGGCCTGTGGCTCCCAGTGGCCCCTGATATACAGGGGCCCCTGATGAGGCCTGTGAGGTGGCCCCTGGTGTGACTATTGTCATGGTAGACCCATGGACAGTGTTTGTGCCATATTTGGTGCAGATCAGAGCAGCAGTGCGCCTTTGGCACCTGGGGACCCCAGGGGCCACTGATATCGCACACTGGGGCCCCTGGTTTAGCCCTTTGTGTGACTATTGTCATGGCAGACCCTTAAACAGTGTTCATGCTAAGTTTGATGCAGATTGGAGCAATGGTGTGCCTTTGGCACCCCGGGGGCCCCTGATATGGTACACTGGGGCCCCTGGTTTAGGCCTTTGTGTGACTATTGTCATGGCAGACCCTTAAACAGTGTTCATGCTAAGTTTGATGCAGATTGGAGCAATGGTGTGACTTTGGCACCCTGGGGCCCCCGGGGGCCCTTGATATGGTACACTGGGGCCCCTGGTGTGGCCTGTGAGGTGGCCCCTGGTGTGACTATTGTCATGGTAGACCCCTGAACAGTGGTTGTGCCAAGTTTGGTGCAAATTGGAGCAACGGTGCACCTTTAGCACCCCAGGGGCCCCTGAGTTGTCCCCTATTGTGCCCCCTGGTGGCTACATGTGGCCCCTATAAAAGTACAGACTACTTAAAGGGGGCGTGACACGGCCAAAACAGCTAATTATGGCTATCAAATTAGCCAATTTTTTTTAATGATGTCATGTACCCCCATGTTAAATTACCCAATCAAATTAATTTATTGTAGTTACTGTACTGAAAGTAGTACTTTCTGTACAGTAACGGCAATACATTAATTTGATTGGGCTAATATGGGGGGAGGGGCGGAGACTCGCGGAGTCGAGTATCCATATCATTATCTTTTGAAACTGCCCCAAAAAAAGCTGTCCGAGGCGTGTTTCCGACTTTCTAAACCAACTTTAAAACTATCAGTTCTAGGGGTAAAAATGATACACCATTCACCATTAGACCGGTAAAAAAGTACATGTCTTCTTCAAAAAAGGTGTCAGAGATTCGTTACGAGGGTCAACACGCTTCTCCCCGTCTAAGGGACGGTTTTGTCGGCCATACCCTGCTGTGTCTTCTGCTAAACCTGACTGGAGGACCTGGCCGGGACGCGAGTTTCTAAATTCTAGGCGCACTGGGGGAAAACCGCGCCCGCACTCATTTTTGAAGCTTGTGATTGGCTGAACTGGAGGTAGGGAGGCGAGTTTCTAAACTCTAGGCGCACTGGGGGAAACACCGGAGCAACCGTAGACGAGCTCGGGACCAGCGATCTCCTCCTCCTCCTCCTCCTCCGCAGAGGAGGTCCGCGGCTCATACACTCTGTGTGTGTGTGTAGCAGGCGCGTCACGCCCATTCATTGTGAGTACGACGCGACACCCCCACTTTCATAAAACCGTGATCTCATCCCCCCCACCTTTTTGGCCGGCCGGGGTGCTTTTTTTTTTTTTTTTTTCCTCCCCTGCGCTGCAAGCTGGCTCTCATCAACACAAACGCGTAGTAGGGGCTATGGCTACTTATATTTCCAGGACAATTTCAAAATAAACATGTTGAATGATCGATTGTATATGAAAAAAATAAAATAAAGGCTCTTGTTTTGAAATGCGCTTCTGTGCAGAGAGGAAATGGCTTTCATAGGAAGTCCCTTTACCTCTCTGTCTTCCGTGCGTATTATGGACTCATGGTGAAATGAACAACACACTACAGGCATAAAGGAATAACATCAAGACAAGACCATGGGCTATAAAGGCATTAAACATCGTCCTCTGCTCCTCTCATCCTAACAACTCAACACTTGGTGAGTCGTGACTCGTGGCTATATTAGAGTTAGAGTAATGATGATGGAATGGATGCTAATGCTATGCTGCCTGCTGGCTAATGTACACTGTTGTCGTGTTGTGGGCTAGTGGCTATGTGAACCAGAACCACTGTTTCCTAACACTGGGGTCTGGATCGATGCGTGCAAGTTGCTGTAGTAGTAGACAGTGGTGTAAAATTATGTAGATTAACTGAAAGCTTTTGGAACTGAATGATTATATTATACTGGTGTTGTCTGTCTGTTGGAGTGTTGGTACCAAGAATTACATCTACTATAACTATATAGACTATCTTGCTGGCTGGTGCTTGTGGAGAGAGGCAAAGGGAAAGTGTAGTGTGCCGTTCCTGATTGTTTAGCAAAAAAATAAACCGCGGAAACCTTTATTGTTTATGTCGGACTTCTGCTTTGTTTGCGGCGTGAGTTTTGGTGCTATAATCAAATGGTTTGCGGATTCGGAATCACAAGAATCTTAGCTTTAAAATGGTATACAGCTTGCAAAGAAATAAACCGCGGAAATCCGAATAAAACGCGTTCAAATCCGCGAAAAACCGCCATTTTTCGCGCGCGCGAAGCCCCCCCCCCATGTCATCCCCCCCACTCTCTAAGAGGCTCTGACGCCTCTGGTGTGTAGCCTGTGTGTGTGTGTGCTTTCGCGCGCGTGTGTGTGTGTACACACACAATAGCTCTCGCAAATAGCCGTGCGGTGCAGCGCTAGCCACGCTACACGCTAACAACAAGGTTGTGCGCGGCACCGCACAACGGACGAAGTATACATTGCGCGGCACCGCACGACGGACGAAGTATACATTCACTACTAACTGATACGGCCCGCCTCCTTTTCAGACTGTTTGAAGAAACACCACGTGACCTACTGTATCATAATGTTAATTTTCGGCCGGTGTCGCCACTCCTTTAAGTATGTTGTCAAAACTTTGTTTTTGCTCTCCTGTAAAATTCTGGAAATCTTTTTTGCGTCCTCGATATGGCAAAATTCAATGGTGAAACATCAATTGTGGAGTTATCTGTTTTTGATAAAAAACGACTGTTGGAGTTATCTGTTTTTGCCAAAAAAATAAGTAATTAATTTAAGATATACAAAATAAATCATATGTAGATGAAATTAATGTAAGATATACAAAAAAAATCAAAGTAAACCATTAACCTGAGTTGTGAGATGTATGGCAGACACTGAAGGAAGATCCTCACTTCCCCTTCTTCATCTGACCAGCCTGTCAGCTCTACTGATTTCTTCTCTGGTTGGAGTTTCAGCACCTCTAGGAGGAGGGAGGCCTTTCTCTTTGAGAGGTCTATGGACCAGACTGCAAGAAGTGACTGGTAAACTGGTTTTAATGCTGAAAGAACATTTCTGCCTGTTTGAGTCTCATAGTTCTTCACATGGGAGTATATGCCCAGTAGCACATCACATTGATACTTCCTTTCATCATCATAATCGTCATCATCACCCCAGTCAACAAAGGGGAATCTTTTGTAATTACATACAGTAGACAACAATTTTAGAATCTTCTCTCCTGTTTCTTCCTCCTGTTCGGCTGCTTCAGAGAAGAGCTTCCCCAGGAACCTGGATGCTTCTTGACCGTGAGCGCCCGTAACACTGCAACAGTTTAAAATGAAAATAAAAATCTGATTTTAGGTGAAACAGTCAATGTAATATGTAGGAATCAGAAAACATATAGTTGATGTCAGGTGGAAACCTTATATGTACAAAACCGTTATTTAAAAAATTAAAAAGAACCTGATGAATTTAATGTAGTTATTGCAACCATCGGGTCGCAGAGTTACTATCAAAACCTCCACCGGTTGTCTGTCTGTCAGTCAGTCTGTCTGTCAGTCTGTCACACATCACACGTCACACTTTTGCCCATCTCATATCTCTGCCACCGTTGCCCCGATACATCAGATTCTGGCCTAAAATCACGCAAAGCGGTACACAGTACTGTTATCTCTAAAGTCATGTCATCAACATGGATCTGACCCATTTCCCATATTCCTTCCTGATTGGCTACGATTGCCTTCTAAAGTTTGAGTATGCGACGTGACGGTCGCTTATCTCCCAATTAGGGAGTCTTACTGGTTACTAGTATCATTCAGAGATCTAATATCCTGAGTGTAAATGTAACCCTGAGAGTGTACACATGTATGTAGCCACATGTACCCTTATTGGTTCATTACAATGAATTGATTACATTTGTATTTGATGTTGTGGCACTGAAAGGTTTTGGATCCGTTGCCCTAAGCAAGCAGGCAGGCTCTTTTTTGCTGAATTAAATCTGTGGTAGTAGAGGAAAGTTAGATAGTGCAGCTTTAAATCAAGTGCACTACAAACTCTTCATTGTCTTTAGAAAAGGTAGACAGCTTTTGTGACAAATATTAATGATAGAAAATAAAACCAGTAACGGTCGCTTATCTCCACAAATAGGGCAAAAATTTGTTTTTCCAAAATCTTCCTGATGGTGGCGTTAGATGGGACAGATGCGTTTTGATTACATGACTGTAGAGATACTGTGCGATTTGCGTGATTTTAGGGCAAAATCTGTAGGAGCAGTGTCCACAAATGTGTTTTAAAAAATCGGCCTGCAGGTGGCGCTAAATGGGACAGATCCATGTTGATGAGATGAGTGTAGACATACTGTGTACTGATTTGCGTGATTTTAGGGCAAAATCTGTAGGAGCAGTGTCCAAAAATGTGTTTGAAAAAATCGGCCTGATGGTGGCGCTATATGGGACAGATCCATGTTGATGACATGAGTGTAGACATACTGTGTAGTGATTTTCGTGATTTTAGGGCAAAATCTGTAGGAGCAGTGTCCAAAAATGTGTTTGTAAAAATCGGCCTGAAGGTGGCGCTATATGGGACAGATTCATGTTGATGAGATGAGCGTAGACATACTGTGTAGCGATTTGTGTGATTTTAGGGCAAAACTTTTAGGAGCAGTGGCCAAAAAATTGTTTTAAAAATCGGCCTGAAGGTGGCGCAATATGGGACAGATCCAAGTTGATGAAATGAGTGTAGACATACTGTGTACCGATTTGCGTGATTTTAGGGCAAAAATTGTAGGAGCAGTGTCCAAAAATGTGCTTTGCAAGAATCGGCCTCATGGTGGCGCTAGAAGAGGGCCATGTGAGAAATGAGGGGTGGGGTCTCCACGCCGCCTTGGCGGACGAATAGGTACCGGCCCCGGCTCTCCCGGACGCTCCTAGCCCGAGTTACGGCATTTCATGTGAGCTGCAGTGGAGGGGGTCCTCCACTGGGGGCGTCACCACTTTTGCATCCGTTCTGGAGCACCAGGAGTCGGTGGTCCCCGGGAATTCCCCGTGAGCAGCCCCGTTGGGGTGGTCATTTGGTCATTTTTGCACATTTGGTCATTTTTTACACCTGGGTGTCCCCTGTCCTGGAGCTCCGGGGGTCATTGGAGGTTGTAGTTTGGCAGGTAAGGAGTGTGTGTGCAAAATTTGGCATGGATCGGGGCAACGGTTGCGGAGATATGAGCAGGGCAAAAGTGTGACGTGTGACTTGTGACAGACTGACTGACGGACGGAAGGACGGACTGACAGCCGGTGGAGGTTTGGATAGTATAGGAGTGCAAGTAACTGCGATCTACGGTCGCAATAAAAATATTAACCTGAGTTGTGAGATGTAGGGTAGACACTGAAGGAAGATCCTTGCTTCACTCTCTTCATCTGACCAGCCTGTCAGCTTTACTGGTTTCTTTTCTGGTTGGAGTTTCAAGCATTCTAGGAGGAAGGAGACCTTTCTCTCTGAGAGATCTACGGACCAGACTGTAGGAGCTGCCAGGTAAACAGGTTGTAATGCTGGAAGAACACTCTTGTTTGTTTGAGTCTCGTAGTCTTTGACATGGGAGTACAGGTCTAGAAGGAAGTCCCATTTATGATGCCAGTATTCAGACAGTGAAAACACTTCCTCTATTGTTTGTGTGTTTAATTTCTCATGGAGAGCTGCTTGCACACACAGATTCATCAGAAATCTGTGTCCTGTTTGATTCTGAGAAGTAAACCTGTAGATTATAAATAAATCAGAGAAATCAAGATTAAAAACTTGATCTGTGAACGTAAAACATTATTCGTTTATACAAGCCAAAAGACAAATGACATAGTTAAAACCAACAAAACCAACAAACAAATGTCAAATGACAACATTTTATTCAAAATGAACTGCAAATAAATCTTCAAGAACTAGGTCAGCATGTTATTAGAAATTATTAATAATTTGTTAGGTGTATGCTGATATATTAAAATAATCTTTCAAGAGCAAACGATCAATGCTTTTATTTAAGATCCTCTATATGAGATGGGTTTCTTTTTTAATGTATTTTTTTTAGAGAGTGCATGTCTATAAATAACTACAAATCTTTAAGTTAATTCATACTTCAATGCGTTTTTAAAACAATTGTCATACAACTTACAGTAAGTTACAGTAATCTCTGAATAGAATTGTGTTTCAATCAATATAAATACAATATGGTAATTTCTACAACATACAACATAATTCCAGTTACCTGAGTTGTGAGATGTAGGGTAGACACTGAATGAAAATCCTCACTTTACTTTCATCGTCTGACCAGCCTCTCAGCTCTACTGGTTTTTTCTCTGGTTGGAGTTTCATCACCTCTAGGAGGAGTGAGACCTCTATCTTTGAGAGGTCTATGGACCAGACTGCAGGTGCTGCCTGGTAGACTGGTTGTAATGCTGGAAGAACACTTCTGCCTGTTTGAGTTTCATAGTTCTTCACACAGGAGTAGAGGTCCAGAAGTACACAACACTCGTCGCTGGGTTCCCACAAAAAGGGGAATGTTGTGTAATTACACACAGAAGACAACAATTCTAGAATCTTCTCTCCTGTTTCTTCTTCCTGTTCTGCTGCTTTACAGAAGAGCTTCCCCAGGAACCTGGATGTTTCTGGACCGTCAGTGCCAACACTGCAACAGTTTAAAATGAAAATCAACATGAAATATTGATCTCTGATCATAAACAGAACCAAACAATCAAGGACTCTATCCGATTTTAGCTGAAACGGTCAATGGAAAATGTAGGAATCAGTTCAGAATCAAAACATATAGTTGATGTCAGGTGGAAACCATATTCCGGTATACAAAACTGTTATTTAATAAATAAAAAGGAACCTGTCTTCTAATTATTTTAATGAAGTTATTATTTGGTCAAAAGCTCAACTGTTACACTTTTCATTATTTCAATATTTATGAAGCCCCCAGTAACAGTTAAATCACTTTAACTTAAACAACAGAAGCAGACCTACAAGCTCACAATGTGTTACATCTGTAATATGGCCAAGTTGGGCATGAATAAAAGTTGATATATGGAGACAGAATATTTCTAAATATGTGTGTTGAATGTTAATGTTCCAACTTTATTTGTCTGTACTCTCTGCACTCATGTTGACTAGTGGTAGTGTAGCCATTGTCCCAGGAAAATACCACAGCACTCTGCTGTTCTGATAACTCAGCAGTGACTCATGTTTACACTAGTATCATACAGAGATCAAATAGTGTGATTCATGTATTGTCTGATTGTATTCCTGTTTATGATTGGTTGTATTGTGCATTTCTCTTGTTCTCTCTGCACATTGCTGCTATCCTGGATATACTGCAGTAGCCCGTGAATAAAGAAAGACAACTGTCTCTCTTTGAATTATAATTTTTTACTAGTCACTCCATACACAGAGATGCACACATGTAGACTTAGGATTGTGACCACGACTACTGTACATGTACAGCAACATCCTGAGTGTAAATATAACCCTACCCTGAGAGTGTACACATATAGCCACATGTACCCTTATTGGTACATTACAATTAATTGGTTACATCTGTACATTCTCAGAGTCAAATAAAAAATCACACTCGTGTGAACTGAGCGGTGGAGGCTGTGTGTGTGTGTGTGTGTGTGTGTGTGTGTGTGTGTGTGTGTGTGTGTGTGTGTGTGTGTGCGTGCGTGCGTGCGTGCGTGCGTGCGAGCATGTGTGTGTGTGTATGTGTGTGTGTGAATGTGAGTGTGAGTGTGCCTGGCCTGAACAACAGCGCCCCTCCCTTAACATGTGTGGTCAGAAAAGGTATTGCAGGCTACATACAGACAGACACGCACGCATACCCACACACACGGCCACGTATAGGAGACGGTGTGACCACCGCTCAAAAATAAACTGTAATGTATACAGATCCAATAGGAGTGCCAATAATGTTAATTCATGAATTGCTTAAATTTGGGAAACATGCAAAATCCGCTTTGTTGATTTCTGGATATGCCATTGATCAATGCCTGTGTAAAAAAAATCCATTCACCGAGGAGATAAATGGACTGAGGGATGGACTGACATTTTGTTTTCTCCTTTTCTCCAGGATTTATAGTTGGATAAATATACTGATTGATATTTGTATACTGTAAATTCAGTGCACGAATAACACATAAGACAAACTAGAAATACTGTTCCTTCGAAACAGTGTGGGCTCGGTTCCAACCCAACAAATAGGATACTTTAAGGTACTGTAAGGTACAGTACCTTACAGTATTGTACTGTACCTTACTATACTGTACTGCACCTTACTGTACTGTACTGTACTGTACTGTACTGTACTGTACTGTAACTTACTGTACTTTACTGTACTCTACTGTACTGTACTTTACTGTATTCTACTGTAACTTACTGTACTTTACTGTACTCTACTGTACCTTACTGTACTGTACTCTACTGTACCTTACTGTACTGTACTGTACCTTACTGTACTATACTATACTGTACTCTACTGTACCGTACTGTACCTTACTGTACTGTACTCTACTGTACCTTACTATACTGTACTTTACTGTACTCTACTGTACTTTACTGTACTCCACTGTACCTTACTGTACTTTATTCTACTTTACTGTACTTTATTGTACTTTACTGTACTCTACTGTACCTTACTGTACTGTATTGTACTTTACTGTACCTTACTGTACTGTACTCTACTGTACCTTTCTGTACTGTACCTTTCTGTACCTTACTGTACTTTACTGTACTCTACTGAACCTTACTGTACTTTTACTGTACTCTACTGAACCTTACTGTACTGTACATATTCTATGTGTTCTAGATCTACATTTTTGATTCTGTGTTTGGGAACCAGCAACTGTCAAATGGACTCCAACTGTAGTGGAGTATATTGAGTGCATATACTGTAGGCTAACAATCCCAGATCACATATGTCCTCCACTATGTCTATAACCAAGGTGTTCTTCTATGTGGCCACTCCAGACTGAGGAGTGGAGCATGGCTTTTATTGTGTTTGTGGATCTGACTTGGAAATGCATTGGTTTTGATATCTCCCTGACAACCAACAACAACCACTAATATGGCTGACTGTCCCTGCGGGCTCTAGGATATATGGCTATGGGATTTACATCCCATCGCCCGGACTTGATTCTTGATCACAGCTGTGTAATCAGTAGAGTGGAGAGGGACATTTATTTATAGTTTTAACTATAACTATAGTTTTATACATCACACAGCTTAGACATTTGGATCAAATCAGAGAGCAGACCTGTGTGAACGCAATGATATAGATAGCATATCTGAAGTGTGAACACTGCAGCCACAGCGCCTTAACATAAACATGGGTCTATTATCCTTCTCTCCACTCTGTCCCCACTCACTAAACCCATTGGAAATGCATTGGGTGCTTAAAGTTAAACATTTTTATTTTTTTATATTTATACTACAAAACATTTCAAAACCAAAAATACAAGCACACTTGTCCTCAGTAAGCTGAACACATAAAAATTTGAATGGTGTTGAAAGGTGTAAGCGTTTAAGAGATGAAGCGCGCCAAAGTATTGAGGAGATACTGACTAGTATATAAATATAGAAATAAATAATGAAGATAACATACGTGTGCTCGCCTTCCAGGCGAGCCCACAATAACCAGTTCCTAATTAAAGCGGCCCTATGCAACTTTACATTTTTGAGCGGTGGTCACACCGTCTCCATAGCGTGGCCGTGTGTGTATCCGTGCGTGTGTGTGTGTGTGTCTGTCTGTCTGTCTGTCTGTCTGTAGCCTGAAGTACCTTTTTTGACCACACATGTTAAGGGAGGGGCGCTGTTGTTCAGGCCACTGAGGCCAGGCACACTCACACACATTCACATTCACACACACACACACACACACACACACACACACACACACACACACACACACACACACACACACACACACACACACACACACACACGCAGCCTCCACCGCTCAGTTCACACGAGTGTGATTTTTTAATTAATACATTTGATTTCACTTCACTGAAAGGTTTGGGGCCATTGCCCTAAGCAAGTAAGTAGGCTGGATTTTTGTTTTTGCTCAAAGGTAAAGATGTCAGCACTTGGGCAGGAACCCAGGTTCAAATCTGTGGTAGTAGAGGAAAGTTACACAGTGCAGCTTTAAATCAAGTGCACTACTAACACCTCATTATCTTTAGAAAAGGTAGACAGCTTTTGTGACAAATATTAATGATAGAAATTAAAAACACATTAACCTGAGTTGTGAGATGTAGGGTAGACACTGAAGGAAGATCCTCACTTTACTTTCATCATCTGACCAGCCTCTCAGCTCTACTGGTTTCTTCTCTGGTTGGAGTTTCAGCACCTCTAGGAAAAGGGAGACCTCGATCTCTGAGAGGTCTATGGACCAGACTGCAGGTGCTGACTGGTAGACTGGTTGTAATGCTGGAAGAACACTTCTGCCTGTTTGAGTTTCATAGTTCTTCACATAGGAGTAGAGGTACAGTAGTCGATCACATTGATTCTTCTCCTCTTTAAACACATAACCGTGGTCACTGAAGAGGAATGTTTTGTAATTACACACAGAAGACAACAATTCTAGAATCTTCTCTCCTGTTTCTTCTTCCAGTTCTGCTGCTTTACAGAAGAGCTTCCCCAGGAACATGGATGCTTCTGCACTGTCAGTGTCAACACTGCAAAAGTTTAAAATTAAAACCAACATGAAAAATGAATCTCTGATCATAAACAGAACCAAACAATGATGGACACTGAAACCAGCTGGCATCAATAACAATGAAAAGACCCGTCTTTTAATTAATTTAATGTGGTTATTGTTTTGTCAAAAGCTCAATTGATGATGGACACTGTATCTATCCAATTTTAGGTGAAACAGTCAATGCAATATGTATAGGAATCAAAAAATATATATAGTTGATGTCAGGTGGAAACCTTATACGTATAAAACCGTTATTTAAAAAATAAAAAGGAACCTGTCTTCTAATTAATTTAATGTGGTTATTGTTTTGTCAAAAGCTCAATTGTAATACCGGTTGAATATTTATAAGTTCAATCAATTTAAGTTTAAAACAAAATGTAGTCAAATGTGCCCTTATTGATACTTTACAATTAATTGGTTAAATTAGTACATTCTCAGAGTGAAATCAAAATTAAACTTCACTGTGTACAGATCCTATCGGTGTGCCAATAATGGTAATTAATACATTGCTAAGATTTGGGGAAAATATGCTTTGATGATTCCTGCCTATGCCATTCTCCACCGGCTGTCCCCCCCCCCTCCCCCCTCCCTCCCTCCCTTTGTCTGTCTCTGCCTGTCTGTCTGTCTGTCTGTCTGTCTGTCTGTCTGTCTGTCTGTATGTCACGTCACGAGACCTTTTAGATACCAAATTGTCAAATTGTAAAAAATTACAAAAGAAAGAAGAAAACTTTGTGAAAATAGCTCGGCTATTTTTAGGGTGGAGGTTTACTAGTTCAAATATGATTATTTTGGGGGGCCACAGCACTGAAAGGTTTAGGAGCCATTGCCCTAAGCTAGTAAGTATGCTGTCTTTTTTTTTTTTTTTTTTTTTTTTGCTCAATTCTAAATATGTCAGCACTTGGGCAGGAACCCCAGGTTCAAATCTGTGGTAGTAGAGGAAAGTTACATAGTGCAGCTTTAAATCAAGTGCACTACTAACTCCTCATTATCTTTAGAAAAGGTAGACAGCTTTTGTGACAAATATTAATGATAGAAATTAAAAACACATTAACCTGAGTTGTGAGATGTAGGGTAGACACTGAAGGAAGATCCTCACTTTACTCTCATCATCTGACCAGCCTGTCAGCTCTACTGGTTTCTTCTCTGGTTGGAGTTTCAGCACCTCTAGGAGGAGTGAGACCTCTATCTTTGAGAGGTCTATGGACCAGACTGCAGGTGCTGCCTGGTAGACTGGTTGTAATGATGGAAGAACACTTCTGCCTGTTTGAGTTTCATAGTTCTTCACATAGGAGTAGAGGTCCAGAAGTACACAACACTCGTCGCTGGGTTCCCACAAAAAGGGGAATGTTTTGTAATTACACACAGAAGACAACAATTCTAGAATCTTCTCTCCTGTTTCTTCTTCCTGTTCTGCTGCTTTACAGAAGAGGTTCCCCAGGACACTGGATGGTTCTGGACCGTCAACACTGCAACAGTTTAAAATGAAAATCAACATGAAATATGGATCTCTGATCACAAACAGAACCAAACAATCAAGGACTCTATCCGATTTTAGGTGAAACGGTCAATGGAAAATGTAGGAATCAGTTCAGAATCAAAACATACAGTTGATGTCAGGTGGAAACCTTATATGTACAAAACTGTTATTTAATAAATAAAAAGGAAACTGTCTTCTAATTAATTTAATGAAGTTATTATTTAGTCAAAAGCTCAACTGTTACACTTTTCATTGATTCAATATGTATAAAGCCCCCAGTAACAGTTAAATCACTTTAACTTAAACAACAGAAGCAGACCTACAAGCTCACAATGTGTTACATCTGTAATATGGCCAAGTCGGGCATGAATAAAAGTTGATATATGGAGACAGAATATTTCTAAATATGTGTGTTGAATCTTAATGTTCCAACTTTATTTGTCTGTACTCTCTGCACTCATGTTGACTAGTGGTAGTGTAGCCATTGTCCCAGGAAAATACCACAGCTCTCTGCTGTTCTGATAACTCAGCAGTGACTCATGTTTACACTAGTATCATCCAGAGATCAAATATTCTCTGAGTGATTCATGTATTGTCTGATTGTATTCCTGCTTATGATTGGTTGTATCATGCATTTCTCTTGTTCTCTCTGCACATTGCTGCTATCCTGGATATACTGCAGTAGCCCGTGAATAAAGAAAGACAACTGTCTCTCTTTGAAATATAATTCTATACTAGTCACTCCATACACAGAGGTGCACACATGTAGACTTAGGATTGTGACCACGAGTACTGTACATGTACAGTAACATCCTGAGTGTAAATATAACCCTGAGAGTGTACACATATAGCCACATGTAACCTTATTGGTACATTACAATTAATTGGTTACATCTGTACATTCTCAGAGTCAAATAAAAAATCACACTCGTGTGAACTGAGCGGTGGAGGCTGTGTGTGTGTGTGCGCGTGCATGCGTGTGTGTGTGTGTGTGTGTGTGTACTGTGTATGTGTGTGTGTGTGAATGTGAGTGTGAGTGTGCCTGGCCTGAACAACAGCGCCCCTCCCTTAACATGTGTGGTCAGAAAAGGTATTGCAGGCTACATACAGACAGACACGCACGCACGCATACCCACACACACGGCCGCGTATAGGAGAAGGTGTGACCACCGCTCAAAAATAAACAGTAATGTATACAGATTCAATAGGAGTGCCAATAATGTTAATTCATGAATTGCTTAAATTTGGGAAACATGCAAAATCCGCTTTGTTGATTTCTGGATATGCCATTGTTCAATGCCTGTGTAAAAAAAATCCATTCACTGAGGAGATAAATGGACTGAGGGATGGACTGACAGTGTTTTCTCCTTTTCTCCAGGATTTATAGTGGGATTTATATACTGATTGATATTTGTAATTTTCTATACTGTAAATTCAGTGCACGAATAACACATAAGACAAATAACCAGTTCTTAATTAAAGCGGCCCTATGCAACTTTACATGTTTTAATTAATACATTTGATTTCACTTCACTGAAAAGTTTGGGAGCCATTGCCCTAAGCAAGTAAGTAGGCTGGCTTTTTGTTTTTGCTCAATGGTAAAGATGTCAGCACTTGGGCAGGAACCCAGGTTCAAATCTGAGGTAGTAGAGGAAAGTTACATAGTGCAGCTTTAAATCAAGTGCACTACTAACTCCTCATTATCTTTAGAAAAGGTAGACAGCTTTTGTGACAAATATTAACGATAGAAATTAAAAACACATTAACCTGAGTTGTGAGATGTAGGGTAGACACTGAAGGAAGATCCTCACTTTACTTTCATCATCTGACCAGCCTCTCAGCTCTACTGGTTTCTTCTCTGTTTGGTGTTTCAGCACCTCTAGGAAAAGGGAGACCTCGATCTCTGAGAGGACTATGGACCAGGATGCAGGAGCTGACTGGTAGACTGGTTGTAATGCTGGAAGAACACTTCTGCCTGTTTGAGTTTCATAGTTCTTCACATAGGAGTAGAGGTACAGTAGTCGATCACATTGATCCTTCTCTTCTTTAAATACATCACCCCGGTCAATGAAGAGGAATGTTTTGTAATTACACACAGAAGACAACAATTCTAGAATCTTCTCTCCTGTTTCTTCTTCCAGTTCTGCTGCTTTACAGAAGAGCTTCCCCAGGAACATGGATGCTTCTGCACTGTCAGTGTCAACACTGCAAAAGTTTAAAATTAAAACCAACATGAAATATGAATCTCTGATCATAAACAGAACCAAACAATGATGGACACTAAAACCAGCTGGCATCAATAACAATGAAAAGGAACCCGTCTTTTAATGAATTTAATGTGGTTATTGTTTTGTCAAAAGCTCAATTGATGATGGACACTGTATCTATCCAATTTTAGGTGAAACAGTCAATGCAATATGTATAGGAATCAAAAAATATATATAGTTGATGTCAGGTGGAAACCTTATACGTATAAAACCGTTATTTAAAAAATAAAAAGGAACCTGTCTTCTAATGAATTTAATGTGGTTATTGTTTTGTCAAAAGCTCAATTGCAATACCGGTTGAATATTTATAAGTTCAATCAATTTAAGTTTAAAACAAAATGTAGTCAAATTTGATACTTTACAATTAATTGGTTAAATTAGTACATTCTCAGAGTGAAATCAAAATTAAACTTCACTGTGTACAGATCCTATCGGTGTGCCAATAATGGTAATTAATACATTGCTAAGATTTGGGGAAAATATGCTTTGATGATTCCTGCCTATGCCATTCTCCACCGGCTGTCCCCCCCTCCTCCCCCCTCCCTCCCTCCCTTTGTCTGTCTCTGCCTGTCTGTCTGTCTGTCTGTCTGTCTGTCTGTCTGTCTGTCTGTCTGTCTGTCTGTCTGTCTGTCTGTATGTCACATCACAAGACATTTTAGATACCAAATTGTCAAAATGTAAAAAATTACAAAAGAAAGAAGAAAACTTTGTGAAAATAGCCGGTATAAAAGCTCGGCTATTTTTAGGGTGGAGGTTTACTCATTCAAATATGATTATTTTGGGGGGCCACAGCACTGAAAGGTTTAGGAGCCATTGCTGGCTTTTTTTTGTGTTTTTTTGCTCAATTCTAAAGATGTCAGCACTTGGGCAGGACCCCAGGTGAGGTAGTAGAGGAAGGTTACATAGTGCAGCTTTAAATCAAGTGCACTACTAACTCCTTATTATCTTTAGAAAAGGTAGACAGCTTTTGTGACAAATAATAATGATAGAAATTAAAAACACATTAACCTGAGTTGTGAGATGTAGGGTAGACACTTAAGGAAGATCCTCACTTTACTCTCATTATCTGACCAGCCTGTCAGTTCTACTGGTTTCTTCTCTCGTTGGAGTTTCAGCACCTCTAGGAAAAGGGAGACCTTGATCTCTGAGAGGTCAATGGACCAGCCTGGAGGTGCTGCCTGGTAGACTGGTTGTAATGCTGGAAGAACACTCTTGTGTGTTTGAGTCTCATAGTCTTTGAAATGGGAGTACAGGTCTAGAAGGAAATCACTTTTGTGCTGCCAGTATTCAGACAGTGAAAACACTTCCTCTATTGTTTGTGTGTTTAACCTCTCATGGAGAGCTGCTTGCACACACAGATTCATTAGAAATCTGTGTCTTGATTGATTTTTAGAAGTAAACCTGTAGATAATGAAAAAATAAAATAAATCATGATAAAAAACTTGATCAATGAACATAAAACATTATTCATGTACACAAGCCAAAAAACGAATTAGGCCTACCGACATACTTATATTTAAACTGAACTGCAAATAAATCATAAACAATTAAACTGAACTGCAAATAAATCATAAACAACTACTGTAGGTCAGCATGTTACTAGTGTAGCAGATTGACTCACCACCAGCCTGATGACATCAAAGGTTTAATAGCTCCCCCAACCAACAGCGACATCCCTTTAGTCAAGTGGTTAAAATATTGGACTTCCATGTGGGAAACCCGGGTTCGAATCCCGGGCGTTACATTAACAACAAACTGAATTATTCCTATTTTGTTAGGTGTATGCTGATATATTGAAATAATCTTTAAAGAGAAAACTATCAATGCTCTTATACCGTAAAGTTAAATATCCTCTCCTATGAGATGGGCTTTTTAAAATGTAGGCTATATATTTTTTAGAAAGCCATGTCTGTAAATAACGATGGCTCCGTAATTTCACTAACACTATAAACAATTGTCATAAAGCTTTGTCAGTTACAGTAATCTTTAAACAGTCTCAGAATTGTGTTTATTTCAATTTAAACATAATATGGTAACATACGGTACATAATTCCAGTTACCTGAGCTTTGATATGTAGGGTAGACACTGAAGGAAGATCATCACTTCACTCTCTTCATCAGACCAGCCTGTCATCTCTATTGGTTCCTTCTCTGGTTGGAGTTTCAGCACCTCTAGGAGGACAGAGGCCTTTCTCCTTGAGAGGTCTATGGTTCGGACCTTAGGAGCTGCCAGGTATAGTGGTTGCAATGCTGGAAGAACACTCTTGTGTGTTTGAGACTCATAGTCTTTGACATGGGAGTACAGGTCTAGAAGGAAGTCCCATTTGTGAAGCCAATATGTAGACAGTGAAAACACTTCCTCTATTGTTTGTGTGTTTAACGTCTCATGGAGAGCTGCTTGCACACACAGATTCAATAGAAATCGGTGTCCAGTTTGTTTCTTAGAAGTAAAGCTGTAGATTATAAACAAATAAGAGAAATCAAGATTAAAAACTTGATCCGTGAATGTAAAACATTATTTGTTTATACAAGCAAAAAAACAAATTACATAGTTAAAAATAAAATGCCACATGAAAATAATGTATTCAAACTGAACAAAAAATAAATATTCAAGAACTAGCTAGGTCAGCATGTTATTAGCAACATACATAATTATTAATATAATTATTGCATGCTGATATATTGAAATAATCTTTCAAGAGCAAACAATCAATGCTTTTATTCAAGATCCTCTAAGGGTTTATTTTTTTAATTTATTTTTTTAGAGAGCTATGTCTATAAAACCTTGTCAGTTACAGTAATCTCTAAATAGAATTGTGTATCTTTCAATATAAATACAATATGGTAATGTCTACAATATACAACATAATTCCAGTTACCTGAGCTTTGATATGTAGGGTAGACACTGAAGGAAGATCCTCACTTCATTCTCTTCAAAATCTGACCAGCCTCTTAGCTGTACTGGTTTCTTCTCTGGTTGGAGTTTCAGCACCTCTAGGAGGACAGAGACCTCTATCTTTGAGAGGTCTATGTACCAGACTGCAGGAAGTGACTGGTAAACTGGTTGTAATGCTGGAAGAACACTTCTGTGTGTTTGAGTCTCATAGTTCTTCACATGGGAGTACAGGTCCAGTAGTACTTCACATTGATACCACTGGTCACGTTCCCCAAAAAGGGGGAATGTTTGGTAATTACACACAGAAGACAACAATTCTAGAATCTTCTCTCCTGTTTCTTCTTCCTGTTCTGCTGCTTTACAGAAGAGCTTCCCCAGGAACCTGGATGCTTCTGGACCGCCAGCATCAACACTGCAACAGTTTAAAATGAAAACCAACATGAAATATGAATCTCTGATTATAAACAGAACCAAACAATGATGGACTCTATCCAATTTTAGGTGAAACGGTCAATGTAAAATGTAGGAAAACATACAGTTGATGTCAGGTGGAAATCTTATATACAAAAATGTTATTTAACAAATAAAAAGGAACCTGTATTTTTTAATGAATTAATTTAATTGATGTATTATTTAGTCAAAAGCTCAATTGTTAACACTTTTCATTGATTCAATATTTATAAAGACCACAGTAACAGTTAAATCACTTTAACTTAAACAACAGAAGCAGCCCGAAAGCTCACAATGTGTTACATCTGTAATATGACCATGGCCAAGTCAGACATGAATACATTTGATATATGGAGACTAGAATATCTAAATGTGTGTGTAAAATCTTAATGTTTCAACTTTATTTGTCTGCACTCATGTTGACTAGTGGTAGTCTAGCCATTGTTCCAGGAAAATACCACAGCACTCTGTTCTGATAACTCAGCAATGACTCATGTATACACTATTATCATCCAGAGATCAAATATTCTCTGAGTGATTCATGTATTGTCTGATTTTCTTCAGGATTTATAGTGGGATAAATATACTGATTGGTATTTGTATAAATTCAGTGCATGAATAACACATACAGTAAGACAAATAACCAGTTCCTAATTAAAGCGGCCCTTTACATTTTTCAATTAATACGTTTGATTTTGTCCAATGTGTAGTATGTTAATACAATACATAACTTTAATAGGGTGGTTGTATTTTTCTTCCTGCTCTTCTAATGAGACATTTATATGGTGTCAAACTTCATGTCTCACCTAGACACAGGATCTGAAGTTTTGACCCGATTCACTTTATCCTCTAAGCCAGTGGTTTATCCTCAACCAGTCCCCACATTATTTATTATATTGTTTTCTCACTCAGAAGTAAACAAACCAACATAAAGTACAAGTGTATACATGGTATTGTATCTGCAAACTTCAAATGTAAACATGTAATGACTTTTGAGACCTTTTAAATACCAAATTGCCAAATTGTAAGACATTACAAAAGAAAGAAGAACACTTTGTGAAAATAGCTATTTTCAGGGTGGGGGTTTACTAGTTTTAGATTATTTTGGGGGGCCAGAGCATTGAAAGGTTTGGGAGCCAGTGCCCTAAGCAAGTAAGTAGGCTGGCTTTTTTTTGTTGCTCAATGGTAAAGATGTCAGCACTCGGGCAGGAACCCAGGTTCAAATCTGAGGTAGTAGAGGAAAGTTACATACAGTAGTGCAGCTTTAAATCAAGTGAACTACTAACTCCTCATTATCTTTAGAAAAGGTAGACAGCTTTTGTGACAAATATTAATGATAGAAAATAAAAACACATTAACCTGAGTTGTGAGATGTAGGGTAGACACTGAAGGAAGATCCTCACTTCACTGTCATCATCTGACCAGCCTGTCAGCTCTACTGGTTTCCTCTCTGGTTGGAGTTTCACTACCTCTAGGAAAAGAGGGACCTCTATCTTTGAGAGGTCAATGGACCAGACTGCAGGTGCTGCCTGGTAGAATAGTTGTAATGCTGGAAGAACACTCTTGTGTGTTTGAGTCTCAAAGTCTTTGAAATGTGAGTACAGGTCTAGAAGGAAGTCACATTTGTGCTGCCAGTATTCAGACAGTGAAAACACTTCCTCTATTGTTTGTGTGTTTAACCTCCCATGGAGAGCTGCTTGCACACACAGATTCATCAGAAATCTGTGTCCTGATTGATTTTTAGAAGTAAACCTGTATATAATGAAAAAATAAAATAAATCATGATAAAAAACTTGATCAATGAACATAAAACATTATTCATGTATACAAGCCAAAACAACAAATTACCTAAGACATACTTATATTTAAACTGAACTGCAAATAAATCATAAACAACTACTGTAGGTCAGCATGTTACTAGTGTAGCAGATTGACTCACTACCCCAGCTTGATGGCCTCAAAGGTTTAATAGCTCCCCCAACTCACAGGGACATCCCTTTCGTCAAGTGGTTAAAATATTGGACTTCCATGTGGGAGACCCGGATTCCAATCCCGGGCGTTACATTAACAACAAACTGGATTATTCCTATTTTGTTAGGTCTATGCTGATATATTGAAATAATCTTTAAAGAGAAAACTATCACTCTTATACCGTAAAGTTAAATATCCTCTCTATGAGATGGGCTTTTTAAAATGTAGGCTATATATTTTTTAGAAAGCCATGTCTGTAAATAACGATGGCTCTGTAATTTCACTAATACTATAAACAATTGTCATAAAGCTTTGTCAGTTACAGTAATCTCTAAACAGTCTCAGAATTGTGTTTATTTCAATTTAAACATAATATGGTAACATACATACATAATTCCAGTTACCTGAGTTTTGATATGTAGGGCAGACACTGAAGGAAGATCCTTACTTCACTCTCTTCATCTGACCAGCCTCTCAGCTCTACTGGTGTCTTCTCTGGTTGGAGTTTCAGCACCTTAAGGAGGACAGATGCCTTTCTCTCTGAGAGGTCTATGGACCAGACTGTATAAGTCTCCAGGAAAACTGGTTGTAATGCTGGAAGAACACTCTTGTGTGTTTGAGTCTCATAGTCTTTGACATGGGAGTACAGGTCTAGAAGGAAGTCCCATTTGTGAAGCCAGTATCCAGACAGTGAAAACACTTTACCTATTGTTTGTGTGTTTAACCTCTCATGGAGAGCTGCTTTTACACACAGATTCATTAGAAATCTGTGTCCTGATTGATCCTGAGAAATAAACCTGTAGAGCATGAAAAGATAAGAGGAATAACATTCTCATAACAACTGCTCATGAACCTAAAACTCTGTTAACATGTTAAAAATGTTATGTGTAGCTAAAAATACCAAAATTCAGTTTGAACCCTAAATTAGTCTTTAATGCATAGACAGAGAATGAGAATTTTAATATTCTGTCAATACAATTGACCAAAATGTTTGAAATGTTAATTCCTGTCATGAACATCCATGTTCATTATTCAAATACACCTTTGTGAGAGCTCTTTAAATAGAAAGTTATAATTGAATGTTTAAATGGAACACATTTTCAATAGATCAAATAATCCCAGTTACCTGAGTTGTGAGATGTAGGGTAGACACTGAAGGAAGATCCTCGCTTCACTCTCTTCATCTGACCAGCCTCTCAACTCTATTGGTTTCTCCTCTGGCTGGAGTTTCAAGCATTCTAGGAGGAGAGAGACCTTTCTCTCTGAGAGGTCTATGGACCAGACTGTAGGTGCTGCCTGGTAGACTGGTTGTAATGCAGGAAGAACACTCTTGTGTGTTTGAGTCTCATAGTCTTTGACATGGGAGTACAGGTCTAGAAGGAAGTCCCATTTGTGCTGCCAGTATTCAGACAGTGAAAACACTTCCTCTATTGTTTGTGTGTTTAACCTCTCATGGAGAGCTGCTTGCACACACAGATTCATCAGAAATCTGTTTCCTGTTTGATTCTGAGAAGTAAACCTGTAGATTGTTAAAAAGGAGGAATCAACATTAAAAACTTGATCCATGAACCTAAAACATTATTTTTCTCAAGTAAAAAAAAGCTAATGATACAGATTAAAAAAAAGAACTGTTGAACCTTTGTGAGAGCTACAGGGACATTCTTTAAATATAATGTAATAATTTAAAGTTTAATTGTAATGAGGAACAAATATTCAATAGATCAAATAATCTAGCCTGGAGCCAGCCTGTTCGCTCCGTTCCACATTTTGTAGAGACAATACAAAATGTGGAACGGAGCGAACAGGCTGGCTCCAGGCTACAAATAATCCCAGTTACCTGAGTTGTGAGATGTAGGGTAGACACTGAAGGAAGATCCTTACTTCACGCTCTTCATCTGACCAGCCTCTCAGCTCTATTGGTTTCTTTTCTTGTTGGAGTTTCAAGCATTTTAGGAGGACAGATGCCTTTCTCTCTGAGAGGTCTATGGACCAGACTGTAGGAGCTGCCAGATAAACTGGTTTTAATGCTGGAAGAACACTCTTGTGTGTTTGATTCTCATAGTCTTTGACATAGGAGTACAGGTCTAGAAGGAAGTCCCATTTGTGAAGCCAATATTCAGACAATGAAAATACTTCCTCTATTGTCTGCGTGTTCAACCTCTCATGGAGAGCTGCTTGCACACACAGATTCATTAGAAATCTGTATCCTGTTTGATTCTGAGAAGTAAATCTGTAGATTATGTAGAAAAAGAGGAATCAACATAAAAATTAAAAATCCAAAAATCATTTGGAAACTAGATTTATTCATAAAATCTAGCCTCGGAAACCCAGACTTTTATTTTGGCGATAGGAAACATAAAATCTGACTCTTTAATATACTTATAGATTATGTAGAAAAAGAAGAATAAAAAAATATATCCAAAATTCATTTTTATAAAATCTGACTCTTTAATATTGATACCAAATAGTGTCATGGAAATTGCGAATAAGGATGTTATCATTAAAGAAAATGTGTGTGCCGTCAATGTGTAGTTATTTTGGAAAGTTTATTCTAGTACTGACTTGTTATCTCAGTCAGGCCGGTTAGGGCTAGGACAAGGAGGTGGAGATTATGTTGTTGCCCCTGTCCGTCTGTCCATATAGGTAATCTCAGCAATCACTAAACCAATCAGCATGAACTTTTGCATGCACATTCCCAGTAGGCCAAAGATTCTCAAGTTGGCCTCATGGTAAATAGATGGATTTTACTAACAGAAACTTCTATCCACCGTCCCAGTAAGGGCTCGAACACACTGTAGGATATTGCGTGGTCGGCGAGTCATCAGATCATTAGACTAGAGTATTTCACACTGAACAAGTGACTTTCTTGAAATCGTCTCGTTGTGGTTTTTCGTCGACAAGATTGATCACCGACAGATCACCGACAAGGGGTCACACACTGACTGCCAGACATTTCACCAGGATGCATCCCCGATACATAGCCAATATTACATTTGTTTTTACTCTAATTGTGCACGAGAGCAGGTGCTAATGATTTTTCTCTCTCGCTGCACGCAACCACGCACACACATACGCACACACACACACCCCATCATGTTCGTCCTTCGCATGCGAAGATGACCAAGCGACTACACGTTGTCTTGTGTGTGCGAAGATGGCTGATGAGGCCGATCCTCGCAGTGAATGTCCGGTTGCAGTGAGGGCATATTATGGTTGGGGGACGGCTGGGTGAGAGGGAGGAACGGGCTCTGGTCTTGCGGAGCTGTCGCTTCAGTTCGGCTTCCTGAATGCGGCGCTTTTCATACTCTGCTACACCATGCTTGACTGCTGAGTGCCAGTTGGAGCGTTGTTGGGCATCGGCCTCCCAGGTCTCTGGATCCAGACCACAGCTTTTGAGACTGGCCTTTAGGGTGTCCTTATAGCGTTTCCGCTGGCCGCCACGTGAGCGCTTGCCGTGGTGTAGTTCGCCGTACAGCAGCCTTTTTGGTAGGCGTTCATCTGGCATGCGGCAGACATGGCCAGCCCATCTCAGCTGGGAGCGCTTGAGCATGGCATAGATGCTTTCCATCTCGGCCCTGTGGAGGACCTCAGTGTCTGGAACCTTGTCCCACACTCACTCAGGGCGCATTCTCTCCTATAATTCGGTATAGTCGGTGCCATTGGGACATTCTTGCAACATTCTTACATATTTAATTAATGCGATTGAGCTCACACTGCACTTTGTCAACCGCAATTAGACCATGTCTGTCTACGGGTCATCTATCAGCTGGACCGCTGCGTAATAATGCCCTCTCCAGCTCTCCTCGTGTTAAATTCTTCAACCCGCAGCCCTGCATCGGGTGCGGTGGTATTTAAATACATTGCTGCAGTTGGTAATAACGGGCGGCCAAAATAATTAAAACAGTTGCAGTACCAAGCCCCCAGAACGGCTTGTAAACATTGAAGCGGCCGCCATACTGGCCAAAGCTAGAATTTCAGGCGGGGTGAAACATACATGCACGAGCATAAGAGCTCACTGCTGGGGTCTACAATAGGGTTCAATGGACGTCGACGTCGTTCGTGACGTCATTACGTCTCAACGTCAAACATTTTGGAACCAAATCTGGTTCCAATTTCCCCCAGAATGCACCTGGATTCAGCTACTTCCGCATGCTTCAAAACGCCACTGAGCACTTGCATTGAAGTGAATGGCTGGGGGCGGGGCTGTCCGCTCTCTATTATATATAATACTCTATGGGCAGGACTCGCAAAATCCTGCAATAAACATACAGCTTATATATACCGGTATATATTTATGCAGAGCAGTTGAATGTCTCTCTCTCCCTTTCTCTCTCTGCTCTGTGCAAAAAGCACATCGATTTGGCAGAGAGAGAGAGAGCCCTAAATTAAGGGAGCATGGATCATCATCACAGACGCGAACACAAACAGAGACACAGCAGCCCCTCCTTCCCTCTCTCTCTCCTCTCCTCGTCAGATTTCACCACAGGGCTGTTGGTGAAGAAGTCTTGTAGTGTGAACAGTCTACTCGCACAGCGGGACACACAACCCAATAATCTTCAAGAAAGAGGATTGTGTAGTGTAAATGCTCATAGTCGGAGGCCTTAGGGTTTTTTCATGCTAATCAGTCTAAAAGCGCTACATTTTGCAAAGATGTAGCCCAGGGAATGCTCTAATGATTTAGCTAGTGCGCATCTTTGGGCTTGCCACAGCGGCCAAATCAAGTTGGGCTCCCATCGACTTTCTATACAGGAGGAAAATACCTCGAAAAACATTTTCTTTCTGGGTAATTAAGGATGTGAGGGGTCTAACTAGGGGTTTGTCATGATGCTGAATCCATTGCAAGCATTTGTTTTGCACAAAAAATATTCGTTGGGCTAGAAATTGCCCCAGAAAACGCCCACAAAACTGTCCCACTAAACCATTGTTTTCTTCAGCCATTTTTAGCCCAAGGAATGTTTTTTTGTGCAAAACAAATGCTTGCAATGGATTCAGCATCATGACAAACCCCTTGTTAGACCCCTCACATCCTACTTATACCCAGAAATACTATACAGAATACCTCCTGTATAGAAAGTCGATGGGAGCCCACCTTGATTTGGCCGCTGTGGCGACTCCGAAGATCGCAAACTCGGGTGCCCTAGCAAAATCATTAGAGCATTCCCTGGGCTACATCTGTGCAAAATTTGGCGCTTTTAGACTGATTAGCATGAAATGAGTGCATCTCTCCATTCCGACAAGTCTCCTTTCCAACATGTCTCCATTCCGACACTAACCCTATCTCTTACCCTAACCCTAACCTTAACCTCTATGGAAGTGTTGCCACTCCGACAATAAGAAGTCACTGTCGGAGTGGCGATATGTCGGAATGGAGAGCGCCCTCGCACGAAATTACGGGGTCATGCTCAAGCTCCCTCAGCTCTATGTTTCCTCAGCCCTATGTTCCCTCAGCCCTATGTTCCCTCAGCCCTATGTTCCCTCACTCCCTAACAATTTATTATACCCTATGTTCCCTCAACCCTATGTTTCCCCCAGCCCTATGTTCCCTCAATTCCAAAATAGACCCTATGTTCCCTCAGCCCTATGTTCCCTCAACCCAAAAATAGACCCTATGTTCCCTCAGCCCTATGTTCCCTCAGCCCAAAATAGACGGTGCCATGGCATTGGTCCGACATCTCATTGTTCCGATGTCCCATTAAGGGCGTCTTACTGGGCAAGGTCGCGCCATCTGTCTTGGCCACCAGTCTTGGCCATATATGGATTCTGTTGGTGTGGTTCCCCTAACAGGGCATCATCTGGGAATACCCATATTTGGAGACCACACCGGCCACATACAATCCATTTTATGTCCATATATGAACCCTGCCTGTAGAACCAGCCACACTGGCTGACTGACTGATGGACTAACAGATAGCCAGTGGAGGTTTTGATAGTAACTGCGACCTGACGGTCGCTATTAGCCTTCTTTCTTTCCTTCTTTTCTCCAAAACGGATAATCCCTTGCAACATGATGTACACGTGTAAGTATCCCCAGAACATGTGCTTTCAACAGTGCACGTATAATTTGATGTTGTGGTTACCATCAACACAAGTGTAAAGAAAAATGTGTGGGCTGAGGGAACATATTATTAGGGGACTGCCCATAAGTCTGACATCTCTTTAGTCCTGCAGGGTTAGGTTTAGGCATAGTTTTACTGACGTTAGGGTTATCATTCACCAGGTTAACATTAACCAGGTTAGCATTCACCAGTGTCATCAGGTTAGCATTCTTCAGGTTAACATTGACCAGGTTAGCATTCACCAGCATCGGCAGGTCAGCATTCACAAGGTTAGCATTCGCCAGCATTCAAAAGGTTAGCATTCACCAGTGTCGGCAGGTCAGCATTCACGGGTTAGCATTCACCAGCGTTGGCAGGTCAGCATTCACCAGGTTAGTATTCACCAGGTTAGCATTCAATAGCGTCGGCAGGTTAGCATTCACCAGGTTAGCAATCACCAGCATCGGACGAATGGGGCGTCAGAACAATGAGACGTCGGAAACAATGACATGGGGGACTGAGATTTTTGGTCTGAGGGAACATAGGGCTGAGGGAACATAGGGTCCTATTTTGGGATGAGGGAACATAGGGCTGAGGGAACATAGGGCTGAGGGAACATAGGGCTGAGGGAACATAAGGCTGAGGGAACATAAGGCTGAGGGAACATAAGGCTGAGGGAACATAGGGCTGAGGGAGCTTGAGCATGGACCCGAAATTACCATTCTATCTCCCTAAGGCGATCCGATGAAATAATGATGAAATTGGATTGTATGTGAAGTCTTGTAGTGGATAGAGGCCTTTATTGGACATTATGGACAATATGAAATGGCCAATGAACTGCAGCGGTCAATGAGGTATCTCCATCATTCCTATTGGGAATGTGCGTGCAGGTTTCACCAATATTGCACACTGTGTTCATGATTTGAGGCATTTTGTTCAAAATGCCTCAAATCCTGCAAAATTTGGAAGCCAATCTTACCCAATCAGGAATGAATATGAAAAATCCAAAAGACCTGTTTGACCCTATATTATCTATAAACATACTGTGTGTGTACCGATTTCCAAAAATATGTTTTGCACAAATCCACCTCCTGGTGGCGCCATAACAGGCCCATATGAATAATTTGGGGCAGAGGTTCTGCTCTGGCACCCAGGGAGTGTGCGTGCACAGTTTCGCTGCCATCGTGCCAACGATGCCAGAGATTAGCTGTTCACAGACGGAAGGACAGACGGACACACACAAGGACGGACAGGGTGCAAAACATAGTCTCCCCATGCCTTTCGGACTGGCGGAGACAATGAAAGGAAACACATTAACCTGAGTTGTGAGATGTAGGGTAGACACTGAAGGAAGATCCTCACTTCACTCTCTTCATCTGACAATCCTCTCAGCTCTACTGGTTTCTTCTCTGGTTGGAGTTTCAGCACCTCTAGGAGGAGGGAGGTCTTTCTCTTTGAGAGGTCTATGGACCAGACTGCAGGAAGTGACTGGTAGACTGGTTTTAATGCTGGAAGAACACGTCTGCCTGTTTGCGTTTCATAGTTCTTCACATAGGAGTATAGGCCCAATAGTACATCACTTTGATACTTCCTGTCAACCCGATAAACTAAGGGGAATGTTTTGTAATTACACACAGAACACAACAATTCCAGAATATTCTCTCCAGTGTTTTTGTTCAGTTCTGAGGCTTCACAGCAGAGCTTCCCCAGGAACTTGGCTTGTTCTGACATTCCTGACCATCCTTCTTCAAAACTGCAACAGTTAAAATGGAAACACACCAACATAAAAAACTCATGAATATATTAAATATTGATCTCTGCATCATAAACAGATTTAAATAAATATGGAAAATTAATTTAATCTGCTCATTCTGCTGGCAAACCCCCATTCCCCCCAACAAACTCACGCACACACGCACACGAACGTGTGCGCGCACGCACGCACGCACGCACGCACGCACGCACGCACGCACGCACGCACGCACGCACGCACGCACGCACACACACACACACACACACACACACACACACACACACACACACACACACACACACACACACACAGAGCTAGAAATAGGTGGACTATTTTATATTAAATATGAAATGTTATTTCTTTTTACTACTGGTCTCTGGCTTTTATATCTATGAATATTAAAAGAAGATGATTAACCTAATCCCAGTTACCTGAGTCTTGAGATGTAGGGTAGACACTGAAGGAAGATCATCACTTCACTCTCTTCATCTGACCAGCCTCTCAGCTCTACTGGTTTCTTTTCTGGTTGGAGTTTCAGTATTTCTAGGAGGACAGAGGCCTTTCTCTCTGTGAGGTCTATAGACCAGACTGTAGGAGCTGCCAGATAAATTGGTTTTAATGCTGGAAGAACAATCGTTCTTGTTCGAGTCTCATAGTCTTTGAAATGGGAGTACAGGTCCAGAAGGAAGTCCCAGTCGTCATCCCAATATTCTGACAGTGAAAACACTTCCTCTATTGTTTGTGTGTTTAACCTCTCATGGAGAGCTGCTTGCAAACACAGATTCATCAGAAATCTATGTCCTGTTTGATTCTGAGACGTAAACCTATAGATATGAAAAAAGAGAAATAATCAATAAATAAATTGCCTTCATGAAAGTCAATACAGCTAGAAATATATACTGTAGCTAACAAAGTAAAATCTCAGTTACCTGAGCTTTGAGATGTAGGGCAGACACTGAAGGAAACGCTTCACTTCATTCTCTTGATCTGACCAGCCTGTCAGCTCTACTGGTAGCTTCTCTGATTGAAGTTTCAAGCATTCTAGGAGGACAGACGCCTTTCTCTCTGAGAGGTCAATGGACCAGACTGTAGGAGCTGGTGGATGAAGTGGCTTCAGAATGGGAAGAACATGTTCTCCTTTACTGCTGACATGCAGGCAAAGATCAAGCAGGATGTTGTATCTCTGTGGAGTGTCTTCAAGTTTTAGCTCTATTTTTTGGGGGGACTGACTGATTACATAAGACACAGCACAATAATGGTGAGGATCAAGACTATCTTCGCTCAAATCAAGGCAGTAGTCCAGTTTGTCCAGAAAGTGAAGACAGGCCTCAGTGGACTGAGATTCATACAAGCATTGGCATAAGAACAGTATGTTGCTGTCATCAGTGGCATTGTGATCTTCTAGTGGAGACGAGAGAAATGTGGTTACTACATCCTTGATGAAAGCATTAGAAATGGCCTTCGCCTGCTGATCTAGAGTCAGACATTTCATTATTTCAAGATTATTCTCGCTACAGAAACCACACAAGAAAGGGATCAAATGTCTCATGTGTCTTGTCTTTTCAGCGCAGCACTGTTGCAAAAGATCAGCTATTTTGTCAGGATTCTTCAAAAACCACAATGCTGCAAAAAACTCCTGTATGGTGTAGTGGAGAAATGCAGAGCTAGGTTTCATTACCGCAGGTGAAACGTTGAAATTAAGTGTACTCAGAAAAGCTGAATGAACACAGCTTTCTTCACAAGACAGTGGTGTTAGGTTCACAGTTTTCCATTGAGTTGCTTGAACAGCATCCTTTGCCAAAGAAAATATTTCTTCAATGTGGTCTCTGATATAGTTGTTTAAACTAGTTTTTGTTATTGCCTTGCCACTGTGCTTTTGAATGCAACCGCAAAGAATGTTGATGTATATTTCGGATACTGTGCATGGTTTTTGAGGAGCCAAAGGGTTCGTAAAAGAAAAGCAGGCAACCACCATCAATGCATATACTGGGACATGGCAAAGACTGAACAATTCCAGGTTGTTCTCAACATTGTTCAACTGCTCAGGGTTCAACATCCTAGCCAAGTATACTTTGATGGACTTTGTGCTGAAGCCTTTCACCTCCACTCTGAGAGACGCCCAGTCTGATAGGAATTCTTCTGATTCAACCTCTGGTCTGCATGTGATCACAATCTTTGCTTCAGGAAGCAGGTCCCCATCCACAAGTCTCTCTATCACTGAGGAGGAGAGATCTGTGAGTCCATCAAAAATGATGGTAACATTTTCAGAATTCCTCCTTATGTCCTCCAAGACCTCTTCTTTTTTTTCATCTGGTTCACTAAACATGTTGAAGAGAAGATCCTCCAAGCTTGTGGGATTTGTGATTTTTCTCATATCAAAATAGAACATGTAATCTAGGTCATTGCTGTCACTTCCTCCCCAGAGTTTCAGCATTTCACATGCAGCTGTTGTCTTTCCAATTCCAGTCTTACCAACCAGGAGAATTTTGTTCTCTTGTGTTTTGAGTAAGAGATCTACAGCTATTTCCTGCTCATCCACAGGAATGTAGGTCATCATTTTTTTAGGACGGGGCTTCTTGCTTTTCTTTTTTTTAATCTTTAATATCATGCTTTCAGATGGTGTATTTCCATGTGTGTCTAATACCAGAGGAGTGTAAGATAGATGTTTATACTTGTACTTTGGTAGAAAAGTGTTGGTTTGTTTCCATACAGCTTCTGATAGCTTACAAGCTTTTTTCTTTAATTGTCCCTGGTATCTGTGGCATGGCTTTGAACCTAAAAATCAAAAATAATAGCAATTGGATAAATCATGTGTTAACTGACTGAAATGCCTACAAGATTATTCTTGAACAGATTATGAGTTCAAGATTTAACATTCTCACAACTCTATATTCACAAGGCAACATGTAACCACAATATCAGTGTTACAAATGTTTTCCTTTATCCTGTAAACCGTACCTTTACAATATTGGATTTCCCCATCATCTTTGAAAGGAAAGCAGCTGATCCATCGGTGTAGCTCTCTCTCTAGGTTGTCCTCAGACGAGAAGGTCCTCTCCTTAGTTATGTCAATGATCTTTAGTAATTCATAGCAGGCTAGCTCCCCTTTGTCTGTGACCGAATCCAGTATTTTTCTTGTTTTATCAAAGTCATCTTTCTCTGACTCTATTTTACTGACCGCCTCCTTAGTGAACACTTCTTGCTGAAGCAGATTCTCCAAAATTAGTGAAAGATTCTGTAATCCCCCCACCAGGAGGGGTCTGGCATTGTTGATGTATTCCTCCGCTGACTGTCCTGTACACGCCATGTCACTTTATTCTTAATATATATTTTTAGCCTATACTACCCTGAGTCAATAAGCTAGAAACTGTTAATAGTGTTAATTAAAATGTTTCTTCCATTCCTATTTCATTACGTTTGTGTCTGGTTGTGTTCTATGTCTGTGCTGCTGATTGAAGTTCAGATCCAGACAACAAACAGCTGGGAGCACCTGGGGCTCCCCCCGGAGGAAGTGGATAAAGTTGCTCAGGAGAGGGAACACTGGAAATCTCAGTTACCCCCCTTTCAGATAAGCGATTGAAGATGGATGGCTGGATGGATGGATGGATGGATGGATGGATGGATGAGTCTCTGTACAAATCAATAAAAAAAGAACGGAAATTATCGGTGATTTGATTTATCTATTTCTCTCGCGCGCGCGTGCGCGCACACACACACACACACACACACACACACACACACACACGCACGCGCACGCACGCACGCACACACACACACACACGATTTACACTTGCATATTGTCGCTGTCTGGCAGAATGCTTAGACCTTGAATCTTCTGATTGTCATACATTTATACATGGCAGTGCTGTGAAAAAAATGCAGATCTTCAAGCTCACAATACACAATGCATCACAATGGGACATGTTGTGAACTTGTAGATCGGCTATTGTAGCTATAAAAAATAGCTACACAGACATGCCCCAAATACTGTTCTATATAATACGGTGCATTTATAGCACTTTTATCCAAAGTGCTTTACAATGTGCATTACATTCAGCCATTAACACACACCAGTGGCTCATTCTGCTTATTGGGAGCAGTTCAGTGTCTTGCTCAAGGACACTTCAACAGTAAAACAGGGATTTATTGCTAGTTTGATCCATTCTAATACTCTTTAATCTCATGAAAATGACAGAAATCAGTCTCATACCCACTGAGCACAAGACCCAATCTAGATGTCTGGTTTATGCTTAGCCGGAATTTCAAAGGGCTAGATTCCGTCTTTATATAGACTGATTCTAGCCGATTGCATTTAATCCATTATTCCATACTTGCTTTACCTGCTTTTCAAATATTGGACTAAAGTAATTTTAAGAGCTAATGATCACTATATAGTCTAGTTTAGTTTTAGCTGGCATTTGACGTTTCCAGTTGAACGATATATCAACGTTTGGCTGAAAACTATTTTTAGACCATAACATATTTTTACATTTGTATCATGTTGTTCATTAACGGAGGCTAACAGTATGTCACGTACTTATAGGGCTAGAATGCATTGTAAATTGTATCAGTGTCTGTGGAGCAGTGATAGCGTATAGGTCTCATAACCAAGAGATTGTGAGTTCAACAGGGGGTCCGGGACCCCTAGGGGGTCCTCAGAGTTACTACAGGGGGTCCTCCAAATCTTTGTGTGATAGAAGCTTTTTTTCTCCTTTTCTATATTAACCACTTGTACCCATGTGTCCATATCCTGAGAACCTTAGCCAAAAATAGCATATCTGATCGTCTATTTTTGGCAAAGAGGTTTGGTGTAGAGGGGAAAAGGAGCAGACTAAGTACAGAGTGAAAGGTCAAGTTTATTAAGTATTGACAGTTCAAGTGGTTAAATATCTGGAAACACACATTTACATGAACCCAAAATACACTGATGATTGTGCTGTCAAACGATGAAACTATGTAGTATCTATGGGTTGTGGGGGGTCCCTGCTTCATCTCTCTCTCAGCTAAGGGGTCCTTTGCCTGAAAACATTGAAGACCCCTGCTCTAAGCTATATTAATGACATAGTTCAATATTGAAAATGAGTGGTTTTCCACTTTAAGTGAAAATACTAGTACTGCAATGCAGAAAATACTCAGTTACAGTTAAAGTGCTGGTATCAAAATGCACTCAAATTACCGACAGTAAAAGTACCAACCTGTGAAAACAGCCGATCCGCAAGCTCACAACGTGTCGCGTTGTGAGCTTATAGATTTAATGTCCTCCAATAGCCTAGATGCAAAATAGGGCTAAGTGGTTTATGTAGGATTTCCAAATAGACAGAGTGAAGTAAAATTAAAATACTGAATAATATTACTCCAGTAAAGTCAAAGTATCAAAAAAAATTGGAAGTGCAGAACTTAAATAAATGCCTTCCACCACTGTTAATCAAGGGCTCAATGACTCTACCTCAACATCCACAGCAAAATACACAGCATAATGAGCCAACACAACCTCCACATACATTCGCAAGATCACAGCCATGGATCACCGCATACACCAAGTCCATCAATTACATGCGCTACCTGTATGATTCTCCATATACGGTATGACCCACCACTGCACCCTCTATGAAACTCTCAATCTACCATCTCCCACATCCAGTGACGATTTAAGAATCCACGGGCCCTGGCGCTTCTCCAAATCAAAGGGCCCCCCCAGTACTAGCCCTATACTAACCCTGTTTGGGAGAAAGTGCGCTCTCTCACATTCATCGAATCGTATCGCCTCTCTCTGCATAGTGGAGCATAGCAGAACACTTGGCCAGAGAGAGAGAGGGGGAGAGAGAAAGGGAGAGAGAGAGAGCATGAACCATAATGAGAGAGAGAGTGTGTGCGTGCATTTAACGCTCACTGTGACTCACCACGTCTTCATAGACGTCTTCATAGAAATAACGATGCGAAAAAATATGTTTTATTTTTTATTTGATTTACACAGGGCCTTCCAGGCGGCGGGCCCTGGCGCTTAAGCACAGGTTAGTCCAATGGTTAGTCCGGCCCTGCCCACATCAAGAAGACAGCAGCACTGGCTGCAGTTCATTTTTAAATGTTATCATTTTCATTATCCACAGTACTTAAAACAATATTTCGAACGTTTGACTACCACACATCAGCTAAGACATTGTTCACAGATTTATTTTGAAGTTCCGGCTGTGTCGACATCAGTTGCTAAAAAATCATTTATGTTCAAAGCTCCTTCAGATTGGAACAACCTACCTGTTTATATTCGTTCAATAACATCTTTTCAACTGTTTAAAACCACACTGTCCTCTCACTTTGATACCGCCTGTTCATGTTTTAACTAATCATCATGTTTTGCTCATTCATCACTATAATAGATCTATAACGTAATGATTATATATGTGTACTTTTGTGGCTGTTTGTTGTGTTGGTGTATGTTATGTTTGGTTTTGTTTTGTTTACTGTTTTGTTTACTGTTCTGTTTGTTGTTGATCGAATTGTCTGTACACTTCTTGTCTAAATGTGAAAAAAGTGTATTTCGTAAATAGCGGAGCTCCTTGAAAACAAGATAGTTCATCTCAAGGGGTTATTCCTAAATAAAGTATTTCAATATATATGTGATGTGAATTGTGAAATGTATCATAAATGTGTCAGCCATGGTATTCAGATGCTCACCGAAGTTTATAAGCTTCCCTTTATTTGCTCAGTTCATAGTGGAATTACAAATGTGTATTTACCAATTTAAAATGCAAAATACGAAATAGAAATAAAATCTAGGAAGGTTTCATCATGTCTGGTCAGATTTTTCGATGCCTTAATTAAGGCTTGTTCAAAAAACGATTTGGTAGTTTGGTAGTTCCAAGAATTTACAAATACTAAACCTACCTAGGTTGAAGGGAGACTTTTAGTGCCAAGAAGGAATATGCACAGACCAGCGCCAGTCTGCCCACATACGGCAGTCACAAACAACCCCAATTCACTCAGCCAACCATCATCCTCAAGAAGATTTGCCTTAGACCTCTAAGGCAAATAATCACAAAATAGAGGAATTTACTTTTTTAATTTAAAGATGGGGTGCCACGATTGTACTAGGAGGAAGATTTTGTACCACAAAGTGTACAGAAAGAGTTAAAATAATGTTTCTATGTGGCCACACCCATCAGTTAATTAAGGGTACGTTTGGAAATGCGCACCGGGTGTGTGCTCAGTGTAATGAGTGCAGTGGGCATGATGTCTTAATCTTACCTTGGGATAAAGTTCTTTCACAGTCACTTAAATCTTTCCTACACAAACTAGACTGCTCCCGAGTCACGTTCAACGGGGGGCCCCCCACCGCAGGGCCCCCCCTTTCCGGGAGGGGGGACAACAGTACCCTTTGCCCGCCCATCGGCGGCCCTGATCAAAACACCGTACTGACGCACCATACTGCCAAACCCCAAATTCTTAGTAGGGTCGTTCAGTGCGCGCACCCGGTGCGCAGCGCACTGGATTTTCGAACGACAACGCACCAAGTGCACTGAATACGACAACAAGGCACACCAGTGCGCTGGGTGCACATTTCCAAACGCACCCTTAGTATGCCTAGTTGTCAGGTGGGTGGTGACCAAGCTGAAGTTAGCCACACACACAGTGTTGGATGTTTGGTAAAGGGGAGGGGATGATTTTATGATGTCATTAACTCAATGTTTTTCACAAGGCTTTCAGCTTTCAGGAATAAACAAAAATACACAGGGAAGGCAATTTTGACATCTTACTACAGTGCAAGAGAAGAAGCACCAAAAAGAGCCCAAATTAGGGCCCATTAAAAGTTGCCTGGTTAATAAACCAGACTGCACTCAACACCACACCCTGGCGGTAGTGGTGTTGTAGCGAAGTCTGGCCCTCCACATTAACTAAGCTTTTTTCACTAGCCCGATGAGAGGGCTAGCCAATCAGGGCTGTAGGCTTGGGGCACGTGTTGGGTGGTGGCCTGGTTCAAAACCATTCAGCCAATCAGGCGAGTCTGTGTGCATACAAACACCCCCCCCCCCCCCCCCCCCCCCTCCACTCTCATTACAGACATCAAACAGGTCGTAGTCTTTGATGCTTTCATTTACTAACGAGCTATTGACACTTGTAAAATGTATGGCTCAATCAATTACCAATTACCCCCCCCCCCCCCAGAAATGGAATATCTCCCTGCAATCCCAGACTCTCTTCCCAAAATAAAGTGTGTGATAGAGGCTGGCACCGCCAGGCAACATTAAAAGACCCCAAAAAACCTAGCCGTCCAAAATACCCTCCAAAAGTCCCCCCCAAAAAGCTAAGATGCTCTCGTGAGACGGTGAGAGTCTTCCTATATACAGTAGCACGGTGTGTGTGTGTGTGTGTGTGTGTGTGTGTGTGTGTGTGTGTGTGCGTGCAGCTTTGTCAACAGCCACCCACACACACAAAAAACCTTACTTTGCACCTTTTTCAGACATCATCAGCATGGCCATATACGGTATCTCACTGATCAGAAATGGAAATAGACAGGCATAATTTCTCTGAAAAAGGTATCTTACTGATCAGAAATACTGGCTGTATGTCACATACGCAGCGTGTGCAGTTCAAATACAGGAAATGTAAAATGCAAATTCAAAGAATTCAATTGAATTAGACAAAGTGATAATATAATGTTATGCCTATATCCTCAAGTGAGTTGTTCAACATAAATTACGCTTACATTTCACTATGTTCAACAATATAAACAAAAACAATGTTTAATATGGCAGGATGATATCCACCTCCAACCTCAGTCAAGTCACAATCCATTCCATGTAACCAGTGCCATCTGGTTCTAAAGTTGATTAAAACAAATCTATGGCCCAGGGGTGTTCAACATTTTCAGGTCAAGGACCCCTTAGCAGAGAGAGAGAGAGAGATGAAGCAGGGACCCCCACTACATTGTATACAATTGTGTTGCAGATCAAACTTTTGAATTGATTTCATAGATGGCTTCCTTTACTATTCAGTGTTGTGTAATGTTCGCTGTGTAATGTACGCAAACAAAAATGGAAATCAGGCTATCAAATGAACTAATATGATTCATGACATCACAACACGCCCAGCGTATAATTTATATTCTAAAACGGCTAGTTCCATTCCTTGATTCTGATTGGCTGGTTGCCGTGGTATATGAAACTATAACCCACACCTTGAATCAGTTTATATCAAAGCCAGGTGCGTTATTTCTTTCCAATGTGCCGTGAGGCTGAACTAGAGAAGCGAGCGTTTGATTTTCTCTCAAATCCTGCCGTGCGGGTGCTTCTAAGCACCGCCCGCATGCTGGGGCTAGTAAAGGCAACAAGCGCCCTCTATTCTCCAGGCACCACTCGGCTGTTAGTTTAGGTTGCTATGCTAGCGTTTTTGATGTGATGTTCACCCACATATAGCAGCTAAATCTGGATGAAAATAAACATGTGTATGGATCGAATATGGTTCTTAACATTAGACTGATCTAACACATAAGTGTTGTTTCCCTATTTTTGGGCAAAAAGAATGACGTGACTTTATAAACACACACTGGCTTCCGTAAGTTCCGTTCCTGGATGTGGCTGGTAAACAAGGAAATGTCTCTTCCTGTTGGCAGAGAAGTGTACTTTTTTCTTTAACTAATGGAATGCTATAATTTTCATGTTGCATTATTGTGACCGTTTTAGAAAAGCAATAAGCCACGCGAGGCTTGCCTTGTAGTTACCGGGGTAGTATACACCGGCTGAGAGGGTCGGAAACGTCTCTCAGCCGGTGTATAGGCTACTACCCCGGTAACCACTTGCCTCTTGTGGCTTATTGCTTTATTATGAGTATCCCCCACATGTATAATGTAACCCGCAGGGACGTGCAGAGAATGTTAGAGAGGCAGGGGCTGAAATTATTAAAAGGGCATTTTGGTGAAAATATAGAAAATAGTATACCTCCAAGCTCACAACGCGTCACGTTGCAAGTCTTGCAACACGTTGTGAGCTTGGAGGTCGGCTATTTTCGGTACTTGATATCACTCTAAACCTAAGCATAAAAAAGGCCATACTAGTGATGTGGCGTACGGTATGTATTCCTACAGTGAGGGCAATTCTTTCAGCAATCAAGTTCAGGAGAGTTTGGACAAGGCAATTCTCTTGAATGCTGCCTTCAAGTTTGGCATGGAAAGGGGGCATTTGCACTTCTTTTGCATTTGGGGGGGGGACGGCATTTCTACCAAATTCATGTAGTTTTAACATAGTTCAGCACTGTGTTTCAAACTTTCAGGTGCCCTTCACTCACTTTATCGAAGTCAGTAGCCGTGCCAATGGCAGGACCATCAGGACATGTGAAGTTTTAAAATGTCACAGCTACATATCCTCATGGAAAGAAATCTCTAATCCTACCTAGACACTACCCTTACACAAGCATCTATCTACTGTAGGCCTATGTTTCATCTCAACACAATAACACACACTCACCAAGATAACTATTAGGAAAAATAAATTAAAAAACCTCAAATGAACCTGAGGGTTGACAAATACAGTGTGTCAACTGCAACAAAAAGTCATGGCTGAAACTGTTAGGCCTACGCTGCCCTACAAAGCCAAAATCGCAGCAGTCAAAATCGAAACTATAGAAGTAAGCTCCAAAATACCCCCCACAAAACCCCAAAAAGATAAGATGCTCTTGTGAGAGCATTTATATACGGTAGCACGGTCTCAGGGAAGTTCCCCAGACATGAGTGTGTGTGTGTGTGTGTGTATGTGTGTGCACGTACAGCAGGTGTGCCCACACGTGTGTGTGTGTGTGTGTGTGTGTGTGTGTGTGTGTGTGTGTGTGTGTGTGTGTGTGTGTGTGTGTGTGTGTGTGTGTGTGCGTGTGTGTGCGTGTGCGTGTGCGTGCATGTGTGTTTTTCAACAGCCACCCACACACACAAAAAACCTTAGAACTGATCAGAAATGGAAATACCAGAAATGTCACGTACGCATCAATTCTCTGAAAAAGGTCTGATCAGAAATACTGGCTGTATGTCACGTACGCAGCGTGTGCAGTTCAAATACAGGAAATGTAAAAAAAAAAAAGAAGCAAATTCAAGAATTGAATTGAATTAACCAGACAAAGTGATAATATAATTTTAAGCCTATATCCTAATAGTCTAGTAGCCAGAAAGTGAACCCGGACATTTTGAGTACCCTAAAGTTTTATGTTAGAAATGTTGAGTATGGGTCCCCAGCAGTTAAAAACTGCCGGATGCTAACTTGCATATGTTGGGCAATTTTCATAATTAGCATAATCTATCTATAAATGCGAGAAGTCTCTGTCTGTCTGTCTGTGTGTCTGTGTGTCTGTAATCCGCGTATCTCGAGAACCGTTCGTCCCACCGGCTTCAGATTCGGCACGCGCGTTCCCCGCCGCGGCACGGAGTGCAGTGCCGGGTCTCGACCCGACCCGACGCGCGGTTTTCCCGAACCGGCGCGAAACGTTCGGAATCTCCTTATGCGGGGTTGATTGTTGACATCAGGCTGTTCCGGAGGAAATCGGCGAAAGCTCTGACTCATTGTGACATCACTTCATAAAAGGCTCTGACATCACGTACGCCACATGAGTCAACAAAAAATCTCTGTGCGTGTGTATGTATGTATGTAATCCGCGTATCTCGAGAACCGTTCGTCCCACGGGCACGCGCGTTCTCCATATATGGGCATAAAATGAATGCCCCCATATATGGGCATAAAATGGATTGCAGACAGACAGATACAGATATCTCCATATATGGACATAAATGGACAGAGGCAAACAGATGGTCAAAGATCTCCATATATGGGCATAAAATGGACGCAGACAGACAGATACAGATATCTCCATATATGGGCATAAATGGACACAGGCAAACAGATGTTCAAAACGGGTCCTATGACAACAGGTATAATGAGGTTTGCATTAAAGGGGGAACCGGCACTGTGTCTGCAACACAGTTGGAAGCACAGACAGATAATCCATATATGGGCATAAAATGGACGCAGATAGACAGATATCTCCATATCTGGGCATAAAATGGACCCAGAACTATAACTGCAGTGATCTCTATATATGGACATAAAATGGACGCCGACAGATAGATACAGATATCTCCATATATGGGCATAAATGGACACAGGCAAACAGATGGTCAATGGGGTTTGCATTAAAGGGCGGGGCATTCATTCCCTATTTACATCGTTCCCGAGTTGGCCAGGTCGCCGACTAGACGCTGGGCCGCCCGAAGGGCGGCCCAGCTTCTAGTTAGATTAAATTAGCATAATCACCTATAATAATGAAAAATATGTCAAAAACTGATTGGCCGATTTGAACAATATTGGTGTGGTTTTGGGGGTTATTGAGGATGCTGAATCCATTTCTGACATTTTCTAAATTCAAAATGGCCGTTTTAAACCGGAAATGGCCATATACCAACTTAAATTGGGATGATACTAGGATTGATACTTTTTTGTTGATTTTCCAAATGATGAAGTGACTATTTTTGATAGGCTATTGTGGCAGTCATTGTTCTAATAATTTGTGTGGATTGTCTATATTTTGCTTTTGAAATGCAGATAATCTATAAGCATATAAATAACCACATTTATAATTTAATTCATAATCAAAATCAACAAAAAAGTATCAAAATCATCCCAATTTAAGTTGGTATATGGCCATTTCCGGTTTAAAACGGCCATTTTGAATTTAGAAAATGTCAGAAATGGATTCAGCATCCTCAATAACCCCCAAAACCACTCCAATATTGTTCAAATCGTCCAATCAGTTTTTGACATATTTTCCATTATTATAGGTGATTATGCTAATTTAAGCTAATTATGCTAATTATGAAAATTGCCCAACATATGCAAGTTAGCATCCGGCAGTTTCTACATGCTGGGGACCCATACTCAACATTTCTAACATAAAACTTTAGGGTACTCAAAATGTCCGGGTTCACAATTGGGCTCTATGGGCTGGCTACTGGACTATAAAGTGAGTTGTTCAACATAAATTACGTAATCATCATTTATATTGTGAGTATCACCTGCATTTATAATGTAACCCGCAGGGATTTGCAGAGAATGTTAGAGAGGCAGGGGCTGAAATTATTAAAAATGCATTTTGGTGAAAATATAGACAATAGTAGTCGACCTCCAAGCTCACAACGTGTCACGCTGCGACGCGTTGTGAGCCTGGAGGTCGGCTATTTTTGTACTTGATATCACACTAAACTTAAACATAAAAAGGCCATACTGGAGATGCGGCTTATGGATTCCTATACAGAGAGGGTAATTCTTTCAACATAAGACTGCATTCAAGTTCAGGGGAGTTTGGACAAGACAATTCTCTTGAATGCTGCCTTCAGGTATGGCATGGAAAGAGGACGTTTGCATTTCTTTCGAATTTCAGGGGGATGGAATTTCGCCTCCCCTGAATCTAATTCCTGAAAACGCCCCTGACATAAGCATACTGCCCGGAGCAGTCATGATTACAAATTTAAATTGAAGATTAATTGTCACACGAATAATTGAGATTAACGATTTAATAGTGTTTTTGGCATTGTAGACTGGTACATTTGAATACGAACATAATTTCTGTTTGCCATTTAGGCTTCATAATCACAAACTGCACAGGGCAGTTTGATCATTTTATACTTTCAAAACATTTCTTGAAAATAGCGGAAATGGATGATCTACAAGTTTGTAGATCTGCTATTTCTGCAATTTTTTTTATTTTTCAACATGGAAACTATTTATGATGATTTTTCAAAAATAATTGCGATTATCTGAAATAATTGCAATTAGGAGATTATTATGTAATAATTGTAATAGGCCTAGACTTTGCCCATCTCAATCCGCCCATCAAGTCTTCAAAGAACAAAATATGTATAAAATGTATATGCTTGTAAATTGATACAGCATTGATTAAGACACTCCTTGTGCACTTTTTAGATTTTTTTCAAAATTATTATTAGTAATTTTTTGTACCGTCGTAAACGTCACAAATGCGGAAGCCCCGCTACGTGAGTCTAAGGCTACGGCATTGACTTGGATTATTTTATGCAATAAATATTGTAAGCCCAGAGTATAAGAGTGATACAGTACACTAAAGCTGAAAATTTAAATTAACAAATGAATAAATAACTGAACAGTTTACATTTTGTAACTGAAAACTCTTGTTGTTGAAAGCAAGTAGCTTATTGTAAAGTAGTGTGGAGTGTATACCAAATTCAATGTAGTTTTAACATAGTTCAGCACTGTGTTTCAAACTTTCAGGTGCCCTTCACTCACTTTATCAAAGTCAGTAGCCTTGCCAATGGCAGGACCGTCAGGACATGTGAAGTTTTAAAATGTCACAGCTGCATATACTGTAGCCCTGGAAAGAAATCTCTAATCCTACCTAGACACTACCCTTACACAAGCATCTATCTACTGTAGGCCTATGTGTCGTCTCAACACAACACACACACACACACACACACACACACACACACACACACACACACACACACACACACACACACACACACACACACACACACACACACACACACACACACACAAAGATAACTATTAGGACAAATACAAAACACCAAATTAACCTGAGGGTTGACAAATACAGTATGTCATTGTCAACTGCAACAAAAAGTCATGGCTGAAACTGTTAGGCCTACGCTGCCCTACAATGCCAAAGTGCAGCAACTACATTTTTTGGGCACACCAACTTATTTGTGTTTCCCAAAGGTCAAATTAGCCTTTGTGATGTTGGGGATATAGCCTACCTCAAGAACAGATATACAATCAGTGTAATATCACTTATATGTTGATATCTTATTTGGCTAACCAGGTGGAACACTTTTAAACCAAGTTTTCAGTACATTTTTTTGTTTGTAGTTCTGTAGGCAGCAACATCTGTAAGAAAAAACTACATTTACCTTCAACTGAGGGTCTTCTGGACAAGGAAAAGTTGGCACACCGATTAAAAAGAGAATCGTCATAAAAGAAGTCAGAGGTTTTGACGAAAAATCGCAGCAGACAAAATCTAAACTATAGAAGGAGGCTCCAAAATACCTCCCACAAAACCCCAAAAAGCTATCTGCTCTCTCTCTCTCTCTCTCTCTCTCTCTCTCTCTCTCTCTCTCAAGGAAGTTCCCCAGACATGAGTGTGTGTGTGTGTGTGTGTGTGTGTGTGTGTGTGTGTGTGTGTGTGTGTGTGTGTGTGTGTGTGTGTGTGAGTGTGTGTGTTTGTGTTTGTGTGTGTGCGCGTGCGCACGCGTGCATGTGGGTTTTTCAACAGCTACCCACACACACAAAAAACTTTAGAACTGATCAGAAATGGAAATACCAGAATGTCACGTACACATCATTTCTCTAAAATAAAATGAACTAGAAGCAGTGCTCTTCCGAGCACAGGTCTCCACCAGGCCAGGCATCCTGGTGGCGCAATAATAGGCCCATGTAAAGAGTGGCATGTGTTCTTCGCCAATCTTAGACCTTTAATGGCAGTTGGAGGCTGCATGCATGATTTGAGGCATTGTGTTCCAAAAATTTGTTTTGCTAAAGTCTACCTGCTGGTGGCGCTATAACAGGCCAATGTGAAAAGAGTAGCATTTGTTCCTTGACGTAGTGGGAATATGTGTGGCAAATTTCACGGTAATCACAAGCTGCGTTGATGATTTGAGGCATTTTGTTCAAAAACAGAGCAATCCTGCAAACTTTGGAAGCCAATTAGGATGGAATGTGAAATATCAGATGGATCGGACTTGATCACATGACTAAGTTGTCCTCCTGGTGGCGCTATAAAAGACAAATGTGAAAAATGTAGGGCGAAGGTTTATACTTAGCATCTAGGGCAGGGGTGGGCAACATCTCTTTCCAGGGGGCCATACTGACTTTCATAAAGTGAGTGAAGGGCCACACGTTGGACAATGGAAACTTGAAACACATAGTGCTGAATTAAGTTAAAACTGTATGAATTTGATGACACGACAGACAATCGTATTGCCTATTTTGTGTCGTGTCTTTAAGGCTTATGAATTATTTTATAATTATGGATCCATGGCAGACTGTTTCACTGTTACATTATAAACATTTAACATTTGAGTACATACGGATGGAATATTGAATGCAGTACTACTTTAAATGGTACATAGGTCTACGTATTAATTACTAATAATGAATAGGAGTTGCGTTGAATTGATTTCCTTAAAAGAACCTAATGCTGCCTTTTAACATGTAGATTGTATGGGGGTAATTTTGTTTTTCTTGAGGATTCGAGGGCTGTATTGAGATGGTCGAAGGGCCGGGTCCGGCCCCCGGGCCCTATGTTGCCCATGTGGGCTCTAGGTAGTGCGCATACAAAGTTTTCCACTTATCAGTGGAGTTAAAGGTAAAAACACAAATTGCCCTGTTATAGCGCTACCATGAGGCTGATTTGAGAAATTTGAAGTGGCATTTCTTCCTCAGACTAGTGGGAACATTCATGCCCATTTTCAACAAGATTGCACGCTGTGTTCATGATTTGAGGCATTTTGTTCAAAACGGAGCAATCCTGCAAACTTTGGAAGCCAATTGTAGCCATGGAATATGGAAAATCGGACAGATACACGTCGATCACATGACTGTAGAGATACTGTCTAGCGATTTGTAGGATTTGTGGACAAAATCTCTAAAGAGTAGTGTACAGAAATGTGTTTTGCAAACATCGGCCTCATGGTGGCGCTAGAACAGGGCCATTTGAAAAATGTGGGGCAGAGGTTCTGACTTGGCATCCTGGGAGTGTGTGTGCTCATTTTGGCAGCGACCGGGCCAACGGCGCCGGAGATTAGCTGGTAACAAACTGGATGGACGCACGGACGGACGGACGGACGGACGCACGGACGGACGGACAGGGGCGAAAACATAAACTCTCCCCCATGCCTTCAGCTGGTGGAGACAAAGTCACCAAATGAACCTGAGGGTTGACAAATACAGTGTGTCAACAACAACAAAAAGTCAAGGCTGAAACTGTTAGGCCTACGCTGCACTACAATGCCAAAATCGCAGCAGTCAAAATCGAAACTATAGAAGTAAGCTCCAAAATACCCCCCACAAAACCCCCAAAAGATAAGATGCTCTTGTGAGAGCATTTATATACGGTAGCACGGTCTCAGGGAAGTTCCCCAGACATGAGTGTGTGTATGTGTGTGCACGTATAGTAGGTGTGCCCACGCGCGCGTGTGTGTGTGTGTGTGTGTGTGTGTGTGTGTGTGTGTGTGTGTGTGTGTGTGTGTGTGTGTGTGTGTGTGTGTGTGTGCATGTGGGGTTTTCAACAGCCACCCACACACACTAAAAACCTTAGAACTGATCAGGAGTGGAAATAGAAATGGAAATATACAGAAATGTCACGTACGCATCATTTCTCTGAAAAAGGTATGTCACGTACGCAGCGTGTGCAGTTCAAATACAGGAAATGTAAAATGCAAATTCAAAGAATTGAATTGAATTAACCAGACAAAGTGATAATATACTTTTAAGCCTATATCCTAAAGTGAGTTGTTCAACATAAATTACGTAATAATTGTCTCCACCAGCCGAAGGCATGGGGGAGAGTATGTTTTCACCCCTGTCCGTCCGTGCGTCCGTCCGTCCGTGTGAGTGTGTGTGCGCGTCCGTCCGTCTGTTACCAGCTAATCTCCGACGCCGTTGGCCCGGTCACTGCCAAACTGTGCACACACTCCCTGGATATCAATTCAGAACCTCTGCCCCAAATTCTTCACATGGGCCTGTTCTAGCGCCACCAGGAGGCCATTTTTTGCAAAACCAACTTTTGCCAGTACCCCTACAGATTTTGTCCACAGTCATGTGATCGACATGGATCTGTCCGATTTTCCATATTCCATCCTAAAACTGTCTTCTAAAGTTTACAGGATTGGTCCATGTTGAATAAAATGCATGAAATCAAGAACGCAGTGTGTGGTTTTGGTGAAATTGTGCATGCACATTTCGAATAGGCAGAGGAATAAATGCCACGTAAAAAAAAAAATCAAATCAGCCTCATGGTGGCGCTATAGCAGGCCAATTCGTGTTTTTTACCTACTGTATAACTCCACTGATCAGGGTACAACTTTGTATATGTACTCCCTAGAGGCCAAGGAAAAACCTTTGCCCTGCATTTTTCATATCTGCCTTTTATAGCGCCACCAGGAGGCCGACTTATGTAAAACACATTTTTCCAATTATTCCTTGAGATTTGATCAAAAAATCATGCAAATCAGTACACCGTATCTCTATAGTCATGTGATCAAGACGGATCTGTCCGATATTTCATATTCCATCCTAATTGGCCAACATTGGCTTCCAAAGTTTGCAAGATTGGCCCATTTTGAACAAAATGACTTAAATCATGAACGCAGCTTGTGATTACAGAGTAATTCTGCACGCACATTCCAACTAGGTCAAGGAACAAATGCCACTCTTTTCACATTGGCCTAATGTGAAAAGATGATCCTCAAATGCGTGCGTGCGGGTTTTTCAACATCCACCCACAGACACACAAAACCTTAGAACTGATCAGAAATGGAAATATACAGATATCTCATATACACATCATTTCTCTGAAAAGGTATCTTAATGATCAGACATATGCAGCATGTGCAGTTCAAATACAGGAAATGCAAAATGCAAATTCAACGAATTGAATTGAATTAACCAGACAAAGTGTTAATATAATTTTAAGCCTATATCCTAAAGTGAGTTGTTCAACATAAATTACGTAATAATTTATATTGTGAGTATTCCCCGCATTCATAATGTAACCCGCAGGGACATGCAGAGAGGCAGGTGCTGACATTATTAAAAGGGCATTTTGGTTAAAATATAGAAAATGGTAGACCTCCAAGCTCACAACACATCATGCTGTGACGTGTTGTGAACTTGAAGGTCGGCTATTTTCGGTACTTGATATCACACTAAACTTAAGCATAAAAAAGGCCATACTGGAGATGTGGCGTAACGGCATGGATTTCTACACAGTGAGGACAATCTTTCAACATAAGATGATGCAGCATTCAAGTTCAGGAGAGTTTGGACAAACTCCAAATGCTGCCTTCAGGTATGGCATGGAAAGGGGGCTTTTGCATTTCTTTTACATTTTTGGGGGGATGGCATTTCGCCTTCCTTGAATCTAATTCCTGAAAAACGCCCCTTTTTATCGATTACTCACCCCATGGAGACTTGAGTTCAATAATATTTTTAGTTTTTTGTCGCATTCCAAATCCAATAATTTTAGGAGACTCTTTGTAGGCCCATTGATTCAATCAATTCAATCAATGAGGGTACATTTATAAAAACAAAAAATATTATTGAACTCAAGTCTCCATGTGATGGTCACAGAAATGCCAGTTTTGCAGACAGAGTAGGTATACTAGTGTTAGGAAAAATGTGATAGCCTCGCATCAGTGGTAGCTTTATGGGTGCTATCATGCATTTTAGTTTGGGTCTCATTCACTTACTATACACTAAAGGAAAAAAAGACTCCCAAATAATCTGCTGGATTTGAGGGGTCTAACTAGGTGTCTTTAATTATTCTGAATCCATTGCAAGCACTTGTTTTGCACGAAAAACATTCCTTGGGCTAAAAACATTCACAAAAACTGTGAAAAGTGATGACTCATCAATAAACCATCCTTTTGTGGGTCAGTTTTTTGGGAGTCTTTGGGGTTAGGATATTTTCTCTAGACATGTATACCTTGTAATAAATCACTATGAGCATTAACCCTTCAGTTGATACCGACCAACCCCCCAGGCTCACCGTCTAATTGGACAAATTATCATCCACTCCTCCCCCATACTCAGCACTACCCAACCCATTCTCAGAGTCAGATTACTTTACCGACCCACCCCAAAAATATGGACAGTGGAAAGCCATTGGTTTCTATGCTGCGCAAGCTTTTTTGGCCGTTGTATGTATACCAAATTCATGTAGTTTTAACATAGTTCAGCACTGTGTTTCAAACTTTCAGGGGCCCTTCACTCACTATATCGAAGTCAGTAGCCTTGCCAATGGCAGGACTGTCAGGACGTGAAATTTTAAAATGTCACATCTGCATATAGCCATGGAAAGAAATCTCTAATCCTACCTAGACACTACCTTTACACAAGCATCTATCTACTGTAGGCCTATGTTTCATCTCAACACACACACACACACACACACACACACACACACACACACACACACACACACACACACACACACTGCCCTACAATGCCAAAATCGTGCAGTCAAAATCTAAACCATAGAAGGAGGCTCCAAAATACCCCCCACAAAACCCCAAAAAGCGGTAGCACGGTTCTCAGGGAAGTTCCCCAGACATGAGTGTGTGTATGTGTGTGCACGTACAGCAGGTGTGCCCACACGTCTGTCTGTCTGTGTGTGTGTGTGTGTGTGTGTGTGTGTGTGTGTGTGTGTGTGTGTGTGAGTTTGTGCGTGCCGTCATGTGGGTTTTTCAACAGCTACCCACACACACAACAAACCTGATCAGAAGTGGAAATAGACAGAAATGTCACGTACGCATAATTTCTCTGAAAAGGTATCAGAAATACTGGCTGTATGTCACGTACGCAGCATGTGCAGTTCAAATACAGGAAATGTAAAAAAAAAAGAAGCAAATTCAAAGAATTTAACTGAATTAACCAGACAAAGTGATAATATAATTTTAAGCCTATATCCTAAAGTGAGTTGTTCAACATAAATTACGTAATAGTTTATATTGTGAGTATCACCTGCATTTATAATGTAACCCGCAGGGATGTGCAGAGAATGTTAGAGAGGCAGGGGCTGAAATTATTAAAAATGCATTTTGGTGAAAATATAGACAATAGTAGACCTCCAAGCTCACAACGTGTCACGCTGCAACGCGTTGTGAGCCTGGAGGTCGGCTATTTTTGCACTTGATATCACACTAAACTTAAACATAAAAAAGGCCATACTGGAGATGTGGCTTATGGATTCCTACACAGTAGGGGTGTAACGATACATTTTAATAGCGATTCGATACATATCATGATACATGGTTGACGATACGATACATGGACGATATTGGTTCATTCATGGTGATACGATACGATTCGATTCGATTCAATGATTTAAAATCAATATAGTAACTATTTAACAAAAAAAATAAAAATCTGTGTGAAAGGTGTGGATAGTGCAGTTTTTTAAGGGAAACATTATGGATATAAATAAGTAAACACAGTGATTATCTGCCAAATACATGGACATTGTATATTCACAAACCTGCACCTTGACATGAACCCAGAGATTACACACATGTATCGATAGACCAGTGTAGCTATATGGAAAGGAAAAGTAATTAAACCCCTCCTTTTACATTTTTTTCTTAAAAATGCTAAATACAATGCCCAAGTGGGTAGTATCGATACAATCGATTCTTTGCACTGCCTGATTCGATACGATACAAAATAAAACGATACAATTCGATTTTAGCTGTTTTCATTTCGATATACTTTGATTCTTTAAGTTAAAAACGATATATCGATACAGTTACTATGTCGTTACACCTCTACTACACAGTGAGGGCAATTCTTTCAACATAAGATGCTGCATTCAAGTTCAGGAGAGTTTGGACAAGACAATTCTCTTGAATGCTGTCTTCAGGTATAGCATGGAAAGAGGGCATTTGTATTTCTTTCGAATTTCAGGGGGGATGGCATTTCGCCTCCCCTGAATCTAATTCCTGAAAACGCCCCTGACAGAAGCATACTGCCCGGAGCTCTCATGATTACAAATTTAAATTGAAGATTAATTGTCACACGGATAATTGCGATTAACGATTTAATAGTGTTTTTGGCATTGTAGACTGGTACATTTGAATACAAACATAATTTCTGTTTGCCATTTAGGCTTCATAATCACAAACTGCACAGGGCAGTTTGATCATTTTATACTTTCAAAACATTTCTTGAAAATAGCGGAAATGGATGATCTACAAGTTTGTAGATCTGCTATTTCTGCAATTTTTTTATTTTTCAACATGGAAACTATTTATGATGATTTTTCAAAAATAATTGTGATTATCTGAAATAATTGCGATTAGACGATTATTATGTAATAATTGTAATAGGCCTAGACCTTGCCCATCTCAATCCGGCCCATCAAGTCTTCAAAGAACAAAATATATATAAAATGTATAGGCTTGTAAATTGATACAGCATTGATTAAGACACTCCTTGTGCACTTTTTAGATTTTTTTCAAAATTATTATTAGTAATTTTTTGTACCGTCGTAAACGTCACAAATGCGGAAGCCCCGCTACGTGAGTCTAAGGCTACAGCATTGACTTGGATTATTTTATGCAATAAATATTGTAAGGTCAGAGTATACAACAATTTTCAGTTACAACATTTTGTAACTGAAAACTCTTGTTGTTGAAAGGAAAGCAAGTAGCTTATTGTAAAGTAGTCTGGAGTGTATACCAAATTCATGTAGTTTTAACATAGTTCAGCACTATGGGCGGCTTGCACCAACACGGATTAAGCCTTAACCTGGTTTAAATCAAGGTTTATCTTTTAATCCAGTTGCACCAAACTTTAAACCTAGTTTTCATTAATCATGTTTAGTTTTAAACCATCCGTTTAATCTTGGTTTTACTTTTCATTCTAAACCTGGATTAATGTTAATCCTGTTGCACCACTACTTTAAACTTCGATTTAAACATCAATAAGGGATTAATTTTAAATTTGCTGTAGAGGTGGTTTAAATGCAAACATGCCATTGACATGAATGAGGGTCCCCCTCCTGTGAGGGAAGCCTCACAGCAAGCCCTACAGGCTTGCAACTGAAAGCTGAAGCTGCGGACAGCGTTTCACAGTTGAAAACAAAAATCTCATCATATTGTTGTTTTCAATATCCTTGTACATCGGCTATTTTAAAATAGCGAACACTTAAATATTTACAGGGACATAATACAGTCAGTTGTCATGGAAGTGGACTTCCCAACCAATATGCAGACGTTTTTTTTTAATGTTTTTAGTTTTTTTTAATTTTCGAAATCGCTTCATAATTGACAAAACTATCAAACTGTGGTGTATTTCTTTGCTTCCTAGTTCCTAGATAGCCGCGCATCGCAGCGCCGCACCGCGCTGTAGCGAGCGCCACCGTAGTATGACGGAGCGTTATAAAATTAAATATGTTTTTGGCAACAGGCGCTCTTCTTAACATAGAAGGTGATAGGCCTGCCCACATTCTCCCCGAAGTAAATATAAAAGTAACGTTAATGATATTAGGCTCAAGAGAATAGTTTATTCCAGTGTGTTTACATCGCAAATCCAAGATGGAGGACATTTAATCCATGAATTAATCGCAGGTTATAGTTTTAATCACAGGTGAGGTTAAGGGTTTAATCACAGATTTGTTAAAGGGACTACACCATGAATTTACATTTTTCCAATTTTTATGTATTTTCTTGGTGTCCCACCAGCAACTTCTATCCTCACAAAGTCCTATTTCTGACCATTGTGTCTTTCTCAGTTTATGGGCAGATCTATGTTAGCATGTCTCAGAACGGCCCTGATTGCGAAAGGTCAGATTTGTGATGTCACAAGGCCTGAGAAGGAGGCAGGAGGAGCTGGGAGAGGGTTGGGGAGGGGTGGGCAGGCCTGAGAAGGAGGCAGGAGGAGCTGGGAGAGGGTTGGGGAGGGGTGGGCAGGCCTGCTGAGCAGGAGGTGGGGAGGAGTGTGGGGCCAAAACTGGCTCAATAGCGCAGTCCTCCCACTCAGGACAAGGTGGTACTGCAGCTGAAAATGCTCTGAAAGCCAGGCAGAAATGACAGGGGCTCTGTATTCAGGAGTCGTAATTTAGCCTCAAACCTTTTCAAAAACGTTTTTGGGACACAAACAGTGTTATATAAATTATTTTTAAATGCATGGTGTAGGACCTTTAAGCAATGCTTAAATTTAAGTGGTGCAACACACCTCGATTTATAATAAATCATAGATCAACAAAACCATGATTAACCCTAAACTAAGATTTATTTAATCCCTCTTGGTGCAAGCCGCCCTATGTGTTTCAAACTTTCAGGTGCCCTTCACTCACTTTATCAAAGTCAGTAGCCTTGCCAATGGCAGGACCGTCAGGACATGTGTAGTTTTAAAATGTCACAGCTGCATATACTGTAGCCCTGGAAAGAAATCTCTAATCCTACCTAGACACTACCCTTACACAAGCATCTATCTACTGTAGGCCTATGTGTCGTCTCAACACAATAACACACACACACACACACACACACACACACACACACACACACACACACACACACACACACACACACACACACACACACACACACACACACGTACACAATGTTGTGATTTATTTCATAATCATATTGATTTGTGGTTAAAAGGTATAATTTCATTGGTGATAAAAACATTGAGTTAATAAATAGTAAACAGTTAAAAAGAAATGCTTTAAAAACACATTCAATGCATGCATGTTTATTGTATTTGTTATTTACTTGGAACCACTTAGACGTTTTACTCTGAAGAGAACAACAGGAAGTTACGTTTTCGTTTGACATTGTGTCATGTGACAACCTGAATAAGCCGGGAAAAAACTATACTTCCGCTTGCAACAGTGTTGTTGTGATGATTGTGCAAGAGCCGCCCAGCTAACGCTGCTGTAAACCAAAAGCCATTTTTGTATCTTTTTCTTTGTTCGCATTTTTCAGAAATTCAGTAAACTTTGTCTTGAACATATTTTTGGACTATTATTTCACCCCTTTTAAGAACTTTCAGTACACACACACACAGCAAGATAAATATTAGGAAAAATAAAATAAAAAACACCAAATTAACCTGAGGGTTGACAAATACAGTATGTCATTGTCAACTGCAACAAAAAGTCATGGCTGAAACTGTTAGGCCTAAGCTGCCCTACAATGCCAAAGTGCAGCAACTACATTTTTTGGGCACACCAACTTATTTGTGTTTCCCAAAGGTCAAATTAGCCTTTGTGATGTTGGGGATATAGCCTACCTCAAGAACAGATATACAAGCAGTGTAATATCACATGTTGATATCTTATTTGGCTAACCAGGTGGAACACTTTTAAACCAAATTTTCAGTAACATTTTGTTCTTACAGTAAGTTCTGTAGGCTGCAACATCTATAAGAAAAAAACTACATTTACCTTCAACTGAGGGTCTTCTGGACAAGGAAAACTTGGCACACCGATTAAAAAGAGTAACTATTGAAGTAGGCTCCAAAATACCCCCACAAAGAAAACCCCAAAAAGCTGGGTTTTAAGATGTCAGTAGCACGGTCTCAAGGAAGTTCCCCAGACATGAGTGTGAGTATGTGTGTGCACGTATAGTAGGTGTGCCCACACATCTGTGTGTGTGTGTGTGTGTGTGTGTGTGTGCGTGTGCGTGTGCGCGTGTGTGTGTGTGTGTGTGTGTGTGTGTGTGTGTGTGTGTGTGTGTGTGTGTGTGCGTACGGCTTTTTCAACAGCCACCCACACACAAAAACCAGAAGTGGAAATATACCGAAAAGGAAATAGACAGATATGTCACGTACACATCATTTCTCGGAAACATTTCTCTTACTGATCAGAAATACTGCCTTATGTCACGTGCGCAGCATGTGCATTTCAAATACAGGAAATGTAAAATGCAAATTCAAAGAATTGAATTGAATTAACCAGACAAAGTGAATTTTAAGCCTATATCCTAAAGTGAGTTGTTCAACATAAATTACGTAATAATTTATATTGTGAGTATCACCTGCATTTACAATGTAACCCGCAGGAACGTGCAGAGAATGTTAGAGAGGCAGGGGCTGAAATTATTAATAGACAGCAGACCTCCAAGCTCACAACGTGTCACACTGCAACACTTTGTGAACTTGGAGGTCGGCTACTTTCGGTACTTGATATCACACTCAGTGTTGTACCCGAACGCGTTCAAAGAACGATCGTTCATGAACACGTTCATATTTTGGGCGAACGTGAACTGAACGTAATTGTTTTCGCTTGATGAACGATATTGTCGAACGCGGTCATTCTGACGCCCGTGAACGACGTTCGTCGGCGTTCGTCGGCCGTTCATGCGGCGGTCCGCGCCTCCGCGGTCGTCTGTCCTCTGCTCCTCTCGTCTCTCTTTTCATTCACGTGCTCCAATAGTAGGCACTGCACGCAGCAGTGCCTCGTGAACGTTCGTCGGAGGCTCCGTTGATATGCGGTGCTGTCTACTCTGCACTCTGCTCCTGCACTGTGAATCTCCTCCTCGTCTCGCAAGCCTGACTGACTATACTTTGTCCTATGTGTGTTGCACGGCGAAAATATCTGATCTGCAAGCTCACAACGCGTCGCATCCACGAGACAACGTGAGCTTGTAGATCAGCTATTTTAACCAACGCGGATCATGCTGTGCACGGTTTAGAAACGTCTGCCTTCTAGTGGGGTTCCTTGTACATGTAACTTTTTGTTTTTTTTCTAGTGGGGTTCCCTGTACATGTAATTTTTTGTTTTCATTTCAAATGTGTGTTAAAGTTTCTTTCACTTCCAATTTGTAGATTATGGTCTAGACTATAGCACAATTTTGGTTAGAGTGTCAAGACAGTAGATTGAAGAAAAATATATGTTTTGCCCTATTTCCAAAATGACCAAAATCGGAATTGTGTTTTTTGAACAATGTCTTAGTTTTCCCACAACTGCTGTGTAATATATATCTATATTATTTTTTATTGCTATATCAAGTCAATACTGTGTGGGGAATCAATTGGAGTCAAATATTTGTTTTTGAATATTATGATATTTCACACAATGAGACAATAACATGGTTATTACATGCAGTCCTTCACAATAAGGGTGCAGGAAGACTGATATTGTGGGCACCTCAATGTTAAGTTGGATGAAATTATTGCTGTGTGTGGTTCTATATAATATGGGCTGAGTCAATAATTTTGACAAATAATAGCATGCAGAAACGTCTAAACATTTATATATATATAGACCTTTATATATTTTTTTCCCCTTTTTTTTGGAATTGCCAAAAGTATAAAAAAAATATGGTTAAAAAAAGAACTAAAAAAGAACTATGTAGTTCATTTTGGGGAACCATGAACTTTAGTTCATAATGGGGAATTATGAACTAAAAATGAACTAGTTCATTTTAGAAGTTCTGAACTTGAACTTGAACTAGTTCATTTTTAAAGTGAACTTTCCCAACACTGATCACACTAAACTTAAGCATGTGACTTATGGATTCCTACACAGAGAGGGCAATTCTTTCTGAATGCTGCATTCAAGTTCAGGAGAGTGTGGACAAGGCAATTTTCTTGAATGCTGCCTTCAGGTATGGCATGGAAAGAGGGCATTTGCATTTCTTTTGCGTGTCGAAATTTAAATTGAAGCTTGTAAATTGATACGGCATTGATAGCCTTAGATTAAGACACTCCTAGCGCACTTTTTAGATTATCTTTTTTTTCCCGCTACGTGAGTCTAAGGCTACAGCATTGACTTGGATTATTTCATGCAAGAAATATTGTAAGGTCAGAGCCTACACCATAAGATTGATACAGTAAAGCTGAAAATGTTAATGTACAATTGAATAAATTACTGAACAATTTTCAGTTACAACATTTTGTAACTGAAAATTCTTGTTGTTGAAAGCAAATATCTTATTGTATTGTCTGGCGTGTAGCCTATTCCAAATTTATGTAGGCCTAGTTTTAACATAGTTCAGCAGTCAGCACTATGTGTTTCAAACTTTCAGGTGCCCTTCACTCACTTCATCGAAGTCAGTATAGCCTTGTGGCAAGAAACCGTCAGGATGTGTGAAGTTTTAAATAGTCACTTCTGCATATCCCCCTGGAAGAAAATCTCTATGCCTAGTATTGCCTGCCTATAGACACTACCCTTACACAAGTTTAATGAAGTTGATCTGCATCTATCTGTAGGCACATGTGTCAACACACACACCAAGACAACCATTAGGAAAAATAAAATAAAAAACACCAAATTAATCTGAAGGTTGACAAATAGCCTGCAGTACAGATCCATCTCGAAGAATTAGAATATTGTGTAACAGTAGGGTAGAGTGGGGGAAAAGGCCCCCTTGGGGTAATAAGCCCCCCAGCTGTATTTCTCTACAGAACTACAAGGTGGCAAACTATTTGATTTCAGCACATTCCTGGCATCCTTAGCTCTTCATGGATACAACATTTCATTGTCTCACCTTAATCCAGGTCATAACTTTCTCAATCAAACACATTTAAGATAAACTGATCTAATTCTTTGTCACTGTGAAAATGTTCCAAACTCGGTGTAAATAAGTTGAACCTCTTCACTTATTTTTTGTATATCATTAGGAAGGCCTTATGATAAATTATCAACTTAAAAAAATAAAAAAATAAAAAAGGTTTAAGATTTAAGATGACACTCTTTGCAATGACAGCGTTGGGGTAATAGGCCCCCCCCCCCTCGTGTGGGGTAAGAAGCCCCCGGAGGCTTTTTGCCCCATGGAGAGAATAACTGCTTATTTTTGGCAGAATCGTTCAGTTAATGATACAAACGTGAAAATTGGCATTAGCAGTTTCCATGGGTCACTTTGAAATGGACACTTTCAAGATGACAGACATTTTTCAAGATGGCTGACACCTAATTGGAGCAGTTATGTGATATAAAGGGTTATTTTACCCAGGGGGCAAACCAGCCTTTTTTTGGGAAACCTGCATTTGCCCCAACATCAAAAGTTGTCCACCAGAAATATTATCTATGACCCAGTAGGATCACAACCTATATGGACAACCCGGTCAATTTGTACAACAAAGTCCAATATGGCCGCCTCAATATTAGCCCCTATTAGTTTTAATGGGGGGTGAATAGGGCAACATTTTAAACTGAGGGATATTTCCACGAAACTTCACAGGTTGATCAATGGTATACATTTTTTGTATTGCAAGTTTCCATGAAATCCAATATGGCCGCCACAATATGGCCGCCATAATGTAAGGACCCAGAAAATAGGTTTTGCCTCTATCTTCTGAACCAGATGAGCTAGAAACGCAAACTTGGTGTCTATTTCATGGTGTCTGACCATGGGAGACTCAATGGAATAGCTAATTTTATTATTGGGTGTGTCTGGACCTTTATTGTGCATATTTGCAAGATGGTGGATTCCCAAAATAGAGCTTTAACATAATTTCTACCATGATTGTTGACTGCTTTTGCAAATACAAGCAATATGAATCCATTTGCTAAGATTTATGGCACAGAAGGGACTTATACCTGTATTATTCTTGAGTTTGCATGTTGTCAAAATGGCTGTAAACGAGATATTATATTTCCTGTCCGATTCTACTGTATGTAGTTGTAGCAATGACTTCAGATAAAATCAGAGACCAAAACAATGTATCTTAGAAATTATTTTTTTATTAAAAAAAATATAAAAAAAGAGAGAGATTATCTCAATGAAATGAATGCAACTGCCTTTTTGGTTCTTTCACACATAGACATGCACATGCTTTCCAACAACTTCAGCTTCAGGGAAATTATAATGAACACATGATTAAAACAGGCTGCATTATAATGCAAATAATTGCTAGTCACTATCACTGTCATGTGTACCTATCCTGCTGCATCTTGTCTCCAGTCCTTGGCAACGACACCCCAAGTAGCATGCAAATCCCTTCTTCGCACATGAACAGTTTTTCTGGCAGCCTTTGATACAGCTACATGATATTGCCTTGTCCATTGATATAGGCCAGGCTGGCTCTGTAGATGGACAGGGGACTGCCTTCCCATGGCGGCAGCATGATATAGGCATCTATATCATGCTGCCACCCACCTCCTAGACCTTCCAGAGCTGTGGGTGAGAACAGAGCAGGATGCATATCTTCCTATCCATCACATGGTCTCAGCCCTTGGACTCACACAGTGTCGTGCCCTGCCCTTTATTCACAGCCCGAGTGGCAGAGATACCACCAGCTACCCCTTTTTCACTGGAAAGAAGGCATGGTTCAAGACCAGCATGGGTCTAGATCTCCCTGCACTTCAGGAGTTTGGTGAAAATTCCTCTTATTCCCTCTCAGAGGATGTCAAGAATCAGGCTAGAGACCTCACAATAGCTGTATATGCATCAAAAGCTGACCATTCGGAGGACTTTGACCTGGCAAAGCTGAGAGTGTACAAGTTCCTAAATAACCGATCAACCCAGTGCCGAGGGAACGTCCCACCGCACCCCCCACCGCACCCCCTAAAGGGGGGTTGGGGGAAAAATATTGCCGATCGGCAAGTAGAGGCTCTGACATCAGTGGCGTGAAGTAGGAGCTATTGGCTACTTCTATTTCCAGTACAATTTCAAAATAAACATGTGTTGAATGATCGATTGTATAGACAAAAAAAAAAGAAAGGCTCTTGTTTTGAAATGTGCTTCTGGGCACTGTTTAGACAGGAAATGGCTTTCAAAGGACTTCCCTTTTAACTTGTCTAAGCGTCTGTCTCTCCGTGCGTAACATATGCGTCATGGACGTATCGGGTGAATTATAACAATACGGGCATAAAAGGAATATACAGAACACCAAGACAACACAACCTAGGCTATGAAGGCATTACACATCGCCCTCTGCTAGCCCTGGCGTCCTCACTGGTGAGTCGTGGCTAAAGACTTGTAATGATGAATGCTATGTTATGCTGCTGTGCTGCCTGGCTAGGCTAATGTTTGGGCTAGCTAGTGGCTAATGGCTATGGTGTACCAGAAGTTGACCAGCTGTTTCCTAACACTGGGGTCTGGACCGATGCGGCGGACAATATAGCATCTAATAATATCCTGCTGGCTGCAATCAGATCAGTGGCATATGGCCACTGTGTGCGCATTTTTTATATGTCTCCGCACTGTCCACAGCCCGTTTGGAGAGGCAAAGGGAAAGTTTAGTGTGCAGTTCCCAATTGTGTTACATTTAGCTAAAAAATAAACCGCGGAAACCCGAATAAAACATGCAAAAAAGGTTATAAAACACAATTAAAATCCGCAAATAACCGCAATTTTTCGCCCCCTCCTGCCTCAAATTAGTTCCCGCGGCTATGGATCAACCCTGTTGAAGCTGCTGCCACCTACAGAAAATGCCTTTGGCCTGCACCTGAAAAGAGCTGCTCTTGCAGCCATATTAGATAAAACTGCACACATCGCGAAGCCAGACATCCCTTGCTTCACTGAATATGGATGGTCTCTCAGTGATGGGAAGGCAGTCCCCTGTACATCTACAGAGCCAGCCTGGCCTATATCAATGGACAAGGCAATATCATGTAGCTGTATCAAAGGCTGCCAGAAAAACTGTTCATGTGCCATCCATCCATCCATCCATCTTCAACCGCTTATCCGGAATCGGGTCGCGGGGGTAACAGTTCCAACTGAGACTTCCAGATTTCCTTATCCTGCGCAACTTCCTACATTCCCTCTGGGAGTATACCGAGGCGTTCCCAGGCCAGTCTGGATATATAATCCTTCCATCTGGTCTTAGGTCTGCCACGGGGTCTCCTCCCAGTGGGACGTGCATCGAGGACCTTCCTAGGAAGGCGCTCTGGGGGCATCCGTACTAGATGCCCGAACCACCTAAGCTGACTCCTTTCCAAGTGAAGGAGCAGCGGTTCTACTCCAAGTCTCTCTCGGGTGATTGAACTTCATGTGCGAAGAAGGGAATTGCATGCTACTTGGGGTGTCGTTGCCAAGGACTGGAGACAAGATGCAGCAGGATAGGTACACATGACAGTGAGAGTGACTAGCAATTATTTGCATTATAATGCAGCCTGTTTTAATCATGTGTTCATTATAATTTCCCTGAAGCTGAAGTTGTTGGAAAGCATGTGCATGTCTATGTGTGAAAGAACCAAAAAGGCAGTTGCATTCATTTCATTGAGATAATCTCTCTCTTTTTTTCTTTTTTTTTTAAATAAAAAAAAAAATTCTAAGATACATTGTTTTGGTCTCTGATTTTATCTGAAGTCTTTGCTACAACTACATACAGTAGAATCGGACAGGAAATATAATATCTCGTTTACAGCCATTTTGACAACATGCAAACTCAAGAATAATACAGGTATAAGTCCCTTCTGTGCCATAAATCTTAGCAAATGGATTCATATTGCTTGTATTTGCAAAAGCAGTCAACGATAATGGTAGAAATTATGTTAAAGCTCTATTTTGGGAGTCCACCATCTTGCAAATATGCACAATAAAGGTCCAGACACACCCAATAATAAAATTAGCTATTCCATTGAGTCTCCCATGGTCAGACACCATGAAATAGACACCAAGTTTGCGTTTCTAGCTCATCTGGTTCAGAAGTTAGAGGCAAAACCTATTTTCTGGGTCCTTACATTATGGCGGCCATATTGTGGCGGCCATATTGGATTTCATAGAAACTTGCAATACAAAAAAATGTTCATATGTATACCATTGATCAACCTGTGAAGTTTCGTGGAAATATCCCTCAGTTTAAAATTTTGCCCTATTCACCCCCCATTAAAACTAATAGGGGCTAATATTGAGGCGGCCATATTGGACTTTGTTGTACAAATTGACCGGGTTGTCCATATAGGTTGTGATCCTACTGGGTCATAGATAATATTTCTGGTGGACAACCTTTTATGTCGGGGCAAATGCAGCACACCTTCCTTTGCCCCCTAGGTATTTTGGTGATACAAGCCTGAAAATTGGCATGAGTAGTCTCTGTGGGTCACTTGGCAATTAGCCTCGGAAACCCAGACTTACTTGGCAATTAGCCACCCACAGTTACTTGAAATTTCAACATGGCAGCCATTTTTCAAGATGGCCACCACCTTAGTGGAGCACCAAATAAACCATTATATCACTTAACTGCTCCACAAGGTGTCGGCCATCTTGAAAAATGTCCGCCATCTTGAAATTTCAAGTAGCTGTGGGTGGCTAATTGTCAAGTGACCCACAGAGACTGCTCATGCCAATTTTCATACTTATATCACCAAATAAACTATTATATCACATAACTGCTCCACTAAGGTGTCAGCCATCTTGAAAAATGGCCACCATCTTGAAAATTCAAATTCCTCTGACAATTATCTTGTCAAGTGACCCATGGAAAATGCTCATGGCAATTTTCATGATTGTAGCACTTATTCTGCTCCAGGACATAGAAGGGGGCCTATTACCCCATAGAGGGGGGCCTATTACCCCAGTAGTGGGGCAATAGGCCCTTTTTACATGTTTTTCTTTTTGTACTATAAAATCAAATGTATCTAATTTTTCAACATGGTGCCCATATAGGTGTATTGGGTAAAGCATTGTTAACATGTACATACTGAATTAATATCAAAATGTATTTTAATTGGTCATAAAATAGACATTTTCCTTAGGGGGGGCCTTTTACCCCACCTTACTCATTTTCTTGAAACTTAGACCTAGGCCTATCCACGAGTTTCCAACGCCCCATAGTGCATTGCGCAGACGTCTGCACCGAGCTTCCAACGCCGATTTACAAGCTCACAACAGGTTGCATCTGCGACGCGACGTGAGCTTGTATGTCTGCTGTTAAACCCGGAAGTTTGGTCCCGATAGTCTCCAGTAAACTCCCGCGGAAACTTGTGGATATATATTTCTTGAAACTTTCAAATAGCCTATTCTAGATAAATCATTCAACCTTTTTTTGTTTAAATTGTTAGCATTCTGCTCATGAATATCAAAAGCCCACATTTCAAAATATTACAATATTACACAAGCCCACTCAAAACAAGGATTTATAATAGAGAAATGTCAACCTTCTGAAGTCAGAGTTGCTTGAAGTCCAGTGGGAGCAAATAAGCACCACCTTATTTGTGTATCCCAAAGGTCAAATTAGCCTTGATTTTGGGGATAAACAATTACCTCAAGAACAGATATAGGCCTACAATCAGTAGCCTATCACTTAGACTATTATGTTGATACCGGTATCTTATTTGGCTGGCCAGTTGGAACACTTTTAAACCAAATTTTCAGTCAATTTTTTGTTCAGCCTAGTTACTGCACTCTGGCTTTGTAATGTAGGCTATGGCCTTCTGAATATTCGCGCTACTCCTTAATAATGTTATCAAACCCGTTTTTGATTCAGTTCACATAGTGACTCACTCTAGGCTAGGCAACATAGGCTGTAAGAAAAAAACATTTAGGCCTACCTTCAACTGAGGGTCTTCTGGAAATAAAAAAAAAACTTGGCACATTGATTAAAATGAAAGTCGTCGTAAAAGAAGTGAGGAGTTTTGACAAAAGATCGCAGCAGTCAAAATCGAAACTAATAATAAGTCTAAAGAAGTAATTAACTTCGGGAAGTAGCTAGACTGGTATCAATTCACTTTTCATGTTCATCCGCTCAACGGATGCGGAAACAATGCGTCGATGTATGTGTGAGTGCTAATTACCGGATACAGTAGGTGGGCTCTAGACCGGATCAGAACACCGAGCAGCAAATAGAAAGCAGCTTTACACACGTGCTTCTGAAATCCTCCAGTATAACCACTAGATGGAGCCCTTACTATATAAACGGAGCATCTGAATCCAGGCTATGAATACAAGAATGCAAAAATGGTACCTTGAGGGAAAATGTGCATTTCTGGTCCACGACCTAGATACGCGCGCAGGTCGGTACCAAATGAGCTAATGAAACCAGCGCTCCCCAAAACAACAGGTTTGGGGATTGGTGGGAATTCACTAGTTTGCAAATCCCGCCCCATTCTGCCCTGTTACTATGATGGGACATTTGACCCTGGGCAGATTGTTTTTATAGTGGCAGTGAATGGGATTTTCATAGCCTCATTACAGCTATATAAAGTACCAAAGGAAAAACATCTAGGTGATATTAATAAAAAGGGAAGACAAAGGTACAGTAGTTACATTGCAAAACAGGGGGTTTCCCCGAAAATATATGTTTTAATTTGTTTAATCCCAGTGGGACAGAATCACCCATTGCAGATTATTTTATAGTGGCAGTGAATGGGATTTTTTATTGTTTTCATAGCCTCATTACAGCTATATAAAGTACCAAAAAAACACATCTACGTGATATTAATAAAAAGGGAAGAAAAGGTACAGTAATTACATAGCAAAACAGTAGTTTTCCCCCAAAAATATATGTTTTAATTAGTTTAATCCTCTGGATCAGAGATAGAATAGAAATAGAAAGAGAATTGCATTGCATCTTGGGTAGGAAGAGGACAGGCAGATTATAGTTCTCCTCACATAATAGGCTGGCTTTTCGTAATTCTGCCCATTTAAATTATATGTACCCAATCGTGACTCTTAGACCATTGATAAGGTCCATGTGAACTAGTTTGTTGAAGCTTATTCGTTATGATGAGCGAGATCGCTTGCCGTCGCTATCACCTCCCGCGGCCGTACCGGGCGATCTCCGTGTCGCGCAGTGCGGACAGTTGTTGAAAGACACATTCAACATTCTCCACTGCACAAACTCCACCCCCGATAGCAAAAAGTGAATGGTTTTTTCTGGTTGGCCAGTCAGAGAGTCTCAGGGACCAATCAGAAGGCTGACAAACGGTGAATTGATTACATGATAGAGTCACCTGTGCATTTAGTCTCAATGTTTGTAAACAAGAAACAGGTGAGGGTAATAATAATAATAATAATAATAAATAGACCTACATATTTTTATTTAATCAGAGTTATTAGGAACTTGGGTTAGATTCCAACCTTTCTTCAAATTGTCGCTGTTGAGCGGAAATATCAGGATTCAAATTCGCAACAGAGGCGTTGTGAGCTTGCTTGTAGATCAGCTATTTTTGGGGGTTGTCTGGCCCTGTTACAGATGTTGTCCAAAAATCATGCAGATCGGTAGCCTACACAGTATCTCCATAGCCATTGATGCTCCTACATATTATCATGCAAGCACCAGTTAAAGTTACTTTCCATCCTTCATATACTGTGAGCACAGTGCACATCCCATAACCCACACACTGCACATCATTTTGGAGCTCATATCTTTGAACGGGTAAGAGCTAGTGTCTATAAACTAATAAACGTGACAATAATTATATAAGATAATGTTTACAGTTAAAGAGTTCATTTGATTCCTCCGATCATTAAACAATGATCCTCACTGTGTGTCTTCCGTCTCAACCAGGTCTGTGTTTGTAGAACCGACGACACCCCAAGATTCTCAATGAGAGCTCCTGTTATAAAAGTTGAATAAATAATCAATCATCCATGATATTAGAACTGATATTTGACCTGCTGTTCAGAAGCATCACTGAGGGGACTGGCAGCTGTGATGCGTCTGCTCCGGGCATGTAATAATATAACAACAATAATATAACACATTACTGTGGGGACTGAGCATTGGTTAACCAGGTTAGCATTCACCAGTGACGGCAGTTTAGCATTTCACCAGGTTAGCATTCACCAGCAATAGTTTTACTGAGGTTAGGGTTAAGGTTAGGTTCATACCGGAAGTGCTCGTTCATGAATTGGAGCCACAGCGCGTCCATGAACACAAACTATGACGCAAAATGCGTCACATAGGCCCCACTACGTCACGGTTTTACTACCCGGAAGAAGGGGTGAAAACACCTCATGCGCTGGGTGAGCAACTCAATAAAAGTGGACGGGCGGGGATATCTGGTCTGGTGTCCTCTGTATTCTTCTTATAACTCTATGCGTGGACCCTATTACAGTTACAGAGGTGTGACAGTATTGACACCGTGATGCCTGCCCTGCCGCCGCTGTTGCGCATCCCTCCGCTTGGGTGTGAGCGGCGCGTTGGCAGGCCGCGCCTGCACAGCGGTGCAGCGGAGGCAGAGGAGCGCGAGGAGGACGCAGCGGACCTCCCTGCGGAGCTGGCGGCCCACCAGGCAGGTGAACAGCGGGTTGATGCAGGTGTTCAGGCTGCACAGGCACATCTCCACGGTGAAGGCCAGGTCCACGCGGCCCCAGGCGTGCGGGCCGGGCCGGTCCCCCGGGTAGAGCGTGCGCATGAGGATGGTGGCGTTGCGCACCAGGTGGTAGGGCAGGTAGAGCGACGTGAACAGGAGCAGCACGGCCGTCAGGACGCGCGTCAGCCGCCGCACGCGGTCCGGGTGCGGCGGGCGGGGCAGGCTGGCGCCGCGCCGCCGCAGCGCCCGAACGCTGTGGCAGTAGCAGTAGCAGATGGACACCAGGGGGAGCAGGAAGCCACTGACCGAGCAGAACAGAGAGTAGGGCAGGCTCTCCCTCGTGTCCTGGTAGACAGACAGACAGACAGACAGACAGACAGACAGACAGACAGACAGAGAGAACTTTTATTGAGCCTGAATTTTAGTCGCCCAGAGGCAGCACAGCAGTTAAAGTTACAGAGTTAAAGGAGTAGTTCACCCCCAAAATGACTTTTTTTTCTATTGATTAGTCACGCCATGGAGAGTAGAGTTCAATAATATTTTTTGGGGTTTTGTCATATTCCTAAGACAAAAATTTGATTTGAGTAAATTTACCATTGTTGTCACATTTTTGTCTTAGGAATGCGACAAAAAACTAAAAATATTATTGAACTCTAGTCTCCATGGCGTGACTAATCAATAGAAAAAAAGTCATTTTGGGGGTGAACTACTCCTTTAAGGCCCATTCCCACTGGGTCAGATAAACAGATACAAAATATCTGTCTCCATTCAAGTGGATGGTAAGATACAGATAAAGAATAAATGTGACAGATATTTTTTATCTGTTTATCTGGCCCAGTGGGAATGGGCCTTTACAGAGTAAGGAAAGTATATGACCGGAAACCTTTGAAATTTGTAGGCGGCAACACTCTGGCCACGCAAGGCTATACTCTATGTCATTATACAGCAATACAACGTCAAGAAAAACAATAAGACTAATCCACTACATACAAAGAAAACATATGACTCCATAAGATATGCCGAGCCTAACCAGAGGTTACGATTCACAGCAGAAAGAAATAGAACTGCACTCTGTCGAGGTGCCAACTTGCGACTTGTGCGCCAGCAGAGCGTGCCATGAGGTGCGCTCACCACTGGCATCACCACAGGCATCACCAGGAATGCTGGTCCCTCATTGGCTGTTATGACATTACCAGAAATGCTGGTCCCCGATTGGGCTACAGGCTTAAACACACAAAGACACCAAACATACATACAGTCCATACGTACGCAGCCGAACGCAGTACTTTGCTCTCTGCTGGCGCAAGTAATTAAGGTCAGAAGAGAACAGAAAAGTGAACTGCAGAGCTACTACTACTAGAGACGTCTTGCCTGCAAGGAGCGACGTCTCCACTCACCTGCATCATCATGTAGAGCGTGCACACGGTGCGGTTGGTGCCCGGGCAGCGCTGGGTGACGCTCATGCCCGCCACGGGCACGCTGAGCACCAGCGTGAGTGCCCAGATGACGGCGCACAGCAGGCAGGCGGGGCGCGGACCCAGCAGCGCCAGCGAGCGCAGCGGGTGCACGATGGCCACGTAGCGGTCCACGCTGATGCACGCCACGAACAGGATGCTTTGGATGGGTTGATTGAGCATTTTGTTAGACAGAAATGTAAAAACAGCAAGCGTACAGTCAAGCACTTTGTTTTAAAGGATTATAGGCCTACAACAACAAAAGGTCCTTGCAAGCGATCTTGTTTCCATTGGGGTCCTATATTATGATTCAATTCATCAACATATAACAAACTAGACTGCACTCTGTCGAGGTGACAACTTGGGCTTTGCGCACACGTGGCCATATATGGCCTAATTGTGCAGGAGCAGAGCACGCAAGTTCTACTTCCAGTGCTGCTTGGTGCTGTCTCTTTAGGCCTAGGTGGCACTCTGTCGAGGTGCCAACTTTGCCTTGTTATTTGTCAGGTCGCACATTAGCTAAAGGCTCTGCCTTTATTCTGTCGGCCGGAAAAAGACGTCTCTGAATGTAGTACTTGCGCACTCTGCTGGCGCAAGTATTAACACCAAAAATCCTCACAAATATAAAACATGTACAGAGTAGAAGGGGGGGGGGGAGAGGGGGGATGGGGTATAGAAAGGGGGGTCGGCTGTCTAAAGGCCTGTCCATACTTTGACCGAAACCGGCGTTTTCGGTCAAAAGGTAAGGTTCGACTACAAAATGACATCACTCGTGACGTCTGAAAAGCATTAGACCGAATGAGAGTTCGGAAATTTGCACGTCTGAAAGTCCAACTCGCCGAACATTTCGGTCAAAGTATGGAGAGGCCTTAAGGGAGAAGTGAAAATTAACTCCCCTTTTGGCCTCCTGGCTGAAAGGTGAATTTTCAGGGTCATTCTAAAGGGAGCCAGTGAACCACAGTTTTTAAAGGGATGGAGAAAGAGAGAGTACCATATCGTTGTTGTCGGGTGGACACCTTGTATGTCCAAAACCGTTAGTTTTGCATTTATTATTTTAAAAATGATTTAAGCTAGTGAAAACAGACGATCTACAAGCACACAACACGCGTTGTGTCCTTGTAGATCGTCTGTTTTCAATACTTTTGTGCGACGGCCTTGTATGATGAAGCAGGGCTTTGCTTTGCGAAAAAATGTACAAATTTGAAAGTTGGAGATACTGCACGAGGTTTCCACCCGACAACGACGATACGTGGGTGAGAAACATGCTCTCATACAAGCCGTTCTTCTTTTGTTTCAGCTGCACAGCCCCGCTCACACTGGCAGTGCTGTTCTACCTGAGGTTAGTCTGGGATCACTTCACTTTTCGGGGTTGTAACCGTTCTGGAGCGGAAACCACAACACGTCATGTTGTAGTACTCAAAGGACTACAATTTGCCGGAAAGATCAAACCGGATTCAGTTTTAACCCGAAATATTCCCCTGCGCTCAAGGACATACTTTTAGGGCCTACCTAATAAACTCCTTGATGCGGAGTAGTTTTGCTTTTGAAAAACTCGTTTGGTATTATGCATCTTTTAGTCCAACTTTTAGCGACTGGCAAGACAACACTAGGCCACTCGAGCATTTTAATAGGGATTGGGGAAACAAACGGGGGGAACCAAATCAAAGCGACGCCGCTTCTTCTTGTGGTTTCTGCGCTTTAGGCGGAAACCAAACGGCCTGTAGTGAACGAACACCAGGCTTTCCCCCAGAAAGCCTGGAAGGCGAGCGTTCACCTGAGGTAGAAGTAGTTGTGGTAGAGCAGCCTCACGGCCTGGCACAGCGGCTGGCCCAGGCGCCAGTGCAGGCCGTCCAGGTGGAAGGCCACCAGGAAGGGCAGCGCCAGCAGCCAGGAGGTGTCGGCCAGCGTGAGGCTGAGCAGCAGCACGGTGGAGCGGCGCCAGCGCCGCAGCCGCTGGGAGAACACCCACAGGGAGAGCAGGTTGAGGGGCAGGCCCAGCGTCAGCACGCCCAGGAAGAAGGCCGGCATCAGGTATCGCTGGACCACCCGCAGGCCCTCGCGGTCCGGCTGCTGGTCCAGACAGAAGGCCTGCTGCGGAGGCTGTGAAGGTGAGACACACTTTAAGATCTGATGATCTGACACGTTCGAGTTGGCGTGGGGTTTGACCAATTCGTTGACTGTTTGACATTCTCACTCGCAAGGTGGTACAGGTGACGGCTTTGGACGGCGTCAAGACTAATAAACTGGAAAAAACATACTTATACATAAGTAGAACACATAGCAATGGGGTTCCTGTAGTGCAGTGTTTCTCAAATGGGGGTACGTGTACCCCGTAGGGGTACATGGGGGTACTGCCCAGGGGGTACATGAGAAGAACCAGAAAATGGGAATATGTACTGTTATGGATGAAACATTGTCAGACTTTGTGTGAACCCGCTCATCTGTAAATTGCTAAACCAAATTAAATCACTAACTTGACTAATGCAACTGTTATTCAATAGAAAGCAATGCTTATTTGCCATTGTGCTGTTTTATTTTGAACATATTGGCATATTGGCACTTTTGATGTCAATATTTTGTAAGCAAAAGGCTGTAGTCAAGAGATAGATAGATAGATAGGCGAATAATATATAAGTATATATAGTCAGAGGAAGGGGTACTTGGTTTCAGAAATCAGTAGAAGGGGGTACTGCAGCCAAAGACGTTTGAGAACCACTGCTGTAGTGAAACTCTTCAAGTGCCACCTGGGCCTACTGTATATAGGCTCACCACAGATCATGATCAGATTGGGCCCCACCATCCACTAAGTCAGGGGTGGGCAACATCTCTTTACAGGGGGCCATACTGACTTTGATAAAGTGAGTGAAGGGCCACACATATTGTACAATTGAAACTTGAAACACATAGTGCTGAATTAAGTTAACACTGCATGAATTTGATAGACACAACAAACATATTGGCTATTTAAGTGGTGTCTTTAAGGCTTATGAATTATTTCATAAATATGGATCCATGGCAGACTGTCTCACAGTTACATTATAAACATTTAACATTTGAGTACATATGGATGGAATATACTCAAATGGTACATAGGCCTACGTATGAATTACTAATAATTAACTGGAGTTGAGTTAAATTGAATTCCCTAAAAAGATGATGTTGCCTTTTAAGATGTAGATTTTATGGGGGTCATTTTGTTTTTCTTGAGGACTTTGAGGGCCGTATGGAGATGGTCGAGGGGCCGGGTCCGGCCCCCGGGCCGTATGTTGCCCATGTGTGCACTAAGTGAAGTGATCAGCCAAACAGTAAGTGGGATTTTTACAGTTATCATGTTACATGTATATGTCGGTGTGCAACTCCAACGGTGCCAACAGATGTGGACATTGCAGAAGGGACTGCCGGGCGTGTTGAGACGTGACGTGACATGACGGGGGAATTCTTTCAGGTCAAGCGGATGACGCAAACGTGTTTTTAACCACGACTTGTCACTATAGAAGGACCTAAGAGGTAGAACTGTTGCTCAAACACACAGAACCGTGTCAACAAGATCCTCCTGTTACCAGGAAGTTAACCTTTCCCTGAGCTTCACTGTATCAACACAGCTCTTTAACTGTAGTAGTAAGTTACTTAGGTAGCTCTGGGCAACATTACAATGATATCATCATATTGGGATATGGTGACCTTTCCTGGTTGCGTATCGTGAAATGATGTAATATTCTGAACTAACCTGACAGTTCTAGCTGTTTTGCTTATTCTTATTACTGATTATTGTTTCATTGTAGAAATGGTGAGAGCACATTTTCATCTCACTTTCGATAATCGAGGTATTTTGGTCAAAGAACAGTTAAAGGGATATTTCACTTTCAAAAAAACTTTTTGTCATAGTATCGTCTAATCAGTCTTTTAGGAACACCCAGGACAGTTTTTGAATTTTCTTCATTCAGTATTTAGATATTTGATATTCATTTGCCCCCATTTCCCCCATTCTAGGACCTTCCTATACAAACCCATTATAACTTCAAACTCCATTTTAACCATGATAGATTCAATGAAAACAACTGTCCTTTTTCTGGTGAATCCTGCCACCCTCCGAATATGTGAGCAGGCCGTGTTTTTTTGATTTTTTAAAGTGAAATATCCCTTTAACTCAGCCATCCACACACACACATTCAGGGAAGAGTGTGAAAAGGTTGACCGATTGGCCAAGGCTCCAAAAACGGAACACCAGTTCATGGTGTCTATACCACAATTGTTTCTTTTCTTTCTGGGAAGCAGCTGTGGTGAATGCTATGAGAAGCAGCTGTGCAGTGTGTGTGTTCATGCAAAGTTCCCCATTACTGTCTATCCACCTGTTTCCGTGAGAATCTACTGTAGCATTATCTGTGGGACACTTCCGGAGAACAGCAGACATACAAGCTCACGTCACGTCGCAGATGCAACCGTTGTGAGCTTGTAGATCACACTCGGCTGCCACGCCGGAAACTGTCACACACCTTTTGCGCAATGCACGATGGGATGTTGGAAACTTGTGGATAGGGCACGGTTTGACCCGTAACCAGTGTCTTCGCCATGTTGGCTTGTGGTGGACAGTTTTTGACAAACTGAGTGGCCATAACAGGTCTGTAACTCTGAGAGTGTACAAATGGAACCAAATGGACCCTTACAGGTCTGTAACTCTGAGAGTGTACATAAGGAACCAAATGGACCCTTACAGGTCTGTAACTCTGAGAGTGTACATAAGGAACCAAATGGACCCTTACAGGTCAATAACTCTGAGTGTACAAATGGAATCAAATGGGCCCTTACAGGTCAATAACTCTAAGAGTGTACAAATGGAACCAAATGGACCCTTACAGGTCAGTAACTCTGAGAGTGTACAAATGGAACCAAATGGACCCTTACAGGTCAGTAACTCTGAGAGTGTACAAATGGAACCAAATGGACCCTTACAGGTCAGTAACTCTGAGAGTGTACAAAATGGAACCAAATGGACCCTTACAGGTCTGTAACTCTGAGAGTGTACAAATGGAACCAAAATAGTGGACCCTTACAGGTCAGTAACTCTGAGAGTGTACAAAATGGAACCAAATGGACCCTTACAGGTCTGTAACTCTGAGAGTGTACAAATGGTACCAAATGGACCAGGGGTCATCAATATGTCCATACACGGACAAATGTGTCCGTGGCAAATTTTAGATTTAATATTTTACACACCATTTTAATCTTCTTATTTAATTCTTTAATTCATTCTTACATTGAACATAGCAAAAATAGTAGCTCTACAAGCTCACGTCGCAATGTGGCGGGTTGTGAGCTGCTATTTTCACTATTTCCGAAAACATTTGGAAAATGATGGAAACATTTTAACAATTTTGAACAACTTACGAACACATGTTGCCTATAAAGACATGCCCAAAATGTAAGGATGCCAGGTTATAAGGTTATAAAATTCAATATGCTTATTTAATGTTCCTTCTCCTTTTTTGGAAAGCAATCAAAATGAATTTCACCCACTTCTTTTACCCCTGTAAACTAGTGGTTCTCAACCTATGGGTCGGGACCCACAGGAGGGTCCCCAAATTATTTTGGGGGGTCCCCAGATGATTAACTTAATGTGCAATGTTGTTTTCTCACTCAACAGTAAACAAACCAACATACATTTTAAGTGTACATAGAGGGTATCTACACATTTCTAAAGTGACAATTTAAGCCAGGACTTTTTTAATACCTCTAAAAAGACAAATTAAACATTGTCCAAATTGTCAAATATTAGAGGCAGAAATTGTGAAAATAGATATGCGAGGCATTGTGAGCAATCTGCTATTTTCACTATAGAACCGTGTTATACAAAATGTAATGCCTCAACTCTTAGTGCTCGACAGGGTGGGGGATCCCCAGTTAAAATATGATTATTTGGGGGGTCATGGCCTGAAAAGGTTGAGAACCACTGCTGTAAACAACACCACCTGTGACAATAAAGTTGATTCTGATTCTAATAAAAGCTCAAATGAAGCTAAATTTAAACCCAGCTCTGTGTGTGGTGTAGGAGCCTACCTGAACCGGAGTGTTGCCCATGGTTCAACTCAACTGGTCAGTGAAAACAAAAGCAAGAGACCATGCACATCCACTAACAACCAGGTGCTGCTGGGTTGAGATCAGAATCCATAAAGAATAAAATCCACACACTGTGGGTCATACTCCAAAACTTAAAATTGTTATTCGGTTCCTTTTTACAGCATCATTGGACGTGACTTTGGGAGCCTGTAGCCTCCTCATCAGACCAACGCGACCGGTCAGTGGTCAGTTCTAAGTCTGTGCTGAAGCCCAGTGAAGCAGCCATGTCTGCTGCCACTAGTATGAACAAATATTGAATATCTACAGCCCATCTGTTATGTGAACAGTCACCATGACTCAGGCGAGGGAACACCTCGCCCTCATGTTATCTCAGAGGGTGAATAAATGGAACCAAATGGACCCTGACAGGTCCATTTGGTTCCATTTGTTGAAAGATGCAATTGGAAATAGCAAGTGTGGTTGCCGTGATGTGAGTCACACTTGCAAATGAGTTCCGTCTTACCATTTGAATTTTCCCCATATAAAGTTAATTGGGATAAATTCAGTGGTGGAAAAAGTACTCAGATGTTTTACTTAAGTAAAAGTATCAACACTGCAAAATAGAAATACTCTGTAAGGGTGCCCTCACACCAAAATACCTATGAGAGTGGAATCCGCGTTCCGCCAATGCATTTCAATGAGAGTGAAGCGGTTTCATGCCAGCAGAGGATTTCTGCGAAAAACGCTCCCTTCTCATTAGCTGTGTATACATGACAGCCTCATTCCAATCTGATCTAAATAAACCCGATTGAAGGTATTGGATCAAGTGTATACATGGGGTGAGATCAATCCGATCTGGTGTTTACATGTGCCCACTTTTAAATCGTGTTGTGACGCAAATGATTAAATAGATCGCATTTCCCTGTATCCATTAATAATAATAGTAATAATAATGGAGCCTAAGCAAATACACAGCCCCACCAAAGTGAAAAAATAAGCTGCAATGCTCTTTTAATTAGATTATTGGGGTTGTTCTGTATGTATTAGGCCTATATTATCATTATAATCATCATCATCATCATCATCATCATCACGTCACAATCCATATTTGCTCCCGACGGGCAACGGCCCATAGAACATATGGCTTCATGGACAAGTGCATTCACGATAATAAACAAAAAGTCTGTAATACTTTTAAAATTGACTCTCTTAGCTATATCCACTTACCCCAGGCCCCTTTAAATATTATTTATCTGATGAAGAATATAGGATGTTTTGCTGGTGGTTTCTTAGGCTATTTATGATCGCAAGAAGACAATTAGTTAGTGGCCAGATCAATCTGACCTGGGCAAAGACGCACAGGAGGATAGATGAACGAGGACGTAGCGTCCATTCGCGCTAGAATATCTTTCTCTCACCGAACTACTGGAGTTCTGTTTCGTGTGTGCTGTGTTTAGGCTGACCTAGGATCAGGTCTGTTAGCCGTGAGGCCGCGAGATGAATGAATGGCTGTGTAAGTGAGATGATAATGCTGGTCTAGGATCAGTTTAACGTGATGCGTAGCCTGCTGCCAGGATTTGAGACGCGTTGTGAGCTTGTAGATCGGCTATTTTTTGATGAGAAGGCACCCGCGACCGCGTACAAGTTAAACAAACCGAAAATGACTTACCTCTGTAGTTAGAAGGTAGCCTATTGTATTCCTTTATCCCTGACTTTTGTTTCGATCTTAATATTATAGATTCCTTGGCAGCCTTCTTCTGCCTGTCAATCAGTTAACAGCACGCTGCACGGCTGCAATGAGTTACATAAAAGAGGATTTTAATAATGATTAAATGGTCTTTCTGGTCTCTCGGAACCCTCGGAACCTTGGAAATAAAAGGATTTCGGGACAACATGTCACGGGTTTCGGTCTGTAAAAAAAGAATGAACGTCGGAACGGGACGGAATCGGACGAGACCGTTACGGGGCCACTCAGGTTTGGTTTTGTAATTTGATTATTGTTTCATAACAGGTCGGAATCGGTCAAAATTTGACGGTCCATTTAGTTTTCGGGACCATTCTTTGGACCTGTGAAGATCTCTAGCCTACGGTTCTTCTCAATTGAGACAGGAGTCTTAGTTGGGACTCGCGTGAGCGCACGCAAACACGCACACTAACGTAGGCAGGCTACACAGATAGTCTGCACATTTATAGATTGATTAAAAAATGTGTTTATAAACTAAATAGATGTGGTGAAACATCACAAAAAGTGCCACAATAAATGGCCAGGAAGCCTGCGCTGAAAGAACATGTCACATTCTAATCGGGTTAGGTGTTTACATGGAAGGATTTTCCTTTTGATCGGGTCGTAAAAAAGTCTAGACCACCCCTCTGCATCCGATCAGAATTTAAATCGTGTTGGTTTTGATCGGGTTTATTTAGGTGTATACATGCAGAATTAGATCGGGTTTATCTAAAATCTTGTTTTTAATACGATTAGATGCGTGCATGTAAACGGGGCTAATGAAATGCATTGGCGGAACGCGGATTCCACTCTCATAGGTATTTTGGTGTGAGGGCACCCTTACAAGTAAAAGTCTGTAATTCAAAATGCACTTGAGTAAAAGTACGAAAGTATTGGGATCAAAGTGTACTAAAGTACCAAAAGTAAAAGTACAAAATGTTTGAAAATAGCAGATCTACAAGCTCACAACCGCGACGCGTTGTGAGCTTGTAGATCGGCTATTTTCAAATAGCCTACGTATAAAATAGGGCTAAAGTGGATTAATGTATGTTTTATTATATAATCATTTATATCTGCAAAGTAACTAGTAACTAAAGTTTTAAAAGTACTGAAAACTGGTACTACTCAAGTAAAGTACAAATACCTCAAAACTGTACTTAAGTACAGTACTTAAGTAAATGTACTTAGTTACTTTACACCACTGGATAAATTAATTCACTAATACATTTATGTCCATATATGGAGATCTTGATGTCATCAATATTAAGCCCATATTTTGGAATGCCCATATACTGTATGGTCATACTGGGTCAGTCTCATGTGGTTTATGATGTCAGACATCCCCATATTTGGGAGAAGTTTAATTTGTGTGGCCCCGGCAGGGCAACAACCAGACTATAGTACTTATCCGACTATATTTCCACACTCATTAAAAAGAGATCTGTCAGCCTCTCGTCAAACACAGGCCAGCTGCCAGCCACGCATTCACAGGCCTCCAGTACCTCTCTGCACGATGCTTACTTACTTACTGATTGTAGACGCACACCAAACCACACACCAATAACCTGGCATCAGTCTAAACAGAATTATAAAAAGGAAATCTCTACAATGAAATTATACACACTATACTGCCCTGCAAAGCCATAGTGCAGTAACTACGAACACACTTTTGACTGAAAATTCGGGTTAAAAGATTTTCAACTGGTCAGCCAAATGAGATATACTGCAGTAGGCATATGATATAAGTGATATGACAAAGGAGTCAGCTTAGGTGGTTCGGGCATCTACGGATGCCCCCGAGCGCCTTCCTAGGAGGGTCTTCGATGCGCGTCCCACTGGGAGGAGACCCCGTGGCAGACCAAAGACCAGATGGAGGGATTATATCTCCAAACTGGCTTGGGAACGCCTCGGTATACTCCCTGAGGGAGTGGAGGAAGTTGCTCGGGATAAGGAAATCTGGAGGTCTCAGTTGGAATTGTTACCCCCGCGACCCGATTCCGGATAAGCGGTTGAAGATGGATGGATGGATGGACACTGATCGTGTATCTGATCTTGAGGTAATTGTTTATCCCATAAAATCACTAAGTCTAATTTGACCTATACACAAATTAGTTGTGCATGTCCAAAAATTTAGTTTCTGCACCTTGGCTTTGTAGTGCAGTATAGATAGGATTGCAGGCCAACAACCGTACCTGGCATCTGTCTAGAATAGATCACTGGTTCCCAAACACTGGGTCGGGACCCATTTGTGGGTCGCAGCAGACACATTTTTATGGGTCCCCTAATTTTTTGTTTCCTACTTTTAGTTTCAATTATTCTTATTTCAAAACATTTTCAAAAAGCATTCCCAAAAAAAGCTTAAGATTTTCATGAATTAAAAGCAATTTCAATGATTTCTCAAAGTAATTTCATTAATAAATAAAATAAATCTATAAAATTCCATCAATTAGAAAACAAATGTCTAAGAAGTAGTGAAAATAGCCAAGGGCGTTCCAGAGAGCACAGACAGACAGACAGACAGACCTGCAGGTGGTGATAACAGAGCCATCGAACCAGGCTGGTTTCTCCTCCTTGTCTGGTCGGTTTGCGTCCAGAATCTCAGAGATGTTGAAGACAGACAGACTGTTGTTAATGTACCTGCTCATGTCGTGGTCCCCGTGAGGCTGGTAGGCGTACTGTACATGTTCACCAGCCGATGAATCATGTCTAACGTGAACATCACAATGAACGCCTGGGAATAATAACAAACAAATAAGTTAGGACAAGCAGCTCAGTGGCCATGTGGTAAGAGTGTCAGCCTGACGACTGGGAGGTCAGGGTTTGATTCCTGGTCGGGTCATACTAGAGCAGTGGTGGGCAACTTTGATGATGGAGAAGGCCATTATGTTTTCACACTCACTCCAGAGGGCCTCAATGCATATACAGTCAAAAATAGCACAAATAGCAGATTTACAAGCTTGTAGATCTGCTATTTTTGCAATTTTTGAAGTGGCTTTGTGTGTCCCGTACCTGTCCCGTGCATCTCTGCGCTGCGATTGGTTAGTTTTGTCTGTCCCTTACATGTACCGGGACAGAATTGAGGATTTGCCAAGCTTCACATGACAATTTGGCTCTCCAGACAAAATCATTCATTCATTCAGAACTAGAACTAAAGCACATAGAAAGTATAGATCACAGAATGTATAGATCTAGAACACATAGAATACAAATTCACCGCTTCACTTCGAACCGAGGTTTGATTTTTGAATTGGAATCCTGAATATTTTTTACTATTTTTTTATTTGAATCCTGAAAAGTAACGTTTTTATTTCATTTCAATTGCGTTTATATTATGTAAACTTTATGAACATAAATACAAATACAATTCTAGTCATGAAGCTACTAATATACACTGAAGTAATTAAAGCGGGTTATGTTTGCATGTTTGGAATTGTAACAGCTGAAATCAATAATATATCAGTATTCTGATATTAACCTGCGGGCTGCATGAAGTGAAGGTGGAAGCCACATGTGGCCCCTGGGCCGCCAGTTGACCATGTATGTACTAGGCTCTAAAAATGGGAATAATCATCATCGGTACCATAGCGTTCAGGAGAACTCCTTCTAATGTCTAAACCAGTGGTTTCCAACCGTTTTCATATCAAGGTCCTCCATTATTTATTCGGCATTTGAGCCACAGACCACTTTTCGTTGAGATTTTCTTTGCCTCTCAGACCCAAAACGTAGAATATTTTGTGATCGTTGGATAAGATTTTGTCCACAATTCCATCCATGATGTATAGGAGAGATAACAGGTAAACCTTGATCAAACTAACAATTCTTCTACATTCTCTAGTTGTGTAGACTTCTTGTAAATCAAGTAGGGGTCCATTTGGTTTCATTTTACACTCAAGCCTGGTGTGAATCCCCACTCCGTTGGTGACCACGGACAGGACGGCCGTCCGTTGAGGAACTGGGCTCAGGCTGCGGTGCTGTGGGCCTCGGAGGTGAACTGGGTGGTGAACTTCCAGGAATCCACCCTGACCTCCATGATGTGATGAGTGCCAGCCAGAGGGGGGCCAGGGGGAACAAGGCCACAGACAGAGTGATGAAGCCAGACTGGGTTAGCCTGGGGCCAGCCTATATACTAATGCAGCTAACTAATTGTTTTAACATGGCTGGGATGTCTAGCTCAGCTAGGCTAAGACTGGGTCACTGAGACGCACACAAACACATGCAACCGCACACATGCGCTTGCTCGCACGCACGCACACACAGACACAGACACAGACACAGACACAGACACGTGCACGCACAGTGCACACAGAGGACAGAAACAGGTGGTGAGATCAAAGGGTAACATTGCCCCCTGCTGTCACTACATTTATTCTGATTAATTTAGTACTGCATACTGTATGTGTGCAGGAACAAGCCCTTAAAAAGAGCCTTGGTTTTTGAGATACCCCTCCCCGGGGTAGAACAAAACGGGACAATGGATCGTCCCGAGTTTTACTTTTACTGCAAAAGTCATGAAACTGATCCATGAAGTGACTCACCACACATAGGCAAAAAAGAGAAAAGAAAAGAAAAATCGAACCTCTGTTCGAAGTGGAGCTGTGTGTGTGTGTGTGTGTGTGTGTGTGTGTGTGTGTGTGTGTGTGTGTGTGTGTGTGTGTGTGTGTGTGTGTGTGTGTGTGTATTGCAGTTGATGCTCAGGGCAGGCTAGACTCAACAGCACCTCTCTGGTCACCCAGGGTACTACATACAGGCTACATACAGACCCACCCACCCACAAACATACCTACAAACATACCTACACACACGGCCACGTATAGGGAGCTTGTGTTCCACACAGCTCCAAAAAGAAGCCTACCCCGAAAGATGGAGTCCAAGTCAATCCTTTCTTTGTAATGTTCTACCTTCTGGTTGTTTTTACATCTTGCACAGATATAGTTTACTGGTAGTGTCCCTCAGGGACATGCAGAGAATGTTAGAGAGGCAGGGGCTGACATTTCTAAAAGGGCCTTTTGGTGAAGATATTGAAATCTTACAACGTGTTGTGCTGCGACGTGTTGTGAGCTTGGAGGTCAGCTATTTTCAGTACTTGATACCACACTAAACTAAGCATAATCAAGTCAATACCTGAGATTTGGCGTAACGGCATGGATTTCTACACAGGGAGGGCAATTCTTTCAACATAAAACACTCGCATTCAAGTTCAGGAGAGTTTGGACAAGGCAATTCTCTGGAATGCTGCCTTCAGGTATAGAATGGAAACAGGGCATTTGCATTTCTTTCACCATAGTAGAAACTGCAAGCATGGTCTGGAGAGGGCACTTTTTACATACGGATAAAAGGGCAGGGGCTCAAGCCCCCTTTGATGTCTATGTGTGCACTTGCCTGCTGTCCCTATGTAGCAGAGTGACTCACTACCTCAGCCTGATGGCCTCTAAAATCTAGTAGGCTATCTCCCCCGGCCCACAGGGACATCCCTCTGGTCTGATGATGGTTAGGATGTTTTGACTTTCATGCGGGAGACCCAGCCGTGTTCAAATCTTAGGCACTTACATCCCAAAACAATAAGAATGGATGGTCAGAAGGTCTATTTAAATACTTTATTTTTATTTTACAAAAGAATATGAAGCATTTGTGCTGCTTTTAGGCCTATTATATTCTGTGTATAACCCAGTGGTTCTCCATGTGTGTGCCAGGGACCCCCAGGGGTCATTGAGGGCGTTCCAGGGGGTCCCCAGCAAAATAAGTTAAAAATACCAATCTTTTTATGCCTAAAACACAATTATAACCGTTCAGCCCAAAACAAACTGCTTTGCACTAAAACATGCATTAACCGATTTAGCCAAACCTTAAACGTAGGCTGTTTGAAAATAGCAGATCGGCTATATTTTCAAACATTCTGTACTTTTACTTTTGGTACATTTTGATACCAATACTTTTGTGTGTACATTTTGAATTCTGGACTTTTACTTGTTACAGAGTATTTCTACAATGCAGTATGTAGAAAACGTGAGTACTTTTCAACCATTGTCCATTAGTCCCCCCCCCAAAAAAAAAAAAATAATAATAAAAAAAAATAGGCTAAATAAATAAATAAAATAAAAATAAATACAATTAATTTTAAACAATTCAAAAGACATTTAAAAAAAAAATCACAGAAATGTATATATTTATGTATTTCAATTGTGATATTTACATTTACACTTTGGACCAAGGATGGGGGGTGGTAACTTGCTGGTACTCGGTGACGTCATGGCTGCAGAGAAGCGACGCTCCTCCCTTGCTGCATGGTGGTGGTGGCTGTCGCAGTTCTTCACTCATCAACAACACAACACGCACACTCCAACACCCAGGCAGACCTACACACGCTCCCTGCCTGACTAAAACAGTCGTATCTCTGTGTGGATCTATATCTATCCACCATCCAGACAGACATCCTATAGCAGGCCACCGATCATCCACACAACCATGACGAACCAGGGGCTGAAGGCGAGATTTGACGCCTTCCTCCAGGAGAAGAACCTGATGACGGACGTTCTGGCCAAGATCGAGGCCAGGACGGGCGTGAACCGCTCCTACATAGCGCTGGGTAAACAACGATACAAAGAACAACAGCCTACCTACCGCTGCGGATCGGTTACATCATCTGCCATTTATAAATCGCAGATGATGAATTGTGAAGCGTTGTGTGAGATGGTAAAAACTTGCCACTTTTCGGCGAGCTACGGCAGCCTATGTACCGTCGCATGACGTTTTTTGGAAATACTAAAAGCGACTGATCTATGATCTCTTGATTAAAGACGCTGTCGCTCGCCGAAAAAAGAAAAATGGCAGATATATCTGCCATATAATATCTGCCATTTTTCTTTTTCGGCGAGCGATTACCATGGTAGGCCTATGACAAGGCATAATTCACTTATAGGGAAATAGATGTATAGCGGCTGATCTCCGGTCAGAATCAGATTGATATCACACCAGTTAAAGAGGAAGGGAACCAACGCATTAGGAGTAACAATGTAACAGTTTCACAGAATTAGTAGTGGATGTCATTTTTTTGTTATGTTGCTTGTAGTGGACAGTGTTCTATTCTTGTTGTTTTGTTGTGAATAATGTCTATTTTTTTATGTGTGCGTTATTTTGTTGTGAATAACGTGTCCATTTAAACGGTTTCTCCATCTTTCAGCTGTCATAGGGTTCGTGGCCATATATCTGGTGATCGGATATGGCGCCTCCCTGCTATGCAACCTCATCGGCTTTGTGTATCCGGCGTACATATCGTAAGTGCACGCACGCACGCACACACACACACACACACACACACACACACACACACACACACACACACACACACACACACACACACACACACACACACACACACAGGTAGTTAGGTGACTGTGGCAGTGATGATGTTGATGATGCATATACAGATCCTTCTCGAAAAATTAGAATATTGTGTAAAAGTAGCCTACATTTTCTTGAAACTGTCAATTTCTTGAAACTTTCATATATTCTAGATACATTGGACATTCAGTGAATTATTCCAACCCTTTTTTTGTTAAAATTTTGAATTTTTATGGCATACATCTCATGAATTTCAAAAGTCCATATTTCAAAATATTACACTATTACACGAAACCACTCAAAACAAGGATTTATAATAGCGAAATGTCAACCTTCTGAAGTCAGAGATGTTTGAAAACACTGGGAAGTTTCCGAAGTCAGTTATGATTTGGGGTGCTATGGCATCTGCAATATTCTAATTTTTCGAGAAGGATCTGTATATCTAGCCATGATGTCAGCCTCAATGCGTCTAGTTAGGATGTTTCCACTAGGACTACATGTGGGGTTTGACTTCCGCTTTCGTAACAACGACCATAGTGAGGAGTCACTGCAGCCCATACTGGGCACTGTGCCCACTTTCCTTTCTCCAGTGTTCAGACGGGGGGGTGTGTGAGCCGTGGGCATTTTCAGAGCACGTTTCAGTGGCATCAGTTCAGCAAAGGTTAAGGTATGGCAACATGACCGGTGTCTATGACACCGGTCATGTTGCCATACCTTAGCAACAGGCATGATGAATATACAAGAAGTACATCCCCCCCCCCCCCCCCCCTGTAGCCAATGTATGGCAGCTGCCATACAGTACCTAGCCATATCCAATTGACGGCTCTGGCACGTTTAGGAGACATTATAATTAAGAGTTAACCATCGTGGCCAGCATAGTATGAGCATTGTTTAGAGAGTATTTTTTGCTACAGTGACTACATGTGTATATGGGAAGGGAATTACTTGAGTGTGTCTGAGGAGGTTCAAACAAAAGCTGCTTCTTGCGTGGATTTGGCTTCTTTTTGTGACTCGTTACGGTTTGAAAAATAAAAATAAAACAAAACAAAAATCCCAGAACTTCAGTTACAGTTCCCTGGTCTTCTAGGGATTGCTTTCCCAAGTGCAAATGTGTGCCAAGAACAATCTTTGTTTCATATTATGCCAATTACCAAAGATGGTCCTTTTGTTTAGAACTCAATACTTCCATAAATTTCAAGTAAAGACTCACTATAACTGCCAACTATTCACACAAAACAATGCATCCCTACCTCTAACTACAGGCATCAAGGGTCTTAAGGTTGTATTCTAATCTCCAACAAAAGAAAAGCTGAAAATAATTCTCATTGTGATATTATGTTCCCCAGGCTACAATATTTTGAGAACAGGTTTGCGCTGGGACATAAAATATTTATCATCGTTTACGAAGACAAGACAGTCAATGGCCGACACGGCCACACCCTCAAATGCCTGTATGTGCACTATCTATCTATCTATCTATCTATCTATCTATCTATCTATCTATCTATCTATCTATCTATCTATCTATCTATCTATCTATCTATCTATCTATCTATCGAATACCATCTGTTGTCTAGCTGCTGTGTGCAGTGTGCAGTGTTTAGGGAATTCACAACACTGCGTTTACAGGGTGTTGGTCTGATTACAAAATGAGCTTTTATTGCACAGTGTAGACAGGGCGAGGTGTGTGTGTGTGTACTGTAGGTTTATCTCATTACCGGAGGTTAGCCGTGCACGTATACCGTATAACGTCACTGTCGGGCAGAAACCTCGTATCTCCAAGTTTCAAATGCGTACGTTTCTTTCGTAAAGCAAAGCCCTGCTTCACCATACAAGACTGTCGCGCGAAAGTAGTGAAAATAGCAGATCTACAAGCACACAACGCCTTGCACCGCGAGGCGTTGTGTGCTTGTAGATCAGCTATTTTCAGACACTTGTACACATGCCCCCAACAACTGAAATCAACATCATTAAAACGGCTAAAACGATAGAAAGCAGTAAATGAAAACATTATAACACTCATCTCATATTTTCTCTAATTACAATCTAAAATACGAATCCAAACAAAGTTGTCCTTTAAATGATGAGTACAAAACAAACGGTTTTGGACATAGAAGGTTTCCACCCGACAACAACTATATGAAGTGTTGGATGTACAGTGTGGTACATGGTGTTCCATAGCAGGCATGGTCACAATGTACACTCTGTGTGCAGGCTGTTATCACAGTGCGGGGTGTGATAAAATGATAAAAGTGGCTGATAATAACTAAGGCGAACCGGCCGCGGAGCCAACCGATTAGCGCAAGTTGAAATGCGGTCAATGCCGGCCGACATGCTGATGTGTTGCCACTTGGTATCCTCCCCGCAGGGCGAAGGAACCCGGCACGTCAAACGTGTTGAATATCGGCCAAGACGGAAATAGCAGGACGTGGCATTTCCGGTTTACTTCCCGTATCTGCGTGACGTATGCGGTAGGGATGGGACGATATGAACATTTCATATCACGATTATTGTGACGAAAGAAATCGCGAATTGATCCCAGTGCAAGACGGAGGATGATATCATGATGAATTAAATCTCCACGATACGATTATCGTGAGTGTTTTTTATCACGATAAACGATAATATCGCGTATCGTCCAATCCCTAGTAGGCTGATACCTTTTTTAGGAGGCGGGAAGCAGGTTGGAGTCAATTGTCCTTGTGACGCATTTGGCAATAAAGTGTTTCTGATACTGATTAATTTCCAATGGGAGAGTGAACGTGAACACAGCTTCTGAACCATTCTTTAGCTCCATGGTCACCGAACTAAATATTGAACGGGATCGTCACAAGCCACACAATATTCCCAAAATGTTCATACTAAAAATGGCTTTTTTCGGAGAGACAGACCAAGAGAAAATGAACTTTATTATCGACTTTTCTCTGTCCCAGCAACACACTCTCGCGGGACCCAGCGGCAGTATACATGGGACGTGCGCGAGATTTTCCCGCCGTCAGATGCCAGCGCCCACTTAGGAGGCTATTTGTAGACTTTGTGTACCATGTCGCACTCTGGGAGAGTATTTTTTGCAGGTCTTTCAGTCCGAGACGAGTGTATCAAAAAAGCAACTGGGTTAAGCACCGTTGGTCCGACCAGTTTAACATTCACCAGGTTAGCATTCACCAGCGTCGGCAGGTTAGCATTTCACCAGGTTAGCATTCACCAGTGTTAGTTTTACTGAGGTTAAGGTTAGGTTTAGTCCGTCCCCCAGACTTTCGTCACCTCCGCGCAGCCAATCACAAGCTTCCGCTGCCTTAACCCTGTTGTTTTTTGATAACTCTCCCATCGCACTCTAGTGGCTCCAACCAGGATGCCATATCTTCTATATTAAGAATCTTTGATATCGGGTAATCAACTCTGTGCATGACTGTAGTTCCCCATAGCAGAGGGTCACTTACCATTTCAGTCTAGTGGCAAATCTTTGGCCTGAACTAGTCTTAAAACACTTTGTTAGAGGTCTGGGTTGTGTAGTTGCCTTGTCATGATGTAGGCCAACTGGTGGGGTATATCTTGCGCCATTGATTAGAAATTGATATTCCAAAAATAGTCTCCTCATTGTCTTACATTGCACGGTGAATCAGCTCTCAAAGTCACTCTTTTAGCAAAATCCTAAAAAAAGCTAGCTGCCAGCACTTTTCTGGCATTTTCACTGTGCTGTGCAATGCAAATCAACAAGGAGACTATTTTTGGATTCATTTTGTGGCGCAACGGGGGTAGATATGTCTCTGATTGGTCATCATGCCATGGTAACAACGCAATCCAAACATCTACAAATGTGTTATTGTGCTTTAATAGGCCTAGAATTATTGAATGTTTTAACCAGTGAAAAATAGCAGATATACAAGCGCGCTGTGAGCTTGTAGATCTGCTATTTTTGAAAAATCGTGAACATTAGAATTTTGACCCGATTCTATAAGTGTCTTTTGAATCCTTCTAAGATTTTTTTGAAAAACCTATGTTTCTATGTCAACAATCTGGCTATAGCCATCGTCAAAGAAAAGGTCTTTTTCACTTAACTGGAGCTCAGTTAGTCTGTTCTTGAGAGACTACTATGTCAGTGGTTCTCAAACCTTTTCAAGTGAAGGACCCCCAAAATTATATTTATTTGGCCACGGACACCCATCTCAAAATATTTAGTTCCAGGGACCCCCCAGAAGCAAAATTTGAGTTACAAGCGTTCGCTTTGAAAATACATAGATCCAGAGATTTGCACACATTTTCACGACTTTTTTCAAAAATAGCAGATCTACAAGTTCGCAGCGCGGCACTCGGTGCCGCGCTGTGAGCTTGTATATCTGCTATTTTTCAATAGTTAAAGCAGTCAATAATCCTAGGCCTAGGATAATACTCTATTCAAATTGGCCAAATGTGTTCCCTGGAGGCTCACTTCCCATGAGTGACACTATCTACTATCTACCATAACTACTACAGTATCTGTAGTTGTTGGCACGGTTGCTTTGTCTTGTTGTTTGGAGTGTTGAATGTTTAATGGACGTCGATGAAAACAAGCCCCGTGGCATTTTGTTGCATGCCTGCGGTGTGTTTTTTTTTAACTTGTTGTGCTGCCTGCATGTTTAACTTCTTCGGTGCCATATTTAAAGTGGGACCTCTTATATTGCCGGTTCGCCAACAAAGGGTTAAAAAAATAGTGTGCACGCTGGTGCACACATTCATGCACAGATCATGCACTATGCATGTGCATGCTTTTCACAGCTTTCAAACAAAAGAATCCGCTTGGAAATCCGTTCAGGCATTCAGGAGAAGGCAGCCCTTATGTTTTCTTCAAATGTAAACAAACATGGCTGCCATGTTTGAAAGATGGGGTTGGTATGGGGGTTAAACATGCAATTTCGCGATCGCGATCATGGCTAGTACACTGTTGGAGGTCCAAATTCTTTTTTTTTTTTTTTTTTTTTTTAAAAGACGTCCAGAAGACGTCTGGCAGGGAGGTCCATAGTTAAAAAGACGTTTTTATTATAGAAAACGTCTTTTTTTTGCAGGGTATGAGTTAAAGAGCGTGTTTCCTAAACCCACCAGGCTTGAGTTAAGACCCGCCTCGCGGAAACGCGAGAACGTCCAGGAGTGGCTGAAATCCTTGCCGGACACATGGAGAGGGGATATAGTCCATGGGCCCGACGGGTTGTCGGTATCAAAAAGGTGGCAAAGGTTACCATGCATTTTTGAAAAGCTCTATATCTGTAGATTATATTTTGGTATGATAACCCTTTCTTAGACCCAGCTAAATTGGTGTTATCAGCCGCTGGAGTTGGTGTCCCATTAACTTTACATTACAGGGAAAAAAAGCAAAAACATTATCTGCTTTTAGTAGCATAAGAGGGGTCAAACTAGGGGTTTGTCATGATGCCGAATCCATTGCAAGCATTTGTTTTGCACAAAAAACATTCCTTGGGCTATACATGGCCTCAGAATACGATGCATGTATGGGTGTGCATTCATGTTAGTCAGAGGCCTTAGGGTTTTATTTCTCATGCTAATCAGTCTAAAAGCGCCAAATTTTGCACAGATGTAGCCCAGGGCATGCTCTAATGATTTAGCTAGGGCGCCCGAGTCGGCGACCTTTGGGGTCGCCACAGCTCCAGAAAAACAATGGTTTAGTGATGAAAAGTGATGAGTCATCACTTTTCTGAGTTTTGTGGATGTTTTCTGGAGCCCGAAGGTCACCGACTCGGGCGCCCTAGCTAAATCATTAGATCATGCCCTGGGCTACATCTGTGCAAAATGTGGCGCTTTTAGACTGATTAGCATGAGAAATAAAACCCTAATGCCTCCGAATAACATGAATGCACACCCATAGATGCATTGTCTTCTGAGGCCATTTATAGCCCAAGGAATGTTTTTTGTGCAAAACAGATGCTTGCAATGGATTCGGCATCATGAAAACTCCCTAGTTTGACCCCTCTTATGCTACTAAAAGCAGATTAATATTTTTACCTTTTGTCCTGTAATGTAATGTTAATGGGACACCAACTCTAGAGGCTGATAACACCAATTTAGCTGGGTCTAAGAAAGGGTTATCATACCAAAATATAATCTACAGATATAGAGCTTTTCAAAAATGCATGGTAACCTTTGCCACCTTTTTGATACCGACAACCCGTCGGGCCCATGGACTAATAAAGTCAGAAGGCATGAAGACAATCTTAAAACTTGTACTGAGATACATAAATTGTATTAATCTGTTCTGTCGTACTTCAAAACATAGATTTTTCATAGATATGGAGGCCCTTAATTGTGGAACTCTCTAGACGCATCGCTAAAGTCATCACTTTCCTTTGCAACATTAAAAACGTATATCTTATTTATTTCTTCTTCACTGAAGCCATATGATTCAGTTCTGATGTGTGATTCTTACTCATTCTTCTGTCTTTTTCTTTTCCTGTGCAGTCTTTCTTGTGTTTTCACTTCTTCTTTTGTACTGTTCTTATTGAACTTTTAACGTATGCTATTTAATGACCCCTTCCACTGAGGAAAGGATTCCAAATAGGCCTATTAGCTTCTTCCTTTTCTTGCACAATAACGTCTCTTTTTGATACATGAATTTTTCTATTTAATGTCACAATGTGCTAATAAACTAAACCAAACCAACCAAGCTCTTTACAATGTGCCAGGTCATATACAGTAAGTCAAGGGTCTTCAACAGGGGGTCCTCAGAGCTCAGAGTTACTACAGGGGGTCCACCTTTTTCTCTTTACTTGAACCGTGGTGTCCTTATTCTGAGAACTTTAGCCCAAAAATAGCAGATCTACTGCGAGGCGTTGTGAGCTTGTAGATCGGCTATTTTCGGCAAAGAGCTTCAGTGTAGAGGGGAAAAAGAGCAGACTAAGTACAGAGTGAAAGGTATGTTTATTAAGTATTGACTGTTTAAGTGGTTAAATATCTGAAAACACAAATTGACATGAATCCAAAATACACTGATGATTGTGCTGTCAAACGATGTAATCTATGAGGGGGTCCCTGCTTCATCTCTCCCTCAACTAAGGGGGTCCTTGGCCTGAAAACGTTGCAGTAAGTGATGGTCTCTCTTTAACTCCCCGCAGGATAAAAGCAGTGGAGAGTGCGACCAAGGACGATGACACAAAATGGCTGACCTACTGGGTGGTGTACGGAGTGTTCAGCGTGGCCGAGTTCTTCGCTGACATCTTCCTCTCGTGGTTCCCCTTCTACTACATAGGAAAGGTAATGTCCTTCTACTACATAGGAAAGGTAATGTCCTTCTACTACATAGGAAAGGTAATGTCCTTCTACTACATAGGAAAGGTAATGTCCTGCGTGCCAGTCATTTGATCTGATTTGATTTATTTGAAATGCAATAAAAGCAAAAGGGCCGCGGCAGTATTCAGGACGAACGCAATTAAGTCCTAAGACTTATTTCATTCCTGTCGGTGGTTTTCAAAGCAGGGTCCGAGGACCCCCCAGGGGTCTTTGTGAGGGTTCAAGGGTGGTCCTGAGCTAAAGGACTCCAGTGGAAAAAGTACTGCATTTTTTTTTTACTTGAATAAAAGTATCAATACTGCAATATACTGTAGAATATACTCTATACTGCACCCCAAAATACCTATGACAGTGGATTCCCCATTCCGCCAATGCATTTCAGTGAGAATGGAGCAATTTTTTTTTTTGCAGAGAAATATACTGGCTTGAAACCGCTCCATTCTCATTGAAATGCATGCGGGATGGTGAATCCACCCTCATAGGTACTTTGGTGTGGGGGCAGCCTAACAAGTAAAAGTCCGGAATTCAAAATGTACTCGAGTAAAAGTATAGATAGATAGATAGATAGACAGACAGACAGATAGATAGATACCTTTATTATCCCAATGGTGGAAATCAGTCGCCTGGAAGTATGGCATCAAAATGTACTTAAAGTACTAAAAGTAAAAGTACAAAGTGTTTGAAAATAGCTTAGGCATAAAATAGGGCTAAGTGCATGTTTTATAATAGTATTATAATTTAAATCTGCAAAGTAACTAGTGACTAAAGTTTTCAAATAAATGTGGAGTAAAAGTACAATATTTGGATCCGAGATGTAGTGGAGTAGAAGTTAAAGTATTGGACATTGGAAATACTCAAAAACTACATGGGATTTTATTCAAAAGACTAAAACTAAATCAAATTTTGCTGTCAAAATCAACACTGCTGCACTCGACTCAGTCTGATGGAGAGCGCAAGCTCCAAACATCTTTTCAGATCGGGGTCCGTGGCCAGATGCATATTCATTCGGGGGCTCCTTGACATGACAACGTTTCAGAACCACTGCTCTGTGTTGGCTGGCTGCAAGATGCATGCTGGGAATAGTAGTTCCATACAGAGAACCAAAGGGAACAGTGCTAGCTAACATGTTGCTGGTTGGAATTAACGCTGAACAATGGAGCCAGTGTGGAGCTATGTGTGGAATGTTTCCTGGCAAGTCAGCTGACCTGAAAGCCCCCCCCAGTTGTAATAACAATAACAATACTATAGTAGTAGTAATGATGATGATGCTATAATAATAGTGTACTAGTAAGCAGGGGTGTCGCACCAAATTCTGGGCCCTGGGTACAAGGATTCACTCACATTCTTTGCTTTAACTGTTGAAAAATAGCAGATATACAAGCTCACAGCGCGGCACCGAGTGCCGCGCTGCGAGCTAGTAGATCTGCTATTTTTGAAAAATCGTGAACATTTGTGCAGGTCTTTGAATATTTCAAATCCTTCTAAGGTTTCTTGAAAAACCTGTGTCTATGTCAATGATGCGTATTTGGCCACGGACCCCCATCTCAAAATATTTTGTTCCAGGGACCCCCCCAGAAGCAAACTTTGTTTTTTTCAAAAATAGCAGATCTACAAGCTCGCAGCGTGGCACTCGGTGCTGTGCTGTGAGCTTGTATATATGCTATTTTTCAATAGCTGAAGTATAAAATAATTAAGGCCCCTCCACCTTGGGCCCTGGTAACTCAGTCCCACAAGCTCAGTCCCAGTACAAGCTCACAGCTTGTAGATCGTCTATTTTGTGTGAAATGACTTGTCCTAGTTCTACTTGGCTTCGCTAGACCCTTTCTAGCATTTCCGTCATTTTTATTTGTTGTCAAAACTGTCAGTATTGTCATTATATCTTAGTTTGTATTTCCTTTTTATTTAGTTTTCGTCAGTGAATTCTTTGTCATAGTTTTAGTCGACAGAATTGACACTTAACCGTTAATCACATGTGGACACAATCCGGGGCGTCACTTTAACCCTTGCAAGGGTAAAAAAATGACAAACGGCACAAAAAAAAAACATTACACTGGCCTGGCTTGTTTGTTTAAGGCAGGGGCATTTCCTAGTTCCTGCTAAGTTGTGTCATGCTGCTGGCACCTTGCCAGGCCCTACAGTAGCACATGTGTCACAACGCTGCGGTTTGAGCCTGCAAGGAAGGATGAACGTCTTTAGAAATGTCCTGCTCCTGTTGATCAATGTTGAGCTTTCTCTGTTGAGCTTCACTGCAAAGCACAGATTCCGATCATGAGTATAAACATAATAGAATCATATAAATGATCGCTATTTTAAGGATTTCCGTTATCTTGTAATTGTATACTTGAAAGTTGAGCATAGGGGTGCAATCTTAATCTATTAATAGTTTTATTATTTTTATTATTAGTAATGGTATTATTGTTAGTAGTAGTATTACTTATTATTATTGTTGTTGTATGTGATTAAATTAGACCATAAAATGCTGTTCAAATAAAGGCCAGACAGGCGTGATTTTTGCACAGAAAAAACAGACAATTTCTTTTTTTTTTAAGAAACCAATGATTCTCAATGACCTCATGCACACCGGCTCCGAATTTGCTGTGCGGCAAGTGGCTGTGGCTCTGCGTTTTTTCCCCGATCGAACCCAGTTCGATTTGTGTGTCTTTTCGCATGCGGTAAAATCTCATTGACTCCGTTTATGACTCGTTTTCGGATCCTCAGTGTGGATTCCGCACAGTATTGTGCACCAAATCCAATGCGTTTTAAGCAAACGGAAAAAACGCTGCGGGCCAGCGTGCAAAGCCCTTAAGAGATGCAAAACAGGAAAAACAGCATGCAGTGTCGTGAGTTTCTTGTTGTTTTGTGGTCAAATGTTTTATACCCCCTGATCACCACATGACTCAAAGCAAAACAAAATGAAGAAAATGCTAAATCCTTGTCACAAATGTAGTGTATGGTATGTTGCGCCATAATTCAAGGAATCCAGGGAGGAATATTTTCATTGCTTGACCTTCTACGGTTCAAGAGTTAAAGCGTGAAGCAGTCACCTATCGCGCCACCATAGCTTGCGGCATAGCTGAATGGTTAGGGAGCCCGCCTGAAGAACCGGAGCCCCTGGTTGTCCCAGGTTCCATTCCAGGCCCCACACGCAACACACACACACACACACACACACACACACACACACACACACACACACACACACACACACACACACACACACACACACAGACTCAGGAGCGAAATCATACTCTCCAGCCTAGCTTGGTGACAAAAATGGTATCAAATGGGCTTGATGAATATTGAATATCAAACTGGGGGTCCGTGGAAATCTTAAGGTTGAGAATCACTCATACACGTTTGTGTGATCTCTGTCCTGGTGACTGAGCTTGTAGATCGTCTATTTTTTTTGCCGAAGACATTTGCTATAGAGAGAAAGTTGTACCAAGTACAAGTCGCAAGCGTAACTCAGGTCATTGTTTTACTAACAATAGAGGGTTGAAGTGGTTAACAGCTGCCTCAGCAGATTGCTGTGTGTAGGCTACGTAACAACAGATGGTTGCTAGGCAACCTGCTTTGCATAAACAACATGACTCACCTCCACTCCGTCGTCAGGCAGCGTAGCCTACAGCACTGTTTCCCCCAGAATGGTATGGGTCACGACTCACGAGTAAATCATCCTTTTCATTTCATAATAATAGTTTGAAAAATAAATATATATATATATATATATATATATTAAGGCTGGGACTTTAACTGATTAATTGCGATTAATTAATTACAGAAAATTAACGCGATAAAAAATATTAACGCATTTTAATCGCACTTAGTTTTTGCACCACAGAACCTTCAGTTTCGGGCATACCGATCATAGCGATGCACCAACCAAGAAGAGACAACAAACGCAAAGGGAGAAGTAGCCGATCAGAGCGCTTTGCTTGGCCCAGTGGATGCAAAATTTAGATTAAAAAAACTCACTCGTTGATTCACTCGTACAACAAAAAGTGTTTTACTTGAAAACAATGCTTCTCAGGTCAAATATCGATGTGCGATTAAAATGTGATTAATTGCGATTAATTAATCACAGAGCCTGTAATTAATTAGATTAAAACTTTTAATCGCATCCCAGCCCTAATATATATATATATATATATATATAGTCGTTGTCGGGTGAAAACCTTGTATGTCCAAAACCGTTCGTTTTGCATTTAACATTTTAAAAATGATTTAAACTAGTGAAAACAGCCGATCTACAAGCACACAACGCCTCGCACCGCGAGGCGTTGTGTGCTTGTAGATCTGCTGTTTTCACTACTTTTGTGCGACGGCCTTGTATGATGAAGCAGGGCTTTACTTGGTGAAAGAACGTACATATTTGAAACTTGGAGATACGAGGTTTCTGCCCGACAATGACGATATATATATATATATATATATATATATATATTATATATATATATATATATATAATTTCAAAAAGTTAAAGTTAAGTTTTTCAGAAATAAAAGTGTTATTAACTCATTTACTGCCCAAACCACAGAATCCCGGGCACACAAATATTTTCCGATGGAGGGGTCTGCGGCCAATTACATATTAACACAAACTCTGCCATCAAAATACCCCTTTGTACCCCTTCTCTGCCATGCCCGTAGAACCCGTAAATGTAATAAAAATTAATTAAAAAACATTTTTTTATCGAAGCGCAACTAAAATAGGCCGGAACTAATGCTCCGTGATCGGTTTCTACACGGACACATTATTGAGCGGACCACTTTAACATTGGAGTCCCTGAACCGGAAGCGGAAGTCCGTCCTCTATTTTGGCCCAGCTTACTGTCTGAGCTCCGCGGCTTACAGATGGAGAAGTTATTGATCAATTGAAAAAGTTTCAACGGATTTGAGAAGCTGATGGAATACGCGAACACACGAGCAGTGTCCGATCACGCACGATGGGAACTGGACGAGCGCCCACGTTAACAGGTAGGACTTGGAGAAGCCGGCAGTGAAAGACATAGAGAAATTAACGGGCTTTACGGCCGTAAACTACGAATGAGTTAATTTGGGGGATCCCTGAGTAAATCACCGTATTAGACCAGTTCTGAAACTGAAGAATTTACATTTAATTTGACTCGGTTCCACAGATAAATGCTTCCAGGGGTCCCTGGAACTAAATATTTTGAGATGGGGGTCCATGGCCAAATACATATCATTTTGGGGGTCCTTGAAATGAAGAAGTTTGAGCACCACTGACATGGAAACATAGGTTTTTCAGAAACCTGTTAGGATTTAGGAGACACATAGAATCGGGTCAATATATTCAAAGACTTGCTCAAATTGTCATGATTTTTGATTTTTCATAAATTGGCAGATCTACAAGCTTGCAGTGTGGCACTCTTTGCCACGCTGTGAGCTTATAGATCTGCTATTTTTTAAAGTATAAAATAATGGTTTAAGTATGAATGCGTTCCAGCCAGGTCTTAATGGATTAGGCAACAGGAGTCAGCATGAGGACATGACATTCAGAAATGTAACAGTAATGTAACAGTCTATTGTGTAACGGTGTGTCGAAACCCAGGACTGTTCTTTGAATCCTCAGACACGCGGCCATGAAACTAATGATACGTTTGCTTTTTTTCCTTCTTCCCTGTGACTCATTCATTTGCATGTGTGTAAGCTACCGTAGACCGTCAAACCACTGGTCTGATGAAACAAGTGCTTCTATGGTACTCCATAGTAGCCCACAACATAAGAAGCTCTGTTTTGTAAACAAATCTGTTTTTCCTGCATGCGTTTTAGGCTTAGCAGAAGCAGGGAAACACTGTGTGCGTGCGTAAAAATAGCAAATCTACAAGCTCACAACTTTGCTCCAGAATAGGGATAATAATTGTGCGCTGAAAGTGTCTGATCATGACAACCCGTCACACATGTTAAAGGGATATTTCACTTTCAAAAAAACTTTTGTTAATTGTATCGTCTAATCAGGCTTTTAGGAACACCCTGAACAGTTTTAAATTTGCTTGATTCAATATTTAGATATTTGATGTAAATGTTACCAGGCCCTCCAGGCCCAGGGCCTCTCCCCACACACACCCATTGTAACTTCAAGAAGGAAGTTATCGAAAAAACACGGCCTGCTCACATATTAGGAGGGTAAAATGAGTCACCAGAAAAAATAATGGGTGTTTTTAATGAATCTACTATGGTTAAAATGAAGTTTGAAGTTGAAGGTGTGTGTGTGTGGAGAAAAGCCCATAAGCCATTTCCCTGTTGAAAGTGGAATATCGCTTTAAGAGGCAGAAAACAGTTATTTGGGGCTATGTCAGGTCAATGTGAGATGCATGCATGCTTCCACAAATATGACAATATGTTCTGACTTCATTTTGGGGGTCTATTCATCCATCCATCTTCAACCGCTTATCCGGAATCGGGTCGCGGGGGTAACAGTTCCAACTGAGATTTCCAGATGTCCTTATCCCGAGCAACTTCCTCCACTCCCTCAGGGAGTATACCGAGGCGTTCCCAAGCCAGTTTGGAGATCTAATCCCTCCATCTGGTCTTTGGTCTGCCACGGGGTCTCCTCCCAGTGCATCGAGGACCTTCCTAGGAAGGCGCTCGGGGGGCATCCGTACTAGATGCCCGAACCACCTAAGCTGACTCCGTCCTTTCCAAGTGTAGGCAGGGGCGTCATTTGGGCATCAGGGGCAACACCCTAGTATTTTCATAAAAAATATAATTTAGTCAATAATGTGTTTTTTTCTCCACCATGAACGTTTGCAGGACAGTACATAGATGAATTAGGCCTACCATCTGTGTAGAAACAAGACAGTAGGTTGTCTATTTTTGGTGTGCAACGTCATGTCCATTCAACAAGCCTAATCACACAGACATTCTCTCTCTCTCTCTCACTTACTCATTTTGACAGTGTTTAGTCTTTCAATTAATTATTTCATTAAGTTTACTCTCTTATTCATACTGGCGCATTATTAGGCTACCTAACCTGTGGAGTAGGCTATTGTTTGTTTGCAGTCAGGGCAGTGCATACAGTAGAATCAACAAAACTTTACTTAAAAAAAAAGAAAAACACCCGTAAACGTTATCCCTTTTGTAATGTGTGTGTGTGTGTGTGTGTGTGCTAAATAGTAACTATACAGCTATCTGCAGCTCCTTGACTGTTGTGTGGGGAATAAACACCTGAAACTGTAATAAAAATCACCCAAAACCAGATAAACCAAAAGATTTTAAAACCCGAAAATGTTCGCATGTGCCCTGTGAGCGTTCCTTGCAACACCCTAGATATTGGTCAAATTACGCCTCTGAGTGTAGGAGCAGCGGTTCTACTCCAAGTCTCTCCCGGGTGTCTGAACTTCTCACCCTATCTCTAAGGGAGATACCAGCCACCTGTCTGAGGAAACCCATTTCGTCTGCTTGCACCCCTGACCTTATACTTTCGGTCATGATGACCCACACTTCATGACCATAGGTGAGAGTAGGAAGGAAGATTGCTCAGTAGATAGAGAGCTTTGCCTTCCAAGCTCAACTCTTTTTTTCTTCACCACAGTGCGATTTAGCTCCTGCTGCTTTGCTGAATCAAAAGTATTGTTACTGAGCCAATGATAGCTCTGGTCCATAGCGTTAGAAGGACTTTCGAGCCCTTGCGTGCACACCCCATTCATCAAATAATCAATTATTTATATATGAGTATTACGTTGTGTGGGACTAATTGAACACCCCCTCTCCTCTGTCTCTCCCTTTCCCTGCCTCCAGGGGGCGTTCTTGGTGTGGTGCATGGCTCCCATGTCGAGCAACGGCTCCGTGCTGATCTACACGCGGATCATTCGCCCCTTCTTCCTCCGAAATGAAGGCAGGATCGACGACGTGGTGAAGAACCTCACAGACAAGGCGTCAGAGGCTGCAGACAAGATTAAAGACGAAGGTACGGACGGATTCTAAAACATGCTTCACAGAAGAGAGAACTGCATATCAGGGCTAGGCAACCGTAGGCACAGCGGGTGCCACCACTAGTTGCGTTTCCATAAAGCCGTTTTTTTGCGCATTAAGGCTTTTGCGCATAAATCCTTTAATGGAAACGCAACAGGTCGGTCAGACAGACCCACCCAGGGTCTCTCAAGAATCGCATTAGTTTAATGGAAACAGGCTAAATTCGCTTCGTCTTTTTGCAAATTTCTGATAATTTTCTTCCTATTTTCAAATAAGCTTCATGGTTACATTTGTACACTCTCACAGTTAATGTGGTCCTTGAAATGTAGAAGTATGAGAACCACTGGTATTGGTATTGACCACACGACAGTGTGAAAAAAAAGAAAAAAGGAAAACGGTTCCTCAATGTTAATCAATGTTGGATCCAGTTCCTCCGATTCCAGATCCCAAGCCTGGGAACCACTAACAAACAAGATAAAAAAATATATATGTATTTTTATTGGTGCTTATAACGCGTTATGTTCAGATCACTGACTGTTCCTTCGCTCTTTGTCCCACAGCCAAAAGAGCGACAGCCAACATCATGTTTGAAGAGAAGAAGTCCACCTAAAAGACAGACGTCCCGTTTATACCCCCCCCCCCCCTCGGAGCGGAGAGTCAATCCCACAGCTCAATAAATGTTGCCTTTCAGATGTTTTCATTTTCTAAATTCAGTAGTATGTAATCTTCCACACTGTCCATAAATGATTTACACGGTGGTAAAAGGAAAAAAAAAGAAGAAAATCGTGCCATTTTGAAAGTGAAGTTGGCCTTTTGTTCCCCTCTTGACAAGCTTTTAGACCTTAAAACTTTGCATATTGTACCTTTATGCTGCCCTATGAAACTGACTGTAATGTATTGCCGTTTTGCTTTATACACAAATACAGACTTGTTTGCCCATTTTGTGTTGCCACTTGGATGGTGTTTTTTGTGCGACTGTTGAATGCAAACAATGACTTATTTTCAAGCTTAATTTATCATGTGCCGTACTTAATCTGTATCGTAATCCAATGGAGCACTTTTAAACAGAGCTGTTATGGTAACATTGGAGTGCTGTATATCCTTGATGCGTTCCGTTGTGGTATGAAAATGTGTACAGTGGTGGAAAAAGTAGTATTTTTTTTTTACTTAAACAAAAGTATCAATACTGCAATGGACACTCGTTCGCTAGTAAAAGTCGGGAATTTAAAATGTGTTTTCAAATAGCCTAGGTATAAAAAAGGGCTAAACTGGCTATTGTATGTTCTATATTACAGTTTATTTAGTTCTGCAAAGTAACTAGTAACTGAAGTTTTCAAGTAATTGCATAAGATTAAAAGTACGATATTTGGATTGTAGATGTATTGGAGATTGGAAATCTCCAATACTACTTAAGTAAATGTAACTAGTTACTTTACTCCGCTGTGTACAATAACCTACATTTTACATCATACACCTGTCGGGAAGAAACCTTGTACTGTATCTCCATATTGACATTTTTACGTTTTCTTTGTAAATGAATGACCTGTCCTACTTCTTCACCCACAAATGTGTCACAAAAGTAGCAAACACAGCCAATTTACAATGCAATGCAAGCTTGTAGAGCTGCAATTTCTTTTTGCTATTTTCGGCTATTTGAAAAATGCTTGAAGTGAAAATGAAAAGTGGCCACCTATCTGTGGGTTTATCCATACAATGAAAATTATTAACAAGAGCTTAAGACCAAATAACTCTAGGATCCTTTTTCCATTTAATGAAAAGTAATGGTTTTGGATGTACATGGTTTCCACCCGACAGTGACAATAACATATGCATCAGGGAGCATAAGTTATTAGTTGTAGGCCTATATCAATGTATAGTTGTATCCCTTGCTTAACCACTTAACAGCTACAATAGATGCACCAAATCTCTATACAGCAAATTGCCGATCTAAAAGTTCACAACCAGTAGCTTTTGAGCCTTTTCACAGAATATTTGCTTGTTAGGACAAGCGCAGAATAGCAACATTGGTTACTATAGCTAATTTAAACCCTAGTAACACTAAATAACATAAACTACAGTAGATGAACTGATTCCAATTATGAACAGTAGGTGGCGGAATAGGACAAAAATAGAAGGGTCATTTACTGTTCAGTGCTATGGTTCAGTGGCTCCTTGTGGTGTTTGCATGGTGATGATGCACAACTATTTGGAACTTGACTATTAGTTAAAGGTGGTGTAAGTGATTCATATTGTTAAAATAGATATAGTGCGATAGTAATGATTGCTATATGGGGTTAGTGTCCCTGTCTCTCTGAATGTGAATACAAAATAAAAGCCTGGTTACCGAGGCCATGGTCTCTCCGGTGCTTTAGTAAACAGAACATGTATTTTCAGGTCGGGTTACTAGAATGCATTCACAATACAGGACAAACAAGCGGAACTGGAAGGGTGCAACAAAAGACAATTACAGACAATATTGGAAATGGAAAACTACACTAGGCCTATTGAAACTGAAATTTGTAGCACCTACACTTGTATATTCTGTTTAAGAGCTGGAGAGACAGGGAGGCCTCTGTTACTGAACAAACACTATAATTATGACTGTTTTTAACAAAAGAACACTAAGTTTCAGCACAATATGTCACTTACAGCCCTGTTATGGAATTGATTTACTGGATTCAGGATAGTGGTTTAAGTAGGCCTAATTGCAACGCGTATTTTACACTAATGCTGCATTCACACTGAGAAAAGCAATGTATTCTCTATGTAAACCAGCTTTTAAAATTTCCAAGCTTTTTTTCCAGCTTGGAAATTTTATTGAATTACCAAGCAAACCATTAGCTTGGCTTTTCTGTATGTGAATGAGGCATTACACAGTACACACAGCAGTCTCTGTAGGAGAATTATAACACGAAGCAGTCTGAACGTGTTATGATTGTGAATGGGTGAAAGCACATTGAAAAGTGCTTTGGATAAAATAAAGATGCTACAGTATATAAATGGAGACCATTATTAAACTTAACCTGGGATGGAACGGTGCACAACGCTGCTGAAGATGTAAAAATCATTTTGGGCAAACTGTTTCTATGAATGTCTTCAACCCACTAGGAGCTGAGTTGGTATATCCATCCATCCATCTTCAACTGCTTGTCCGGAATCGGGTCGCGGGGGTAACAGAGTTCCCTATCCTGAGCAACTTCCTCCACTCCTTCCGGTAGCATACCCGAGGCGTTCCCTGGCCAGTGTGGAGATATAACCCTTCCATCTGGTCTTTATATAACAATGGTTCTCAAATATTTTCTCCAAATTAATATGCATTTGGCCACAGAAGACGCCCATCTGTAAGGAGTTTGTTGTAGAGATCGGCTATTTTTAAACAGCTTAATACAAAATAAGGCTCAGCTGTTCTGTTAAATTGGCTGGTGACCCCCTGGAAGAAGACCCAAGGGGGTCCCGAAATTATTTTGGAGGGTCCCCAGATGATTAACTTAATGTGCAACATTGTTTTCTCACTCGACAATAAACCAGTAAGACTCCCTAATCGGGAGATAAGCGACCGCCAGGTCGCATGCATGATTTTTAGGCAACATCTGTAGTAGCAGTGTCCATTAATGTTGTCTGCAAAAAGCAACCTCATGGTGGCGCTAGAAGAGGGGCATGTGAGAAATCAGGGGCAGAGGTTGTGGTTTGCCTGCCAAGGAGTGTAAGTTTGGCATGGATAGGGGCAACAGTGCTAGAGTAGGGCCAAAAGTGTGACGTAGTAGTAACATACTACGTACATACCCATAGTAACATACTATGGGTCTTATGATCAAAATAAGAACATTATAATAAAAATGTTATAATAAAAATAAAATATACATAAGTATAGACATATTGATGACCCGTGGCAAAGATACAATTAACACTTGTAGCTTTTATGGCTACAAAATACAAGTTGAGCTTGGCTTCCACTTCACACTAGCAAATACAGCTAAAAAACCCTCTCCACTGGAACGGAATTGGGCCTCTTTCCTTACTTCCTTCACAGGTCTTTCCAATTATACTAATTAAGACATCCATTTAGGGTAGCACAGTGGTTCTCAAACTCGTTTTAATTTCAAGAACCCCCATATCTCTAAGTGTACAAATAGAATCAAATGGACCTTTATGGTTCAATGAGGGTATCTGGACCCCACTTTGAGACCCACAGGTGTAGCAGCATCTTTTTAATGAAGCCCATTCCCAGAAAGATGCGGTGTAGCAGAGTGTTTCCAGTCAGCCAAAATGCACAATATCGACACCCTGACTATTTGAACGGAACGGAACCTAGCCGAAATTCTTTCCATCAGCCAAAGTTCCCTGTTCTTTTTAAACCAAGCCTTTAAGCCAGGGGTCTTGAATGTTTTCAGGCCAAGGACCCTTTAGATGAGAGAAAGATGAAGCAGGGACCCCCACAATCTTATCATAGATTCCATATAGTTTCATCGTTTGACAGCACGATCGTCAGTGTATTTTGGATTCATGTCAATTTGTGTTTTCAGATATTTGACCACTTGAACCGTCAATACTTAATAAACTTGACTTTTCTCGCTGTTCTTAGTCTGCTCTTTTTCACCTCTACACCAAACCTCTTTGCTAAAAATAGCAGATCTACAAGCTCACAACGCCTCGCAGTCCGAGGTGTTGTGAGCTTGTAGATCTGCTATTTTTTTTGCTAAAGTCCTCAGAATATGGACACTAGGGTTCAAGTGGTTAACATTAAAAAACGAGAGAAGAAAACGTTCTATCACTCAAAGATTTGGACGGACCCCCGTGGGAAGACCCCTGCTTTATGCTTTTCGCTCGTCTGACGTGAGCTTGATGATTTCAATAAGTGTATTATTCATTCTCACTCCAACTGAGTGTGAATGCAGCATCAGGAGTATCAACGAAGACAACAAAACATTCGAGGTGGTAATCATTAAAATGATCACTGCATCGTGTGGATCCACATGTACAGTTGTGGCTAAAAGTATTGGCACCCTTGCATTTGTTTTAAAAAAAAACACACAATCGTCTAGATTGTGCATGTGCACAGTGAAGGAACATCAAGGTCTCTGGAGATGGACTTGGAGCCTTCAGATTGTCCATGTTTGGCTGCAATCTGACCTCTGACCTCCTGACAATTCTCTTTTTTATTTGGTCCATGCTCAGTGTGTGACACAAAAACAGCAGAATGAGGGCTTTACTCCATTGGGTGGATTAGTGGTTACTAGAGATTAAAGTCAACTTGGACTCACCACATGTGAGTTCCAGGTGAATAGCCTGCTTGAAATTCAATTACTGTGTATTTAAGTATGTATGCAAGTTTCTGTGTAGAATGAGCTAGGATTCTGTATTTATTCTAGTTTCATGTTGTGTTCCTCTGCAAACCAAATACTGTATGTTGATGCAAAATATGTTTTCATTTGCCAAGCTTCTGGAAGATTCTTTTTGTTTTTTCTGTTTTACAAATGCAAGGGTGCCGATACTTTTAACCACGACTGTAATCCCAGTCAACAAAAGGATGAAACCAGTCCAGCGACTGCAGACTGTGTCGTACAAGTGAGTACAGAGATTCGAGTTTAATGGCTTCATAGACAACCTGTATAAAACAATTACCTTAAAAATTCATGCATTTTTCAGTGTAAATTAACTTTGAAATATAGAGGAAAAAAATTCTATGTACAACAGTGTTGTGTTACAACAGCCTGTAACAGGGGGCTTCACTCGACTGAGCTGTTGTTTGGTGACATAATAGTACATAATAATAATAATTATGTAGAATTATGTAATAATACATGGCTGCATAGAACGATCTGGACATTATTGCCTACATAGAAACAAATAAAAAGTCAACGGCGAGGGGAAAATAAAAAGTTTATGTAAGAAAAAAAAAATCTAGTTTATTCGAAATCTAGCGGGCACGTCATATTTCGAACAACACTCTCGATTTCCAGACTGAAATGTTCATTACTTAGAAATCATTTTTTTCAGACATAATATAACTGACAAAAAAAGAAAAAGGAATAACGCTCACAAAACATAACCAATGAGATTCCCCATTACCTAAAAAAAAAAGAAAGAAAAAAAAGAAAAAGAAAAAAAGTTACATTCTGAATAGCATTATTATCATTAATAACTGTGGTACGAAAAAACTCTTTCATATAACTGCCCCAAAAAAATGCCTGAGTTCGATGGGGGAGGGGGGGTTATAGTAAAATCCGCCTGAGTGGAAAAAAATCACTGACTTCCTATATTACATTAATTTACAGTTTTTTGTGTAATTTCATGGAAAAAGAGATCAGGTTGTTCACAAAAAAAAAGAAAGAAAAAAAAAACAACGTTCCTTTTTACAGACTAAGACAGGAAAATTAAATAATTTCAAGCTTGAGAGGTAAAAGAAATTTAAGAAACCAGATGAGAGAGAGAGAGAGAAAGAGAAGCAGTGTAAACGAGGTACGTCCGATGGCCAGCCTTTGAAACCCTTTACATTTCAGCATGATTCATATATAATACAACGTCATCGACATAACACTTGCTCAAATCAAAACTCGAGAACCAAAGCGCGACGGGAGAGAGAGAGAGAGAGAGAGCCGCCGCGCACGGGATCCAGTGTCGTGGGAGAGGGGTGGGTATGGGTGATGAGAACACCAAGACAGCACTCCCGGGTTTATCGTATCCGTTAATAAAAACAAAAGAAAAAGAGAAGAAAAGAAAAAAATGTACACTTTATAAAAATAATCAAAGAAATTACGCCACATCCTGTGAACTTCTAAAGCACGATGCAGCTTATTTTTAGACTCTTTAAGATACAAAAATATGCACTTTTCCACTCCCCCCCCCCCCAAAAATCCTCGGCACGGTCCTCCAGGATATGTTGCGCACCATTGGATTAAAGCCGACCCCACTTTCTACCGAGCTAGCGGATCGTCGTTGATGGGCGGAAACCGTCTCTCCGTATTTCGTTTCCGTAAAATGTAATGCCCCGTTTCGTCACGTTCAAAGCGACGCGTTGTGAGCTTGCAAATCGGCTATTTTCTCTCTAATTATGAAAACGTTTGAATGTGAAAGTGGCAAAAAGTGTGTTTGGGCTTCTTTCAGCCTTTGATACAATGAACCAACGACTAAAATCGGAAACTACACATCGGAGCCACTGCAACGCGGGAGGGTTTTCCTTCCGCTTCCTGAAAAAGTGAACAGCCTCCGGACAACGCGAGGTTTCCGCCCGACAGCGACATTTTGAGAAACAGTGCTTTTAGTACAACTCTGGTCTACAAGTTCCCCCCGTAAGGCATTTCCTGTGTTTCAATGTCTATGGCTACTACCACCGCCTGGGTCCAAAAAAAAAAAAAAAAAGGGAAAAAAAAGGTAAGTCCCGCCTCTGGGGAGGGGGGGCTGGGTCCAGACCTAAGCCCCGCCCTTCTGTGGTTGTGGGGGCCGAGTCCAGATCTACGCCTCGCCTTCTAGTGCAGTAGTTCTCAAAAAACCTTTTATTTCAAGGACGCCCATAACTCTGAGAGTGTACAGATGGAACCAAATGGACCCGTAAGGGTCCATTTGGTTCCATTTGTACACTCGCCAGAGTTACACACCTTTTAAAGGGGTCATTCGGAACCCCCAAAGGAAGGGTCCCTGGACCACACTATGAGGCCTTTTCCACCGGCAAAAAAGAACCGGTTAGTTTCTTTCTCCCCGCCTATGGGATGGCAACTTTCTTGGGAACCTTGGGTTCGTTCTTGCGAACCGGCCCGCGGAACCAGCTTTTTACGGTTCGGAAACCAATTCGGTCCTCTGTGGAAAAAGCTCACCTCTGGTTCATCCCATAGGCGGAAAAAGAAAGAACCCGAACCGGTTCTTTTGCCGGTGGAAAGGGGCCTCCCTTTGAGATCCACTGCTCTAGCGGTTGGTGGTGGTGTTGTCGGGGGGGCGGCGGGGGGCTCCGGGGTTGGCCTCCTGTTATGTCTTGCGGCTGCTCCAGATGGGCTCCGGCGTGCTCCGGTGGTCCGACGAGTACTCGAAAGGCGAGCGCGAGTCGTAGGGCGAGGAGCGCTGCTGTTGCTGCTGCTCCCGCTCCCGGGGCGAGCGGGGGGGCCCGCCGCCGCTGCCCCCCCGGTGCTCCGGGGGGGGCCAGTCCGAGTGGTAGCGGTAGGAGTCGCGGGGCGGCCCCGGCGGCTTGTGGTAGGAGTCCGACCCGGAGCGGTGGTCCGAGTGGGAGTGCTCCTTGACGTCGCGGTCCGAGCGGCGGTCTCTGCTGCCCGAGCGGTGGTGGTCGTCCAGCTTCCGGTGCTTGCCGTCGCTGTAGTATCTGGGAGGAGAAAAAAGAACGCGAGAAGAACTACCGTTAGAAAGTCAAATTGACCGGCTTCATCGGGAATCGTGTGCTTGCATTTTGATAAGAGATACATTGCTGAGGTAATTTTGAATACATTTTCCCCATTGACTTGAATGGGAAAATGCAAAACACAGCAACCACGCTTGCATTTTCCCAGAATTTCTTCTTTCTAGAATATATCGTAGATTTTTTATAGGAAGCGGCCCAAATTCTTTCCCAGACGGCTACTGTGCATAGAGCCTATTGCCACTACTGACATAAAAAAACATCAAGTAATGACTGATATCTTGTTAGGTTGTAATAGCGGTTATCGTCTCTAGGGCCCACACTTATTACATTTTACATGACAATTAATTGTCACTCAAATAATAACGATTAAATTAACAATTTAATCGTGTTCTTTTGTCGTTGACAATTACGTTTCTGTTTGGCTTGTAGGCTTTGAAGTTGCACATGGCAGACATGACATATAACCTAAATATACAAAGAAATTACTCCCATATTTGACAACTTAAAAAAGAACATCGATAGTACTATCAATGTTTGAAAACATATGAAAATTTTTCAACTTGACAAAATAATTGCGATCATGTCAAATAACTACAAATAGACGATTGTGTAACAATTGCGACAGGCCTAATCGTCTCCTTAGAGCTACGTCGGAAGCTCACCTGTCCTGCCGTTCCCTGTCCCGGCTGTCGGGTCTGTAGTGGTCTCTGTCTCGGTGGTCTTTTCCGTTGCTGAACGACGAGTAGGGTCTTTTCCTGCTGCCGTCCCTGCCGTCCCCTCCTCCTCCTCCTCCTCCCCCGACGCCACCGCCCCCTGGGTTCCTGCGAGGCTCCGAGCCGTGGCGGTCCTTCCCTCCGCCGCCACCGGGGGCGCCGCCGTGCTCGTTGTAGCGGGACGGCGGGTGGTGGCGCTCCGAGCTGTAGCTGTCCCGGCTGCTGTCGTCCTGATGGGAGCCGTCCTTTAGCCTCTCTATGTCTGAGGAGAAGAGGACAGAGGTCTGTTACTGAAATACGGGATCCTTTTAGCCCAGTGGTTCCCAAACCTTTCTAGCCAGTAGGGTTGGGACGATATGAAAATGTCATATCACGGTTATTGTGACAAAAGAAATCGCGATTTACGATATTATTGCAATAATCAAAATCCATTATCCTGGGGCTGAACATTTGCCAAAAAATAGCAGATCTACAAGCTCACAACGCATCGCAACGCGACGCGTTGTGAGCTTGTAGATCGGCACATTTTTGGCAAAGACATTTGATAGAGGGGGGAAAAAAGACGTATCAAGTACGTATATTATAAGTAGGGTTGGGGGCGGTAACCGCCGTACCGCCGTACCGCGGTATACCGAGGCCTACCGCGGTGTCAGGGTCCTTACCGCGGTCAAAATAGTCTATTTTTTATTGAAAACAAGCGAGTTTTAAAACGGGGGAGAGGCGAGGACCGCATGCGCTCCATGCCGCTCTGCTCTGGGCCGCGTACCACAGGTTTGGAACGTCTATGGTTTGGAAGCCACATACGTCACTCGAGTCTACACAGACACAGCAGCAGCCTCGTAGTAGGGAGCACGGAGAAGCGTATTTCTCTGACTGTAATCCACACAACACAAGTATGTTAATACATACCTTGTGTTGTGGCAGTAGTACCTTGTGGCATTTTGTTTTTTATTCATACGGATTACAGGCGGAGCGCGGACCGCGTGGACTAAAAGCGAAAATGAAACTATCTTTTACTTTTCCCACTGCGTCGCGCCGACTCGCCCGTTGTGCCCCGTCGCCGATTTTATAACCTTTTCTGTCAAGTCTTGTCACTAAAACCTGTATATATCAGCACTCAATCGCTGCGATTTCAGACGTGCACGTGAGTTTAATCACTGTACACGATCTGATTACCCGTCTCCGTCTCTCTTCTGGTTTGTTCACACAGCAGTCTGTGTCTTAAAAGCCCAAGTAGCTACCGTTACTATGGTAACCCGACACTGGCCGACAGTGCAGATCTAAAAGCTCAGAACGCCTCGCGGATGCGACGTGTTGTGAGCTTGTAGATCTGCTCCTTTCAAAGCCAAACCTGCTGTGCTGTACGGGGAAGTATAACTCGGGCAGTCAGGCTGTGGAGAGGCGACTTTTGGGAAGACGATTGCAATATTTTGGCTTATCGCCGAACCTTTTATTAATAGATACGGGGGTGCGGTAATTACCGCAATACCGACGGTAAATGGGAAGACGGTAATCGCGGTAACAAAATGTCGATACCGCCCCACGCCTAATTATAAGTACCTTTTACCAATTATAGAGGGTTTAAGTGGTATCGGATATGCAGCTCTGCAAATAAAAGGTGAATTGACTGAGGACGATATCACAATAAATTAAATCTCCACGATTTTCGTGAGGGTTCTTTATCACGATAAACGATAATATCGCGTATCGTCCCATCCCTACTAGCCAGTGACCCAAAAGAGACATTAGACGTTTGGACGGCGACCCAAACTAGTGAAAATAGCAGATCTACAAGCTGACAAAAGCGCCGTGTTGTGAGCTTGTAGATAGGCAATTTTCACTACTTCTTCACATGTCTGTTGTAATTCATGGGATTTCTTTGATTTCTTCATGAAATGACAGAAAATAACTAAATTGTATTTTTAATTCATATAAAAGACTGACTGGAAAAGTGAGGATATGGCCTAATACAGTGGTTCTCAACCTGTGGGTCTGGGGAGGGGTCCCCAGATGTTTAGCTGAATGTTAACATTATTTTCTCACTCAGCAGAAAACAGACCAACATACAATATAAGTGTATACACTCACTATACAGGGTATAAATTTGCTGTCAAAAACAACACTGGTTTTGTCAACAACAAGTCATGCATGGGTCATGCGTCGTACCTGCGTGTTTGCAGCCTTGGGTGTTCATGGAGCTTGCATTCTGGTCCGCCGGCTACAGGAAAACAAAAGAACATTTGAAAACATTTAGACCTGGAACCACTTTAACCATTCTTTTATGCTATAACTATAAAAAATAAAAGAAATAGCAGATATACAAGCTTGCAGCGCAAAAATCTTGATATATTTTTAAAAGCGAACATTTGTCACTCAAATATTTGCTTCTTGGTGGTCCCTGGAACAATATATTTTGAGACGGGGTCTGCGGCCAAATACATCTTCATTTTTTGTCCTTGACATGAAGAAGTTTGAGAACCACTGATTCAGAAGAACGATTTGGAAGAACATTTATGGAATCAGGTTAAAATATTCAAAGACTTTTTTCTAAATTTTTCACAAACAGCAGATCTACAAGCTCGCAACCCGGGACTCTGTGCCGCGCTGTGAGCTTGTATGTCTGCTATTTTTCAATAGTTAAAGCATAACATAATGGTTAAAGTAATAATGCATAATAATCAGTTCCAGGTCTAAATGGGTTTATAAAAGCTGAGCCCATAAACCAGTGTTTCCTATCCTTGGGTCCAGGGTTAGACGTTGCCAAAAATCTTGTCTGTTCGGCGGTAGTCCACAATTTTGGCGTTATATTCATCATACAAAATAGCCGATCCACTAACAAAAATAGCAGATCTACAAGCTCACAACAGGTCGCTTTTGCGAAGGGTTGAGAGCTTGTAGATCTGCTATTTGTCGTGAGAAAAACGCATGTGTGTGCATTAGTGAATTAATGACTTGTGATTTTTCCAAGTCGACTCAACTCAGTAAAAAGTTGAAGTGGACTTTATCGTTTGATGACGTCATCACATCACACACGACCCCCCAATAATTTTGGGGGGTCCCCAGATGATTAACTGAATGTGAAACATTGTTTTCTCACTCAACAGTGAACAAACCAACATAACGTTTAAGTGTATAGAGGGTATCTTCACATTTCTAAAGTGCCAATTTAAGGACTTTTTAATACCTCTAAAATGGCAAATTAAACATTGTCCAAATTGTCAAATATATAGAGGCAGAAATTGTGAAAATAGCCGATCTACATGCTGCGAGGCGTTGTGAGCATGTAGATCGGCTATTTTCACAATAGAAAAAAAAAAAAATATATATATATATATATATATATATATTTTCTACTTCGACTTTCAACTTTCTCCGGTGGGAGTCGACTTGTGTAATTAAGTCGACTTGTCGACTTTTTCGTTAATGCCCTCGTGTGCATGCGTGCGTTTGGGGTGTCTCGTTTTTTGCCAGATGTAAGGAGGACCCAAGGAAAAAAAAAAGGTAAGAAAAACACTGCCGTAAAACCAAGATGCGACAGAATTAATTACATTACAGTTCACCAACTCTCTCGGGGTTTGTGGCTTGCGTACCTGGGCGCTCTCTTGCCGCTTCTTGATGGCGTGCTTGTACAGCTTATGCAGCTTCCTGGCGTCGAACTCGGTGAATTTCGAGACGAAGATCCAGAGGTTTCTGGGAAAGACAAGAGAGCTGCATGTTGAGTCGACGAAGACATGGAATCTTATAGGTACCATGGCCACAATATCCGCTGTGGGCTGCATAACTGAAGAGGTTAAGGGAAGTTACGTCACGCAGTGCAGGTCCGTTTACTTCCACCAGCGAAACAAACCTAAATAGACTGTAGCTCTTAACTCGCTCTTAATACTAGGTGTAACTTTGTCAGAATCCATGTTTTTGTTGGGATATTGTTCATTACGAGCGCAACGAAAGGGTCGGGAGAAGTCTTTTAGTGTGAAAAAACAATAACATCCGGTGAAACTCTCCCGGTGGAAGTAGCACCGTTCTATGCCGTATCAGCCTCACGTCGTAACCAGGCTTTTCGCTTGTCAGATGAGTAAGCCTGGCTACGTGAGGCTACATCTTAGCTAAGGCGGCTGTTCATGGGCGTCAGACATTGGCTTCACGGCCATTTGATTCACGGTTCAGTAATTCAAAGACAATTTGTCTTTTGGGAAGGATACCATTTTGATTTTGTAAAACAAATTTGAATTCAGTAAGACTGGGCGTCCTTGAGGGAGTTCCAGGGGGTCCCCAGCTAAATGATAGTTGGGAACCATATGGAACCTTATGGGTCTAACTCAGAGAGTGTACAAATGGAAAGGGGTCCATTTGGTCCCTAGAGTTAAATGTAAAAACTATATAGTGTATATTGTACACATTTGAAACTTGGAGATACGAGGTTTCCACCCGACAACGGCGATATCTTTTTAGGGGCATGTCATGAGGTCTACCTGCACAGCCTTTGAAATCCACTGGTAGATCACAATCTACCTTTTGGGCACCACTGTTGTAGATCGTCTATTTCCACTATAAATGTCTAAAGAATAAATGTGTTAAATATGGCATTCATTCCTTGGTATGTTTAGGTTATTTGTGTCATATTGCCTTGTGCATATTTAGGTTACTTGTCATATCTGCCCTGTGCAACTTCAAAGACAAACAGAAATGTAATTTCTTTTTTTTTTATCTTAAATTTTTCACCCAGTGCCAATTATTACACTCCCTTTGCCAACATGGGGAGAGCAACGGACTGACCTCATGCTTCCTTCTATGCATGAGGAGTCCAAACCGCTTCTTTTCACCTGACAGGGGGGAGTTTCCCTGGCTGGACGTAGCACGTGGAAGGAACACGTTATTCCAACCGGTTCCTTCCCCCTCCATCAGGCGCCGGGGCTGGCCAGGGGGAGGCAGTATAGAGACCAGGATTACTGCCATGTTTTTGTGAGGGAAAATCTTTACCCTAGGTGACACGGGGAGAACATGCAAACTCCACACAGAAATGCCCGTTCGCCAACCCCACCTACGGTGCGGGCGCTGATGACGCGGAGGAGAGAACACGACCCCAGCGCCCCCCCGGCAGGAATCGAACCCAGGACCGACTGCGCCACCGTGCCCCCTGAAGAAATGTCATTTCTGTTCATACTGTATGCTCCAGTGATCAGCGACCAAATCCCAATTAAATCGTTAATCGCCATTATTTCTGTGACAATTAAAGGAAGACGTCAGCACTTTTCACCCAGACCGAGTAGAAAAACAATTGTGCTATTTTATCATGAACATTAGTGAGGACCTATTATATGAAGACAGGTCTTTGAATATATCTTTTTTAAAGCGAACATTTGTAACTCAAATATTTGCTTCTGGGGGGGGGGTCCCTGATACAATATTTTGAGACGGGGGTCCGTGGCCAAATACATGTAGTTTTGGGGGTCCTTGGCATGAATCATTTTGAGAACCACTGACAGAAACATACAGGTAGTTAAAAAAAAAGAAAAAAACCTTAGAAGGATTTAGAAGACACATAGAAAGATTTGCACGAATTCTCAAAATTCTTCAAAAATAGCAGATCTACAAGCTAGCTGGGTAGAGCGGTAGGTACGCGGTAGGTACATACTTCCTCCACTGCTTGATCTGCTCGGGGTTGGCGTACTCCTTCAGACACTCGGTGATGTGGTCTCCGATCTTGATCAGACACTGGCGCGTGTGCTCCAGCTGCTCGCGCTCCGACAGGCCCTTCTCCGGCCGGTCCAGCTGCTTCAGGGCCGCCTTCACCGGACGCATGCGCTCCTTGCACTGAGGAAACCACAACGGAGAACACTGTTAGAGGTGCCGCAGCCATGGCCGCGGCGGATAAAGTACCATGATCCCCCCCCCCCCCAAAAAAAACATGATGATCAGGTATTATCCCATTTAGGCCTAGAATTATTGAATGCTTTAACCAGTGAAAAATAGCAGATATACAAGCTCACAGCGCGGCACCGAGTGCCGTGCTGCGAGCTTGTAGATCTGCTATTTTTTAAAAAGTGTCGTGAAAATTTGTGCAAATCTTTGAATGTATGTATTTTCAAAGCGAACGTTTTGTAACTCAAATTTTGCTTCTGGGTGGTCCCTGGAACTAGATATTTTGAAATGGGGGTCCGTGGCCAAATAAATATCATTTTGGGGGTCCTTCACCTGAAAAGGTTTGAGAACCACTGACATAGTAGTCTCTCGAGAACAGACTAACTGAGCTCCAGTTAAGTGAAAAGGACCTTTTCTTTGACGATGGCTGGCCAGATTGCTGACATAGAAACATTGGGTTTTTCAAAAAATCTTAGAAGGATTCAAAAGACACTTATAGAATTGGGTCAAAATTCTAATTTTCACGATTTTTCAAAAATAGCAGATCTACAAGCTCGCAGCGCGGCACTCGGTGCCGCGCTGTGAGCTTGTATATCTGCTATTTTTTTTATATTTAAAGCATAAAATATTGCGTCATAATGTGTTCAGGCCTAAATGGGTTATACTAGCAGGGTTCCCAAACATTTTACCAATCAATTTCCAAAACTTTTCCAAAACTTTTCCAGAATATTTAACCCAATTTCCAGGACTATATAACAATAATTCAGCTCAATAACAAGTCGCTTACTCCTATGCGCAATGCCCAAAGACAGGTAGTGTATGCCAGTGGAAATAATCATATTTTAACTGGGGACCCCGGCACCCTGACGAGCACTCAGAGTTGAGGAATTTTGTATAACACGGTTCTATTGTGAAAATAGCCGATATACATGCTCACGTTGCGAGGCGTTGTGAGCATGTAGATCGGCTATTTTCACAATTTCTTCCTCTAATATTTGACAATTTGGCCCATGTTTAATGTGTCATTTCAGAGGTATTAACAAAATCAATAACCAAAGACAATGCATAGTTATTTTTTCCAGGACCTTCCAGGACCCTTGATAAATTCCAAAACTTTTCCAGTACTGGGAAAATATTTTTCTAATTTCAAAATATTTCCAGGAATTTCATGACCGTGCGAACCCTGTACTAGAGTTTTTTTCCAAAAAGAAAAGAAAAGTGTTTATGCAGTGGCGTCAATTCAGAAAAGGCTAAGGTATGGTGGTGTCGGACACCAGTCATGTTAGCAACAGGCATGATACATTTATTTTAAGAAGTACATGTTTCTTGGGCTGGATATGGCAGCCTGGAACGCTTGTTCAAGTGCAGCTAAACGTGCCACAATTAACAATAATGCATTGCATCTGTGCAGCTGACCTGCGGAACCTGGGAATATACCATTTTGTCAAGATGGGGAGAATACAAGTGTGGAGAATATAATTATAATACCTTGTTAAAGTGACCAATTTGTTAAATTTTGCATTTGTAGTCATTTTAATGTTATTTAACAACATAATAAAGAGCACAGATAGATATTCATGGATTTATATTTAAAAGTAACTTTTATTCTCCCCCCTGGACCCAGGGTATGGCAGCTGCATACCCCTGCCATACCCAATTGACGCCCGTTTTTATGTGGCCACACCCATTAAGTATGCCTGGTTGTCAGGTGGGTGGTGTTGGGCATATGGCAAAAGGGAAGGGGATGACATTATGATGTCAATATATCAGTGTAGTTCAATTGGGCCTTTTGACTCGGAGGCTTTCAGCTTTCAGGAAGAAATAAAAAATTCACAGGGAAGACATATTTGCATGTTATAACCCGTCAAAATGTACTTATAGTTCCAAAAGCAAAATAGCAATTCTAGGGATCACATTAACTCAACCTCTGCCAAAAAAATAGCCCTTTGTACCCCTTCTCTGCCATGCCCGTAGAACCCGGAGATTTAATAAGCTTTAATTAAAACATTTTTTTTTATCGAAATGGAACTAAAATAGGCCGGAACTAATGCTCCGTGATCGGTTTCTACACGGACACATTATTGAGCGGACCACTTATCATTGAGGCCGTGAACCGGAAGCGGATGGTCCGTCGTCTATTTTGGCCCGTTAGCTTTCTGTATAAACTCCGCGGCTTACAGATGGAGAACGGATTGATCAATTGAAAAAATTTCAACGGATTTAAGAAGCTGATGGAATACGCAAACACACGATGCATAGCAGTGTCCGATCACGCACGATGGGAACTGGATGAGCGCCCGCGTTAACAGGTAGGAGAAGCCGGCAGTGAAAGACATAGAGAAATCTTCGGGCTCTACGGCCGTAAACTACGAATGAGTTAAGGGAGAAAGAATCGCTTTAGGCTATTCTATGATGACGTCATCAAACGATAAAGTCGACTTCAGCGAGTCAAGTCGACTTGCAAAAATCACAAGTGGCTAATGCCCTACGCACCACGCTGAAGGTCTTCTGGTCCAGTTCTTCAGACTCTTCCGATACGGTGGAGTTCTCGCCCACGGCGCTGACGAGGACCGGCGGCCCGTCCGACGCCTTCTTGGTTTTGTCCCGCGTCTCCGTCTTGGCCTCCATCTGACAGAGAAACACATACATTTAAGTAAAGCCCTGCTTCATCGTACTGTACAAGACTGTCACACAAAACTAGTGAAAACGGTAACATGTCATTAGGCCGAACACCCTTTGGATCGACCACCAAACTCTAACCCAGGGTTCCCCAATTAGTTTTCCCCCAAGGGCCGAATCATGTCCAGGGTACCAAGCCGAGGGCCACAGCATTGCAGGGGATGACGGTGGCGTTCCCGCTACTCCAGCGACAGTTCAGATATCGTCGTTGACGGGTGGAAATCTTGTATGTCCAAAAACCGTACGTTTTTAAATGCATTTATCATTTAAAAAATGATTGAAACCTAACAGCCGATCTACAAGCACCTCTACAAGCAACCTAACAGCCGATCTACAAGCACACAACGCCTCGCGGTGCGAGGCGTTGTGTGCTTGTAGATCTGCTGTTTTCACTACTTTTTTGAGACGGCCTTGAAAGATGAAGCAGGGCTTTACTTTGCGAAAGAACGTACAAATTTGGAGATACAAGGTTTCCACCTGACAACGATGATATACTAGTGTTGTTGCTGCTCTTATACCATTATTACTGGGGTTGGTGGGGGCCTATTGGGGAACACTGCTCTAACCCAAACCCTAATCCTAACCTCAGTAAAACTATGCCTAACTCTAACCCTAACCCTAACCCTAACCTCAGTAAAACTATGCCTAACCCTAACCCTAACTCTAACCCTAACCTCAGTAACCGTGACGCCGGGTGATTATCTAACCTGCCGACGCTGTTCGCCCTAACGGGAGTTCGACCTATGGGGCCGTCCCTGTGAAAATAGCCGATCTACAAGCACCACCTACAGTACAAGCATAATTGCCATTTGCAATATTATCACCGTAATCAAAATATTCCAAACATCCGTTATTCTGGGGCAGAGCGTTTGTCAAAAATAGCAGATCTACAAGCTCACAGCGCATCGCGACGTGACGCTCTTGGGTAGACAAAAAAAGAAAAAGGCTGTATCAAGTATGTCATTCACGGGTCTGTTTAGCCAATTATAGAGTTTTAACTCTCAAATACCACTTTAACCACTATTTTATGCCTTAACCATTGAAAAATAGCAGATATACAAGCTCACAGCGCGGCACCGAGTGCCGCGCTGCGAGCTTGTAGATCTGCTATTTTTGAAAAAAACTTGAAAATGTGTGCAAGTCTTTGAATATCTTTGACCCGATCTTTGACCCGACTTCTAAATCCTTCCTCTAAATCAGTGGTTCTTAAACTTTTTCATGTCAAGGACCCCCAGAATTAAGGGTATTTAGCCACGGACCCCCATCTCAAAATATGCTGTTCCGGGGACCCCCCAGAAGCAAATATTTGAGTTACAAATGTTCGCTTTTAAATAGATATATTCAAAGACTTGAAAAGAAAAATCATGATTTTTCAAAAATAGCAGATCTACAAGCTCGCAGCGCGGCTGTGAGCTTGTATATCTGCTATTTTTCAATAGTTAAAGCAGTCAATAATCCTAGGCCTAAATGGGTTAAATGGTACGGGATATGCAGCACTGTAAACAAAAGGAGAATTGATCTCAGTGCGTGACGGTGGATAATTTCACGATGAATTTTAACCTCCACGATACGATTATTGTGAGTGTTTTTTGAGCGGTGGTCACACCGTCTCCATAGCGTGGCCGTGTGTGTATCCGTCCGTGTGTGTGTGTGTGTCTGTCTGTAGCCTCTGGTGTATGTAGCCTGAGTACCGTGGGTGACCAGAGAGGTGCTGTTGAGTCTAGCCTGGCCTGTGCATCAACTGCAACACACACACACACACACACACACGCACCCCCCCCCCCCCCCCCCCACCGCTCAGTTCACACGAGTGTGATTTTTTTAATCATCACGATAAACGATAACAACTATTAAGGGTCCCATCCCCGATACCTTGGGCTGTCACGATTATGAGATTTTATATGCCGATTAATTGGCAATCAAATAATTGCGATTAACGATTTGTGTTTCTGTCGTTGACAATTACCTTCCTGTTTGGCTTGTAGACTTTGAAGTTGCACATGGCAGATATGACACATAACCTAAATATACGAAGAAATGACTTGCATATTTGACAACTTTACACTTGAAAAAGAACATTGATAGTGGAAATAGCCGAGCAACAAGCTCACAACGCGTCGCAAAGTGACGCGTTGTGAGCTTGTAGATCAGCTATTTCCACATTTTTTGGGGGAAAACAACATGTAAACGATTATAACTATGACAAAATAATTGGGATTATGTCAAATCATTGCGATTAGACGATTATGCAATAATTGAGTACCTGAGACGAATAACAGTCTAAGCCCATATTTAAAAAAATATATATATTTTTTGATTTACCAGACTGTAAACCACAAACTAGAAGTTTTTAATCTCTTAAAGTCTTAATGTACTCCCCCCTCATTTTGTTGAGTTAGATTTTTTTTTACTTAACTCATATATATTATGAATTATAAGACATAATACTTATGGAAAGTGTAAAAACAGTATATCTCCAGCAGTTTGTGGAACAACAGTCCAAGTCCGTACAAGCAATATTCAGCAGACAAAGGGAGCAGATAACATTAAAACCGACAATTAAACAAAATGAGGGGGGAGTGCATTAACAATTTAACTCATTTAGTGCTCCTGAAATTAACGGATTATAAAGTCCACGATGCCACCTTCAGGCTGCATTCACTCCCGTTATCTTATTTTGAAGGCCAGAAGTCCACAGCGTAAACACTTCCGGTCTGACGTCATCGCGTCCTGCGCCGGAACCGATCGTTGTTTACGTGGTGTCATGGCGGATCGGCTCGGAGCTTTTCTCCATGTGCTTTATAAGCGAGCATCTGCCTCCATCTTCGCTTCTAAAGTGTAGTTTTGAGATAATGGACATTAAAGATGAGATCCCCCGTCCACCTCAATGTTATGGGATGACTATTTTGTGCTCGTGGAGCCGTGATGATGAGAAATCAGCGACGGATTTCGGCTCCGGACATTCCGCCATTGTACTCGGTAATATAACCGCCGTTACAGTAATATATTACTTTTCACGAGTATACTCGGGATTGGCACCATGTGATACTCGAGTATTTTTCACGAGTATACTCGGGATTGGCACTATATGAGTTAACAGATTAAAAATGACTAGTTTGTGGTTTACAGTCTAGTAAACCAAAAAAATACATATATTCAAAAAAAATTCAAATATGGAGTTATACTGTTATTCATCTCAGGTACTCACTTGTGACAGCCCTAATCTTTACCTTGTCGAAGACGTCCTCCTGTTTGACGGCGGGCAGCTCGGGGGGCTTGGCGTCTCTCCTCTCCTTGGTCTCCTTCCTCTCCTTGGTCTCCCGTCCTCCTCCTCCCCCCTCCTCTTTCTTCTCCTTCTTCACCTCCTTGAGCTCGCTGCGCTCCTCGGGCAGCGGCGAGGAGGCCGAGTCTTCCTCGCCGCCTCGCTCCTCCTCCTCCTCCTCCTCCTCCCGCTCGGCCGGTGGCCGCTCCGCCCGCGCCGCCCTCCTGGGCGGCAGCCTGACCGCTGGCGCCACCTCCTGGGCAGGAGAGAGAGAGAGCAGGACATCCAGAATTATTGAATGCTTTAACCCATTTAGGCCTAGAATTACAAGGATTCAAAAGACACTTATAGAATCGGGTCAAAATTCTAATGTTCACGACTTTTCAAAAATAGCAGATCTACAAGCTCGCAGCGCGGCACTCGGTGCCGCGCTGTGAGCTTGTATATCTGCTATTTTTCAATAGTTAAAGCATGAAATAATGATACACAAAATGTGTACCCGTTCTAAATGGGTTAACCAGTGGAAAATAGCAGATGTACAAGCTCGCAGCGCGGCACTTAGATCTGCTATTTTTGAAAAAGTCGTGAAAATGTGTGCAAATCTTTGAATATTATGTATTTTTAATGTGAACGTTTGTAACTCAGATTTTGCTTCTGGGGGATCCCTGAAACTAAATATTTTGACATGGGGGCCGGGGGTCCTTGGCCAAATACATATCATTTTGGGGGTCCTTCACATGAAAAAGTTTGAGAACCACTGACATAGTAGTACTCTCAAGAACAGACTAACTGAGCTCCAGTTAAGTGAAAAGGACCTTTTCTTTGACGATGGCTGGCCAGATTGCTGACATAGAATCACAGGTTTTTCAAAAGATCTTAGAACGATTCAAAAGACACTTATTAGAATTGGGTTAAAATGTTAATTTTCCTGATTACAAAAAAATAGCAGATCTACAAGTTCGGTGCTGCGCTGTGAGCTTGTAGATCTGATATTTTTCAACAGTTAAAGCATAAAATAATGATACACAATAATGTGTACCCATTCTAAATTGGTTAAAGGGGAGGAGTAGGGCTGTCACGATTATGACATTTTAAACGACGATTAATTGTCACTCAAAAATCGCGATTAACGATTTAATTGTGTTTTTGTCGACAATTACATTCCTGTTTGGCTTGTAGGCTTCAAAGTTGCACATGGCAGATATGACACATAACCTAAATATACAAAGAACTAGACCAGGTCAACCTGGTTGTGCCAGACCCCCTGTCTGTCATCATCATTTATGACATCATGCCTTTTGTAGGCATGTCATCATCATGTCATCATCATATATACCCTTTATATAGAAAAGGGACAGACCGACATTTGCTTATGTAGGCCTACCCATTTCATGGGTCTGGCAACTATTGTCATATTTGACAACTTTATACTTAAAAAAGAACATTGATAGTGGAAATAGCCGATCTACAAGCTTGTAGATCTGCTATTTCCACTACTTTTTAAATGTTTGAACATATATAAACATTTTTCAACATGTAAACGATTATGACGATTATCACAAAATCATTGTGATTATGTCAAATAATTGCGATTAGGCGATTATTATGTAATAATTGTGACAGCCCTCTCTGCGCTTACAGCATCCAATGGGAAAACCCTTGAAAGGACACATGGTGACAACGTCATCCAGAAAACTTGAAATAACACTGAGTGACTTCATCAACAGGGTGATGACGTCACCACCATCACCATCAACAGCCAATGAGGGACCAGCATTGTTGGTGACGTTGCCATCAACAAGTGCGATCCGATATAAATAACAAGGCGAGCTCTGCTGGCGCATAAATAGGCCCTACGGACCATATATAGATTCCACTATGTCCGTGTATGCCAGTGTTTCTCAAATGGGGGTACGTCTACCCTTAGGACCCCTAGGTTTTGGGTGACGGGGCGACGGGGTGACGGGGCACCCTGGGGTGCCGTGAGATCATTCGATAATATTTGGAATTTATTTGGACACTTATTAAAACCGATTTCGTGCTGCCGACATGAAATGGTTAATTGTCCGGGGTGCCGGTCGCTTTCTCCGTCCGCGGCCAGTCTCTTACTTTGAAGGCCGGAAGTAGATCGAGCTCACAATTCCTACTTGACGATGTTCAAATTCACCCGGAACTATTTCTTGGTCCGAAACGTAAACAATGATCGACAACGCGTCACGCGAGACATCTGAAAAAATCGAACCTCGGTTCGAAGTGAAGCGGTGAATTTGCATTCTATGTGTTCTAGATCTATACATTCTGTGTTCTAGATCTATACATTCTGTGTGCTTTAGTTCTAGTTCTGAATGAACGAATGATTTGGTCTGGAGAGCCAAATTGTCATGTGAAGCTTGGCCAATCCTCAATTATTCATTCTGGACATGCACGGGACATGTACGGGACAGACAAAGCTAACCAATCACAGCGCGGAGATGCACAGGACAGGTACGGGACAGCGGCTTTCACCGCTTCAAAAAGTAATAAAACGATACGATCATGGTGAGTGAGCTAAGTGAGATAAGTGTTTTTATCACGATAAACGATAATATCGCGTATCGTCCCATCCCTATTATTGGGTAATAAAGGGGGTACTTGGATTTTAAAAAATCACACCCAATGTGAAGTGAGCGGTGGTCGTGCTTGCATAACATCTTCAGACTAGGATTTAAGTCTAGGATGTACAGGCTATGCCACACACACACGTTTTGCTATGGCAAAACGCTGAGGAAAAAGGCTACAGACATACGACATATGACATCACTAGACAACCATGATGCTACGCACACACATTTTACTATGGCAAAACGCTGAGGAAAAAGGCTACGGACACACGCACAGTTACGTATAGGAGCGGTTTGCACGGCTCAAAAATCTGGGAAAGGCGGTACTCAAGCCAAAAAAGATTGAGAAACACTGGTGAAGGCTATCTGCGTCCATGGCATGCCATGGGCCCATAGCCAAACAGAGAGGGGCAAAGGGTGACATCGTAACATTGGCATACAAGGGCCACGAGAGGGCCTGTCTATGCCCGTAGCCAATCAGAGAAGGGGAAAAGGGTGACGTCATAATATCGAGGCACATCTAAGGGCCACAAGAGGGGCCGACGGGCCGCCTATGCCCGTAGCAAATCTGAACAAATGGGCATATGTCCGAAAATCTCGAGGTGTGTTGGATTGGTGCGCTTCGCGTGACATTTTGGTCAACCGGGACCAATTTCCGCGATTGGTCGGGTTTCACGCGACATCATAATAGCGGGCGCAAACCTCTAGTAAACATAAGAGAACCAAATTAAGACGCAAAGAACAGAAATAAGGACCAAAATAAGAAATAAAACGGACACACTGGCAGCTACAATGGTTGTACATCAAAAGGGCAGAGCGAGTCTAGTCCAGATGCCATAATAGGACGGCGCGAAATGACGGCGCTGTTACATCATACCACAAGTGTATGTAAGCGTATTTCAAAGATCATTTGTCTAGTTTGGGATCCTTAGAGCGACTACCACAGCTGTATTTTACACGTGACTTTCAATTCAGATCTTGGCATTCGGGGTCTCCTCAACAATGAGGATGAGGAGAACTTTCATAGCTTTCCTGTGTGCTACAGCAGCCATTTTTATAATCCTAATGCTGATGCTGCTGACGGACAATGGACGACAGACTCCGGATTCCGGCGGGGGGAATGACCGTGCTCCCCAGAGAGACAGTATCAATGACACCAAGCATTTTATGGTGTCGGCGTATCTGGATAACAGGAGGAACGGGGCCGACGGCCAGAGTGTGCGCATCATTTCCATAGTAAAAGAGGACGCCATTGGGGTGCCTCTGCAATGCATTTTCCGCTGTGGCGGCGATGCCGCCTCCCCGTCCCACCACCACCCCATCAGCACTCCGGCTAGATTCGAAGGAGACATGGGCTGGGGGTTCCCCTACGCTGCCAAATTTGCAATCTGCACCGTCCCGTCATCTTGCAGAGACGCAACCGGGGTCGTCCTATCAGTCTTCCCGGAGAGCGGGGAGACAAAGCAGCAGCAGAGTTATCTCCCTATACAGAATCGAAAGACGGGCGGGACAGAGGCAACGGGGCAGCCCCGCTTCAATTTCACTGTGTGCATCTCGACCCTTTATGGTGGCTACAACAACGTCCTGCAGTTCACACAGGCCTTGGAAATGTATCGAATATTGGGTGTCGACAAGGTCCAGGTGTACAACACCAGCTGTGGTCCAGACCTAGACCGCTTGCTTCACAGTTACGCTGAGGAGGGCTACGTCGAGATGATCCCCTGGCCTATCGACCGCCACATCGCTCCTTCAAGGGGTTGCCGATATCCGGAACACGGCGGAGAGATCCATTATTTTGGGCAAATGGCGACTCTCAACGACTGCCTGTACAGGAACATGGAGCGCTCTCGCTATGTGTTGCTGCACGACATCGACGAAATCATAACGCCGTACCGCCACGGCAACCTGGCGGCGCTGATGGCCGCGCTCCAAAAGGAGGACCCGGACGCAGGGGTGTTCCGCTTTCGGATGGACCTCTTTGCAATCGACGGGACGGACGACCCGGGAGGACATGACGCGCGGCCTCGCAAGTGGGACCGCGCGCAGGGAACAAACATCTTGGAACACGTCTACAGAAGAAACCAAGTAAGAGGCGACGCCGGTGGCGGTTACAAAATGATAGTTCGACCAAAGTTCGTCGAAGAGTTATCAGTGCACGGTCCGGCGAAATTTAGCGGGAATGTTTTGGACGTCGACCCGGACGTGGCCCGTGTTATTCATCACCGGGGTTGCTCCAACCCGACGGACCCCGACCCGACCTGCGAGGCGCAGCCGCGCAGGGACACCAGGCTGTGGCATTTCCGCGAGAGGCTGGTCCCCGGCGTGGACGAGGCTCTGAGGAGAGTCGGGATGCTGGAGACGAACGCGTCGAGTCCGTCGACGGAGGCGCGATGGGAGCGCGGACGACGCGCTGCGGCCCGCACAGACTGAAGCGCACAGTTAAAGGTCTTGCACGCTGCGGACTGCTGTCTATAGCACGCTGGCGAGGCGACACGTGGGAACAGAGGCCGAGTGCAGCGCCAAGGACGGCGCCTCCGTGCGAGGGGCGTGCACATTCAGTCACTCTCAGCCTAGTTACTCCAATGCAGAGGTCTTCGACAGGGGGTCCGGGACCCCTTGGGGGATCCTCCAAATCTTTGAGTGACAACGTTTTTTTTTCTCCTTTTTTTTTTTATATATTAACCACTTGAACCCTGGTGTCCATATTCTGAGAACTTTAGCCAGAAATGGCAGATCTACAAGCTCACTTTCGGCAAAGAGGTTTGGTGTATAGGGGAAGAAAAAATGAGTGAAAAGTTCAAGTTTATCAAGTATTGACGGTTCAAGTGGTTAAATATCTGAAAACACAAATTGACGTGAATCCAAAATACACTGATGATTGTGCTGTCAAACGATGAAACTACATGGAATCTCTGAAAAGGTTGTGGGGGTCCCTGCTTCATTTTTTTTTCTAACTTGCTCCAGGGGCCACAAGGAAGGTCTCGTCCCAGCGGGCCGCCAGTTGAACACCCATGACCTACAGTAACTCGTTTTGTGCAAACATACTGACGGACAGCACGGATATTTCACGTGCTGCTCATTGAAAACAACACACCATGGACCACATCAATTATTTCTATTGTGTGTGTGTGTGTGAGAGATACTCTGTGTAGAGCCCTGCCCTTAATTACTTATCCTCCAAAAATATTTGAATATTCAATTCCATGAATGCCAAGACAGTTACTGACAGTTACTGACAGTTCCCACGATTATGACGTTTTACATGACGATTATGTGTCACTCAAATAATTGCGATTAACGGTTTAATTGTGTTTTTGTCGTTGACAGTTACATTTCTGTTTGGCTTTTAGGCTTTGAAGTTGCACATGGCAGATATGACACATAACCTAAAGATACAAAGAAATTACTGACATATTTGACAACTTTATTGTACTTAAAAAAAGAACATTGATAGCGGAAATAGCGTGTCGCATCGCGACGCGTTGTGAGCTTATAGATCGGCTATTTCCACTTTTTTTTTTTTACTCTGACACATGACTTGTGTAATTTGCGTGTGATTTGTTCCAGGGTCACAACGTTTTTTTTTTAGTTTTTTTTTAACTAAATCTGGCTTCTAGCTAGTTACTAGTTTGTCAACAGGAATCAACTGCAGTGTTGTTTTTGACAGCACATTTTGATTTAGTTTTAGTCATAGTTTTTTGAATAAAATGTAATTTAGTTTTTCTTTTTTTTTTAAATATATGAACGTTTTTCAACATGGAAACGATTATGACGATAATGAAAAATAATCGCGATTATGTCAAATAATCGCGATTAGGCGATTATTATTATGTAATAATTGTGACAGCCCTAAGTCGCGCTCTGGGATCCAACGGATGCTTTGGCGTACCTTTTCTTTCTCCAGATCCTCCTCTTCCTCTGACCTCTTGTCGGAGGGGGTGTCCGACGACGGACTCTTCGTCACCTCGTCCGTCTTCGCGGGCTTCGCCGTTTTGGTCTTCTTGCTGCGTGGCTTCCGCTTCCGCAAACTCACCTGAGAGGGGAAAGATGCGCACGCGCGTTCGCGTTTAAAGCTGCAGTCTGCAATTCGGCGGGTTGAAAGTAATTATCACTAAATAATGAACCTTGTTTTTTTAAAACCAACGGCTGACACACTCTGTTGACACATGACTTGAACTTGCGTGTGATTTGAAAGTAATTATCACTAAATAATTAACCTTTTTTTTAACAACAAATGGCCACTGACATAGTAGTCTCAAGAACAGACTGACTGAGCTCCAGTTAAGTGCAGACATGCAAACAGCCCCAAGGTGAAAAAGGTGACAAAAGTTCAGGGGTTAAAATGTGCGCCGCGCGCAGCGTGGTGCGAAATCTTTTGACCTTTTCGGAATGGGTCGAGTGAATTTGCACGAAGAAAAATTGGACTTGTTGCCTCCCACCGATTGTTCTAGATATAATAAAGAAAATTAAATCTACAATAAGAATATAATATAGCCTACAGATATAGTTATAGAGTATCGTAATATTTAGGGACTTGTCTATAGGCATAGACAGACACAATGCACACTGTGAGCTTGTAGATCGGCTATTTTCACTACTTAAAAAGGCCTATTTGTTTTCTAAGATCATTTCTTTGATCATTTGTATTTTATTTATTCATGAAATTAGAAAAATAATTTAATTTTTTTTAATCATGAAATGTTTAGCTTTTGCCTTTTTGGGGAGGGAATGTTTTGTAATTGTTTTTTTGTAATTCAAAACGAAATGTAGAAAACCAAAAATGAAGGTACCCATAAAAATGTGTCAACGACCCACAAATGGGTCCCGACCCAGGGTTTGGGAAACAGTGTTGTAAATCACAGATGATTTATTTAGTGGATTCTGCTGGCTGACTTTTTGCAATCTAGCCATCGTCAAAGTCAAAGAAAAGGTTGATCCTTTTCACTTGTAACTCGAGCTCAGTCTGTTCTTGAGAGACTTTTTGTGACTAGTCTCAGCGTCATTCTGTAGGCAGAATGAACGGAGGCATAACAGCGAAACGCTCCCAAGTCACGGCACTAGCGTTAGCATGTAGCTAGCGCATCATCGTCGAGTAAAATTAACAAGGCTACAATCGATTATATAACGTCACACATCGATGCAGAATAGCGCACAACCGCGATGGAAGCGAATCAAAAACCATAAGTCCACAGTCACTCTACAACTACAGTACTACACGACCACACTACAGCAACTTTGCAAGCTTTGAGTTTGAGCGCTCTGCTCTGTGGCTCGCAGTACAGTGGCTGGCTGGGCTCATTCTGACTGAGCGCTGCCTGCAGTTGACGTTGCGTGCAAGAGAAGGGAGCGCTTGATTTGTTAAAAAATAAAACGACCCACTTCCCCATCCACCTTCAACAAAATTGTACTGACAAAACGGACGGAGTAGAGAATAAGAAATAAACGCTCCTCTTCTCACTGCTGCTCTGACGATACGACACCCCCCCACCCCCCTAAACAGTTTTTTTAACGAATCTGCACGATTCACACAAATGACCAATTTGGATTCAAAACGGCGATTTTCGCCGAAAAGCTACACGTTTGCATGCCTGTAAGTGAAAAGGACCTTTTCTTTGACGATGGCTGGCCAGATTGCTGACATAAAAACATAGGTTTTTCAAAAAAAATCTTATAAGGATTCAAAAGACACTTATAGAATCGGGGTCAAAATTCTAATTTTCACGATTTTTCAAAAATAGCAGATCTACAAGCTCACAGCGCGGCACCGAGGTGCCGCGCTGTGAGCTTGTATATCTGCTGTTTTTCAATAGTTAAAGCACACAATAATGATACACAATAATGTGCACCCGTTCTGAATGGGTTAAGGCCACTAATTCCGAGTTCAGTTTACAAATAAAGACAGAGACACGGTACTCACAGTCCCTGCTTGTCTCTGAGCTTCCTTCTTGGCCAGATCCCTGCTGAGTAACTTGATGAGGTAGTCTGCTCTGGTCTGCAGCTGCTTGGCCTGAGGCTTCTTGTCCGGGTCGTCCGGGAGGAGCTGAGGGAGCAACGTGACGTCAACGCGTTACCCTAAACCAGGGGTTTTTCAAAGTGGGTGACGGGGCACCCTGGGGTGCCGTGACGGCAGTCCAGGGGTGGCCGCGAGGTAATCTGATAATATTTGGAATTTATTTGGACACTTGAAAAAATATTTAATATCATTTTAACTTGTTGCAATCTATTACATCTCTTTGGAGGTCCCTGATGCCATGGTCTCCATAGACTTCCATGTAATTCATAGTGCACGGATCGTGCACGCCCATGCCTAAAATCCGCTTGGAAATCCGTTCAGGCATTCATGAGATGGCAGCCATTATTATGTTTGAAATGGCTATTTTTTGGACCTCCAGAAATGTATTAGGCATGATCGCGATCGCGAAATTGCATGTTTAACCCCCATACCAACCCATTCTTTCCAACCTGTTTGTTTACATCTGAAGAAAACATAATGGCTGCTATATCATGAATGCCTGAACGGATTTCCAAGCGGATTTTTTTGTTTGAAAAAAATGCACCACACACGTGGTGCATGATCTAGGCATGGGCGTGCACGATCCGTGCACTATGAATTACATGGAAGTCTATGGAAACCATGGCATCTTGGACCTTCAAAGAGATTTAATTGATTGCAACTTAAGTGTTAACTCAAGCCTGGTGGGTTTAGGAAACACGCGTCTTGGACATCATTATACGAACAGGAAAGACGATCAAACCTTGTGTGTGAGGTTGAGGTCGGGGTCCATCTTGATCATCTCCCAGCTGCCGTAGCCGTACTCATAGATTCCTATTAGTAGACTGGAGTCGTCCTCTTTCCCCCAGTCGATGTCAAAGTGGGCCGCCTTGGAGTGGCAGGGAATCATGTACCTGGAGACAAAGGTGGAAAAATTACTCACATTTTGTACTTTAAGTACAAAATGTAATGTAAGTATCAATACTCTTTGCACACAGACGCGTTTTTTTCGCACGGAAAAAGCGGACAATTCTTTTTTTTTTTAAAAGAAAACAATGATTCTCTATGACCTCATGCACACCGGCTCCGAATTTGCCATGCGGCAGGTGGCTGCGGCTGTGCGTTTTTTTTCCCCCCGATCGAACTCAGTTCGATTCGTGCGTCTTGCTGTGAAAACTCATTGGCTCATTTTATGACTTCTTTTCGGATCCGCAGTGCGGATTCCGCACAGCCTTGCACACCAAATCCAATGCGTTTTTAACTCATTTAGTGCCACCCTTTCACCACTAGAGGGCGCCCAGTGGCCATAGAAAATCCCATAGAGATATGCTGGTATATGCAGAAGCCCTGCAGCCATGACTTGCCTGAACACTTTCCTTTGTGCATGTACAGGAAGAGGATGAAGTTAGCTTGAAGTTAGCTATTGGCTACCAAGCATTTTAGAAGCCTTATTTTCGTCAACTTAGCCATGATTAAACCTTGCACACCTCATGCATGGGAAAAAAACAGAGAAGAATGAGCTCTAAAAAATCCAATGCAATCCTGGATTGCATTGGAGTGGATTTGTGCAGTTTGTTCACAGCTTTCAAACAAAAAAAATCCGATTGGAAATCCGTTCAGGCATTCTTGAGATAATCGCCATTATGTTTTACATGTTATGTAAACAAACATGGCTGCCCTGTATGTTAGATGGGCTTGTATGGGGGTGGAACATGCAAAATCGCGATTGAAATCATGTTCACTAGATTTGATGGGGTCCAAAAAAAAAATTCTAAAAAAATTGTTTCAATTTTTTTTTTTTTTTTTTTTTTTTTTTATATCCCGAACTAGTTCGGGATAGGCACTCTGGGATGCGATGTATATCCCGAACTAATTCGGGATAGGCACTCAATGAGTTAATCAAGCAGCAAACGGAAAGAAACGCAACGGTGCTGTGTGCAAAGCCCTTAAATGTCGAGAATTCAAAATGTACTTGAGTAAAAGTATGAACGTATTGGCATCAAAGTGTACATAAAGTACCAAAAGTAAAAGTACTAATGTTTTGAAAATAGCAGGTCTACAAGCTCACAGCGCGTCGCGATGCGACGCGCTGTGAGCTTGTAGACCTGCTATTTTCAAATTGCCACGGTATAAAATAGGGCTATAGTGGGTTAATGTGTGTTTTATAATATTATAATTTACACCTGCAAAGTAACTAATAACTAACGTTTTCAAATAAATGTAGTGGAGTAAAAGTACAATGTTTGAATCCAAGACGTAGAGGAGTAGAAGTAAAAGTATTGGAAATTGGAAATACTCAAGTAATGTACAAATACTTCAAAAGTGTACTTAAGTACAGTACTTGAGTAAATGTACTTTGCATCACTGCCTGGAACAACCAACCAAATCAAAAAAAATCATTAAAATCACTAAAATGATAGAAAGAAGTAAATGAAAACATGTTAACGGTCATCTTTCCAGGGTTCCCACACATTTGGACCAATTCATTTCCCAAACTTTTCCCAAACTTTTCCAGAATATTTAACCCAATTTCGAGGACTATATCTATACTATAATTTTGGAGATGTCTGAGTGAGTGTCTGAAACCGCGTTTCTCCTCAGTGGCTGGAGCAATTGATCTGAAATCGCATCACCATTACCATATGAACACACCTGACATAACTGTGAAGCCCGTTTGTCACTTTCACAAATCGTATGCTGTATATTAGCAGTTTTATGGTGTATCTATATCTATTTAGCCTACAGTACCTTTTGTGACCACACATGTTAAGGGAGGGGCGCTGTTGTTCAGGCCATGCACAATCACACACAAACCCACACACACACACACACAGGGGGGGGGGGGGGGGGGGGTGCAGGCAGGCGGGCGGGCGGGGGGGGGGTTCTGGCCCTGTTACAGATGTTGTCCAAAAATCATGCAGATCGGTACACAGTATCTATGTAGCCGTTACATGGAACGGGTATTTCTTACATTGATGCTCCTACATATTAGCATGCAAGCACCAGTTAAAGTTACTTTCCATCCCTCATATACTGTGTGCACAGTGCACATCCCATAACCCACACACTGCACATCATTTCGGAGCTCATATCTTTGAACGGGTAAGGGCTAGTCTATACTATAATTTTGCGAATGTCTGTCTGAGTGAGTGAGTGTCTGTCACAGCGTTTCTCCTCAGTGGCTGGAGCAATTGATCTGAAATCGCATCACCATTACCATATGAACACACCTGACATAACTGTGAAGCCCGTTTGTCACTTTCACAAATCGTATGCTGTATATTAGCATTTTTATGCTGTATCTATATCTATTCTGCATCTAGCTTGAGGCTCATCTATTCTGCATCTAGCATGAGGCAACATGTTTAACCAGCTCTCTCTCTGTGTGTGTGTGTGTGTGTGTGTGTGTGTGTGTGTGTGTGTGTGTGTGTGTGTGCAGGCAGGCGGGTGTGTGCGTGGGCGGGCGGGCTGGGGGGGGGGTAGCCATTAAACGAAATGGGTATTTCTTACATTGATGCTCCTACATATTATCATGCAAGCACCAGTTAAAGTTACTTTCCATCCCTCATATACTGTATGCACAGTGCACATCCCATAACCCACACACTGCACATCATTTTGGAGCTCATATCTTTGAACGGGTAAGGGCTAGTAACAATAATTCAGCTCAATAACAGGTCGCTTACTCCTATGTGCAATGCCCAAAGAAAGGTAGTGTACGGCAGTGGTTCTCAACCTTTTTAGGCCGTGACCCCCGAAATAATCATATTTTAACTGGGGACCCGGCACCCTGACGAGCACTAAGAGTTGAGGAATTTTGTATAACACGTTTCTATTGTGAAAATAGCAGATCTACATGCTCACAACGCCTCGCGGCTATTTTCACAACTTCTGCCTCTAATATTTGACAATTTGGCCAAAGTTTAATTTGTCATTTGAGAGGTATTAACAAAATCAATAACCAAAGACCAGGACCTTCCAGGACCCTTGATCAATTCCAGAACTTTTCCAGTACTGGAAAAATATTTTTCTAATTTCAAAATATTTCCAGGAAGTTCATGACCGTGGGAACCCTGTGTATTGGCAGTGCGCTTGGGTCAAAGTTGGGGCGAACGGGAACGGCCGCAGCAGTAAAAGAGTTAATGGGTGTAACGGTTACCTCTTCCTCTCCTCTGGGTCGGAGGGGATAGCTTTATGCAACGGAGCCAGCTCCTCCTCGTGAGAGATCACCAGCTTGGCGTTCACCTGCACGCCCGAAATCCTGAACGTGGGACCTTTCACCTTCCCTCTTCTCCCGCCTGGAGAGAGAATATGGAGCAAAAAAATAAAGTTTCACAATTCAAGAAAAAATAATTAAAACCCACCATGAGATGGTTCCGCTTGGGTTTATACAGACAGAATTGTGTGCACATCTCAAGCCTATATTCAGGCCAGGAGCCACAATGGAAGGAGAGGAACGCCCGCAGCACTGTTTATATACTCCAAAGAGAAACACTTATAGCAGGGGTGCCCAAAAGGTAGATCGTGATCTACCAGTAGATCACCAAGGGTGGGCAGGTAGACCACATGACATGCCTCTAAAAATATATAATTACAATATAAAAAGAATATGTCAATATGACATCAAGAAGGGCCTGTCAGCTCCCTTCATGGCTTCTAAAGTAGGCAAACCTCCAATGCAATGCTTTGTTCAGGAGTCAGTAGCATTACAAAGAACCCCAAAACCTACCACTTCCAAACAGAATGGGATGAAGACATTTCTCCCAGTATTTCCCATTTATTTCCACCTTACAGTATGTGTGTTTGTCTAAAAAGTAATACCAGTGCTGCTATTCCAAAGACCCCCTCAGGCCCTCAGCTAAAACATTTTGGATGGGTAGATCATGTTGAGCTAGTCATTTTAAAAGTAGATCTCACGTCAAAAAAGTTTGGGCACCCCTGACTTATAGAAACACTTATAGAAACACTTATTTTAGGCAACGGCATTGCAACATTTTGACTTTACGTCTTCACTTGGGTTTACTAATTACTTTAATTCATGAAAAGCGTAGCTTTTTGGGGGAGGTTTTTAGAAAATATTTTGAAATAATAATTCAAAACAAAGCAGGAAACCAAAAAATTAAGGGACCCGTAAAAATGTGTCGGCGACCCACGTATGGGTCCCCGACCCGGTGTTTGGAAACCACTGCTCTAGGCTAGTGGTTCTCAACCTGTGGGTCGGGACCCCCCTGGGGGTCCCCACATGATTTTGGGGGGTCCCCCAGATGATTAACTTAATGTGCAACATTGTTTTCTCACTCAACAGTAATGAAATGAAATACCTACTCAACAAACCAACCTAAGGTTTAAGTGTATAGAGGGTATCTGCACATTTCTAAAGTGACAATTTAAAGGAGTAGTTCACCCTCAAAATGACTTTTTTTCTATTGATTACTCGAATCAAATTTTTGTCTTAGGAATGTGACAAAAACCAAAAAGTATTATTGAACTCTACTCTCCATGGCGTGACTAATCAATAGAAAAAAGGTCATTTTGGGGGTGAACTACTCCTTTAGGGACTTTTTTAATACCTCTAAAATGACAAATTAAACATTGGTCAAATGATCAAATATTAGAAGCAGAAATTGTGAAAATATCCGATCTCTATTTTCACAATAGATCCGCTATTTTCACAATAGAACCGTGTTATGCAAAATGAAATGCCGCAACTCTTAGTGCTCGTCAGGGTGGGGGGTCCCCAGTTAAAATATGATTTTTTTGGGGGTCGCGGCCTGAAAAGGTTGAGAACCACTGCTCTAGTCTACAGTGTGTAAAGGCGTTTCTGCTGACCTGACGTCTTCTCCGCGCCACAGGGGTTTTCCCGCAACGTTCTCAGGCAGCCGTTGTGAACCGTCTCTGCCAGCCGCTTCAGGTCGTGCTCCGACTTGTCCACCAGCTCTGCGTCGCGAGCGATGGCATCCAACCTGAGAACCCAAGGGGAGAGAGCAGCGTTGATTTTGTCGACTGAAACTATGACGAAAAATGTTTGTCGACTGTGTTTTTTTTTCACTGACGAAAACGAAATAAAAACTAAACAAAAACTAAGCTGTGGTGACTAAAACCAAGACTAAATATATTGACAATTTCGTCAACAAACTAAAAACTAGACTAAAACTTTAGGGAGGGACTAGTGGAGAAGAGAGTCATTTTATGTTTGGTTGCTCTCAGGTGTTGCGTGCTGAAAATAGCCGATCTACAAGCTCGTAGCTTGTAGATCGGCTATTTTATCACACAATATATCACACAACCAAGTGTAAAATCAGTCATTAGGATGCCATCAAGGCCTGCCAAAATACATTTTAGTCGACTAAATCAACTGTAGAAAATCTTATATTTAGTCGACTAAAATTAGACTAAAACTAATACTTTTCAGGTGACTAAATTATGACTAAAACGAAATTACATTTTATTCAAAAGACTATGACTAAAACTAAATCAAAATTTGCTGTAAAACAACAACACTGGGAAGAGACCCTTAGCAACGTATCGGCCAAGCGGATCGCGTGAGATTCTTAACCATTTGGTTCAAATAGGCTGTGAGGACTTACCGTTCAAGAGGCCCGCCAAACTTCTTGTAGCTTTTAACAAATCTGGTGAGAGATCAAGAAATGTTAAATTGCACTGCCCAAGATGCACCATGGGCAGATGTGACTTATGGGGGGGCAAGTAGTGTTACTGTAAATAGTAATAAAGAAATCGCCGGCTTATTGTGTCTAAAAAGACATATTTAGCAACTTGTACGCATCAAAAATCGCTAAAATGGCTAAAACGATAGAAAACAGTAAATTAGTTTAATTGAATCTAATTATAAAAAAACAAAGTTGTCCTTTAAAATAACTTAAATATCTATTATTATTGAAGGGTTTTACTTAAAGGTATATTCAGTGATTGTATTTCATTCAAATAAAAATATAATTGGTACATTTTCCATTCATTCTCCTCACTAGAATGTGTGCTGACCATATAAGGACTTCCACCATGGCTCGTGTTACGAGCATAGCTAGATTCGGGTTTCAGAGGTGGCCAGCCAGTCCTCGACCAATCAGGGTAGAGTATGGCCGTAGTTATGTTATGATGTTTAGTTATGATGGTCAAAATAAAGGTTTCGAGAACCACAGTCGCTCTGAATTAAGAACGTCTGCTAAATGCCTAGATTGTAAACTACTGAACTCATAAAATGCCAGTCTCGTAGTAAACCAGTATCATACATATCCTGAAGCTGGAGACGTAGGCCTACCGATATCCAGTGATTGGGTCTAATGATCAAAACGAGAACATTATAATGGTGTAAAAAATCTATAAAAAAACTAAACATTTCCACGCTGTAAGGCCAGTAAGGGACAAGATGACCCCCGGCCACTTTCATTATCACTGAATACACCTTTAAACCAACCCAAGTTGAGTTAAGCCCTTTGCACACAGGACAGTTGCGTTTTTTTCGTTTGCTGCATGAATAAAACGCATTGGATTTGGTGTGCAATGCTGTGTGGAATCGGCGCTGCGGATCCCAAAAGTAGTCATAAAAGGAGTGATGAGTTTTTTACCGCATGCGACAAGACGCACAAATCGAACTGGGTTCGATCGAGAAAAAGACGCACGGCGGCAGACACTCGTCGCACGGCTAATTCGGATCCGGTGTGCATGAGGTCGTAGAGAATCATTGTTTTCTTTTTAAAAAGTGAAATTGTCCGTTTTATCCGTGCGGATAAACGCGCCTGTGTGCAAAGGGCTTTAGGGTGATGCCTGGTTTATAGCACATGCTGGTCTCTATAGCATCCACTGATAACCTGAAAGACTACCTCCTGATCTCCGCGTCGCTGAAGCCCTTAATGTTCTCTCGTGGGATGGTCCGCGGCCTTCCTCGCTTTTTGGGCCTCTTGCGGTCCGAGATGGAGTCGCTGTCGGACCCCGAGTACCGCCTGTTCCTGCTCCGCCTGCTCTCGTTACCGTTAAAGCTCTGTGGGGGGGAAAAATACACAATTAATCTAGGGTCCCGTCATCAGCATTGTGGTCCTCTATGGCAGGGGTTTTCAACGTGGGTGACGGGGCACCCTGGGGTGCCGTGACGGCAGTCCAGGGGTGCCGCGAGATAATTTGATAATATTTGGAATTTATTTGGACACTTACATTTTTTTTGTATAATTTTAGACTTGAAGTGCAAAGTTATTTTCAGTCAGTTCTAACCAAAATGGCTATTATCTGAACGTTTTCCTTGCAACATAATCACTAAAATATCATCACTGTCGGGCAGAAACCTTGTATCTCCAAGTGTCAAATGTGTGCGTCTTTTGGTAAAGCAAAGCTCTGCTTCATCATGCATGCTGTGAGTACAGTATTTTCTGGACTATAAGGCGCACCTGACTATAAGGCGCACTGTCAATGAATGGTCTATTTTCAAACTGTTTTCATATATAAGGCGCACCTGACTATAAGGCGCACATAATAGACGCTACCGTTGCGTTATGCATCCAACAGATGGAGCTGTGCTAAAGGGAATGTCAATGTCAATGAATGATCCATATATAAGGCGCACTGGACTATAAGGCGCACTGTAGTTTTTTGAGAAAATTAAAGGCTTTTAAGTGCGCCTTATAGTCCGGAAAATACGGTAGGTAGATTGTCTGTTTTATCTGCTATTTAGATCGGCTATTTTTACAATAGAAAGTATTTTTTTTATTTTTATTCAACTTCGACTTTCTCTGGTGGGAGCCGACTTGTGTAATTAAGTCGACTTGTCGACATTTTCGTTAATGCCCTAGTACTTGTTTGGCACAGTTCCTCATGCGGGGCAGCAGGTACATCTAGTATAGTACCTGTTTGGCACAGTTCCTCATGCGAGGCAGCAGGTACATCTAGTATAGTACCTGTTTGGCACAGTTCCTCATGCGAGGCAGCAGGTAGATCTAGCATAGTACCTGTTTGGCACAGTTCCTCATGCGAGGCAGCAGGTAGATCTAGTATAGTACCTGTTTGGCACAGTTCCTCATGCGAGGCAGCAGGTAGATCTAGCATAGTACCTGTTTGGCACAGTTCCTCATGCGAGGCAGCAGGTAGATCTAGCATAGTACCTGTTTGGCACAGTTCCTCATGCGAGGCAGCAGGTAGATCTAGTATAGTACCTGTTTGGCACAGTTCCTCATGCGGGGCAGCAGGTAGATCTAGTATAGTACCTGTTTGGCACAGTTCCTCATGCGAGGCAGCAGGTAGATCTAGTATAGTACCTGTTTGGCACAGTTCCTCATGCGGGGCAGCAGGTACATCTAGTATAGTACCTGTTTGGCACAGTTCCTCATGCGAGGCAGCAGGTAGATCTAGCATAGTACCTGTTTGGCACAGTTCCTCATGCGAGGCAGCAGGTAGATCTAGCATAGTACCTGTTTGGCACAGTTCCTCATGCGAGGCAGCAGGTAGATCTAGTATAGTACCTGTTTGGCACAGTTCCTCATGCGAGGCAGCAGGTAGATCTAGCATAGTACCTGTTTGGCACAGTTCCTCATGCGAGGCAGCAGGTAGATCTAGTATAGTACCTGTTTGGCACAGTTCCTCATGCGAGGCAGCAGGTAGATCTAGCATAGTACCTGTTTGGCACAGTTCCTCATGCGAGGCAGCAGGTAGATCTAGCATAGTACCTGTTTGGCACAGTTCCTCATGCGAGGCAGCAGGTAGATCTAGTATAGTACCTGTTTGGCACAGTTCCTCATGCGAGGCAGCAGGTAGATCTAGTATAGTACCTGTTTGGCACAGTTCCTCATGCGAGGCAGCAGGTACATCTAGTATAGTACCTGTTTGGCACAGTTCCTCATGCGAGGCAGCAGGTAGATCTAGTATAGTACCTGTTTGGCACAGTTCCTCATGCGAGGCAGCAGGTACATCTAGTATAGTACCTGTTTGGCACAGTTCCTCATGCGAGGCAGCAGGTAGATCTAGCATAGTACCTGTTTGGCACAGTTCCTCATGCGAGGCAGCAGGTAGATCTAGCATAGTACCTGTTTGGCACAGTTCCTCATGCGAGGCAGCAGGTAGATCTAGCATAGTACCTGTTTGGCACAGTTCCTCATGCGAGGCAGCAGGTAGATCTAGCATAGTACCTGTTTGGCACAGTTCCTCATGCGAGGCAGCAGGTAGATCTAGCATAGTACCTGTTTGGCACAGTTCCTCATGCGGGGCAGCAGGTAGATCTAGCATAGTACCTGTTTGGCACAGTTCCTCATGCGAGGCAGCAGGTAGATCTAGCATAGTACCCGTTTGGCACAGTTCCTCATGCGAGGCAGCAGGTAGATCTAGCATAGTACCTGTTTGGCACAGTTCCTCATGCGGGGCAGCAGGTAGATCTAGCATAGTACCTGTTTGGCACAGTTCCTCATGCGAGGCAGCAGGTAGATCTAGCATAGTACCTGTTTGGCACAGTTCCTCATGCGAGGCAGCAGGTAGATCTAGCATAGTACCTGTTTGGCACAGTTCCTCATGCGGGGCAGCAGGTAGATCTAGCATAGTACCTGTTTGGCACAGTTCCTCATGCGAGGCAGCAGGTAGATCTAGCATAGTACCTGTTTGGCACAGTTCCTCATGCGGGGCAGCAGGTAGATCTAGCATAGTACCTGTTTGGCACAGTTCCTCATGCGAGGCAGCAGGTAGATCTAGCATAGTACCTGTTTGGCACAGTTCCTCATGCGAGGCAGCAGGTAGATCTAGCATAGTACCTGTTTGGCACAGTTCCTCATGCGGGGCAGCAGGTAGATCTCCTCCAGCTCTTTCTGCCTCTCCTCCTCCTCCATCCTCATCCTCTGCTCCTCGGGGATGATGTCGTCCCAGCCTCGGTGGTTGTGCTCAGAGTCCATGTCCTCCTCCTCCATCATGGTGAAGTTGGCCACCTGCAGGGATGGGAGAATAATCGTTATTATCGTTCATCGTGATAAAAAAACACTCACCATAATCGTATCGCGGAGATTTACGTTTATCGTGAAATTATCCTCCGTCATGCACTAGGGCATTCACCGAATATTTGAATATCAAAGTCACTATTCGATGTTGTTCACTGAAGTCGAATATTAGCTTATTTTTATAGAGCGTCGCAGCGGAAGTGGATTCCTGGGGTCACTTAATATTCCCCATTCATTTTCACCATAGACTTTTACAAATATATTTATAACAATTATGTTAAGCCTCGAACCAAGCCATCCAGGATGGAGGTGAATCATGATCATATAACCTTTGATCCTATGTGAAAACATATTTTAATATTACATTATTTGATATACTACATTTAATAACTACCCTTTGTTTAGCGATTTTCAAAATGTTCTTTTCATAGCAAAAAAGGTTATATGATCATGATTCACCTCCATCCTGGATGGCTTGGTTCGAGGCTTAACATAATTGTTATAAATATTTTTGTAAAAGTCTATGGCGAAAATGAATGGGGAATATTAAGTGACCCCAGGAATCCACTTCCGCTGCGATGCTCTATTGTTTTCTCTTTAAAAATAAATATAGGTTATTATAAAGCGTGGCTAGATAGGAAGTCATAAGAATGAGTTGTCAATGCCCCTGGTGGATGAATTTGTTAATGCTCTATAGACGGGTTTATTGTTTACAAACATTGAGACTAAATGCACAGCTGACTGTATCATGTAATCAATTCCGTCCAATCCCCAAACCTGTTGTTTTGGGGAGCGCTGGTTTCATTGGCTAATTTTGGTACCGACCCTGCGCACGCATCTAGTTCTTATCAGTGTTACGTGGACCAGAAACGCATTAATACCAGGGCTTCTCAAACCTTTTTAGGCCGTGACCCCCAAAATAAACATATATGAACTGGGGACCCCCACCCTGACAAGCACTTGGAAACTCGGCGTTGTGAGCATGTAGATCGGCTATTTTCACAATGTTCGCCTCTTGCTTACTTAATATTTGACAGTTTGGCCAGTCCTGTCGAATATTCGACTATTCGAATACTTTGACGTCGAATAATTCGAATACTAAAAATCACTATTCGTGAATGCCCTATTATCATCGTTTATTGTGATAAAAAAAAACACTCACAATAAATCGTATCGTGGAGATTTACATTTATCGTGAAATTATCCTCCGTCATGCACTGGGATTAATTCACATTTTATTTGCCGAGCTGCATATCACTCTCTACCAAATCTCTTTGCCAAAAAATAGCCGATCTACAAGCTCACAAAAGTGTCGGGTTGTGAGCTTGTAGATCTGCTATTTCTTTGGAAAATGTTCCCCAGGACAATGGATGTTGGGGATATTTTGATTATCGCGATAATATCGTAAATCACAATTTCTTTGATCACAATGGTGATATGAAATGTTCAAATCATCCCATCCCTATCCACACACGGTCATATCAATGTTTGACTGCCATTCTTTTACAGAATAGCATAACTTTTCAGTCAGAGACCACCCCAAAAGCGTGACGAGGTTTCTTTTGTTCTTGTTTCACGTGCTTGCCAAAGCCGAAATATTTTCACCTCGGGCGCTTAGAAGCGTTTTTTTTGTTTTGGCCGAGAAGAAAATAACGTCTTGGTGGACACGCCCCCATAACAGTGTCTTTATTAGAAACACTTGTGTTTGGAGGAACCTGCAATGTGGGAAACTAGTGGGGAAACAAACGTTTTCTTTTTTAAAGAAAAGGTCCTTTTCACTTAACTGGAGCTCAGTTAGTCTGTTCTTGAGAGACTACTATGTCAGTGGTTCTCAAACCTTTTCATGTGAAGGACCCCCAAAATGATATTTATTTGGCCACGGACACCCATCTCAAAATATTTAGTTCCAGGGACCACCCAGAAGCAAAATTTCAGTAACAAACGTTCGCTTTGAAAATACATATATATTCAAAGATTTGCACGCATTTTCACGACTTTTTCAAAAATAGCAGATCTACTAGCTCGCAGCGCGGCACTCGGTGCCGCGCTGTGAGCTTGTATATCTGCTATTTTTCACTGGTTTAAAGCATTCAATAACCTTTTTTACCTTGAACTGAGACAGCAGTTCCTCTCCCACGGTGGAAGGTCCTGGGTCGTTCTCCCTGGTCTCTGCTCGTTTCAGAATCTCGTCGATATCCATTTCCTGCAGGTGAGATGTACAAATGTATTACGGTAGGCCCAAGTCATTCATTCATCTCACAACAAAAACAGACGCTCGACAAGCTCCCCACGCGACGCATTCGTCACTTAATGTATTGACTGTTGCATATCATGTCAAGTCGTTATTAGTCACAGAATGAAAGAAATAATAAAATTATAAGTACATAATTATACACATACTGTATAGCTCAACGACTTGTGAACTTATAGGTTGGCTATTTTTGAGCGGTGGTCACAACGCTCCTATACGTGGCCGTGTGTGTGGGTCTGTCTGTCTGTCTGTATGTCTGTCTCCGTAGCCTGCAGTAACCTTTTCTGACCACACATGTTAAGGGAGGGGCGCTGTTGCACACACACACACACACACACACACACACACACACACACACACACACACACACACACACACACACACACACACACACACACACACACACACACACACACACACACACACACACACACACACACACACGCTCAGTTCACACGAGTGTGATTTTTGTTGTGCAGCCAAATATGAATTGGGCTTATGCCACAGGAATATTTTCATTGCAGAGAATTGTCACAGTCAAAAACACAGATACACGTGATTAAATGTGGATGTCTAACACACCTCAATAACATGAGGCAAGATGTATCAACATATATGATGGTTTTCTAACCTGCGGTTCCTGCTCCTCCCCCTCTGGCTCTTTGAAGAGTTCCTCCGCTCCAAACTTCAGAATGGCCGACAACTCCTCCTTGTTGAATGGCGTTGAACTATTAGGAGAGACAGAGGTAACATGAAAACATGACATGGTCACTGTATTTAATTAACACCCCCCCCCCCCCCCCCCCCCCGTCAGATATGCATACTCAGATTGTTTTATTTCGGCAGAGGTCCCCACCAGCTCGCCATGTAAGTGTCCTTGAGCAAGACACAGAACCCCTAACTGCTCCTGACGAGCAGGTTGGTGCTTCCATGGTTTCATCTGCCGTTGGCGTGTGTGCATGTGTGAGTGAATGGGTGAATGTGTGTGTTAAAGTGTGAGTGAATGTGTGTGTGACTCTACATGGTTCTCATTGTGGTTCTCTTATATTCGCTGTATCGTTCCAATTTTAGCCCAAAGACAGTGCCCCGTTGCCAACAAAGGATATTTTGGTATTGCATCTAAAATGGCTTGGAATTAGAGACAGAGACAGATGACATTTTAATATCCAAGTGGTTGTTTAGGCTAAAACATGTATAAAACCGTATTATGGACCAATATTTATATAAAATATATATTTTTAAAAGCATGGTGGGGCCCCTTTAAGACATTTCAATGTCAAAAACTAAAAAACACAATGAATGGTCATGTGTCAGGTGACTACCTGGAGGGAGCGGCTCCCGTGTGCAGCACGGTCTTGCCCGTGGTGTCCATCCTCTGGATGACCAGGTGGTCCAGCACCATCTTCTTCTTGGCCCTCTCGATGATCTCCTCCTCCACAGAGCCCTTGGTCACCAGCCGGTAGATGTTCACCTGGAGATATTCAAACCCTCGATGTTAGTCCATAAACCCCGTTTAGACCTGGAACGCGCTATTCCTTTTAACTCTCAAATACCTGGAACGCGCCTGAGTCGTGTTAGATTTTAACCACTTTAACCATTATTTTATGCTTTAAGTTTAGAAAAATAGCAGATATACAAGCTCACAGCGAGGCACCAACCAAGTGCCGTGCTGCGAGCTTGTAGATCTGCTATTTTTGAAAAATCATGAAAATGAGTGCAAGTCTTTGAATATATTTGACCCGATCTTTGACCTGACTTCCAAATCCTTCTTCTAAATCATGCTGTTCTCAAACTTTTTCATGTCAAGGACCCCCAAAATTACATGTATTTGGCCACGGACCCCCATCTCAAAATATGTTGTTCCAGGGACCACCCAGAAGCAAATATTAAAGTTACAAATGTTAGCTTTCAAGTAGATATATTCAAAGACTTGCAAAAAAAACAGGATTTTTCAAAAATAGCAGATCTACAAGCTTGCAGCGCGGCACGCTGTGAGCTTGTTAAGTGGTTAGTCCCTGGATGTGCGTGCGTGCATGCGTACCTGTCTCTTCTGTCCGATGCGGTGGGCCCGGGCCTGAGCCTGCAGGTCGTTCTGGGGGTTCCAGTCCGAGTCGAAGATCACCACCGTGTCGGCCGACGCCAAGTTGATGCCCAGACCGCCCGCCCGCGTCGACAGCAGGAAGCAGAAATCCTGTGACGGGCAAGAGGAGGAGGGACAGGCCAGTTAACCCAGTTAGAACAGGGAAAGCATCTCTGTCATTACAGAGCAGTGGTTCTCAACCTTTTCAGGCCGCAACCCCCAAAATAATCATATTTTAACAGGAGACGCCCTCACCCTGACAAGCACTAAGATTTGAGGCATTACAATTGTATAACACGGTTCTGTTGTGAAAATAGCAGATCTACATGCTCACAACGCCTCGCGTTGCGAGGCGTTGTGAGCATGTAGATCGGCTATTTTCACAATTTCTGCCTCTAACATTTTGGCCAATGTTTAATTTGTAATTTTAAAAGGTATTAAAAAGTCCTTAAATTGTCACTTTAGAAATGTGCAGATAGCCTCGATACACTCATACTGTATGTTGAGTGAGAAAACAATGTTGCACATCAAGTTAATCATCTGGGAACCCCCCAAAATAATTTGGGGAACCCCCTGGGGGTCCCGACCCACAGGTTGAGAACCACTGTTATAGAGTTCAGTGTTTTGGTTATTCACGAAGTGACATGCTCTGAAAATGTTTTTGAACATGTTTTTGAAAAAATCTTAAAAGAACTACTGGTTTTGGAAGGCATTTGTAGAATCGGCCTCAGGTCTCACACCTCAAATCAAATAAAAAGATATCAGGGAATCCTCCCTGGCAGGTGAGCCAGTAGGATATAACAGCAGTGATTTTTTTTTAATTGAAAAAGATGTGTGTGCCTCTTACCTCGGAGCCCTCGGCGTTGAAATGATCCAGCGCCTGTTTCCTCATCTCACCCTTGATGCCGCCGTCCAATCTCTGCGAGAGAGAAGACAACAATTACATCACTGGTTCGGTGGGGTCCGTGACGTGGCGGACAGACAGAGGGACTGACTGACAGACAGCAGGTGTAGGTTTCCACAGTAACTGCGACCTGATGGTCGCAATAAAGCATGTGCCTTAGCCCATTTAGGCCTAGAATTATTGAATGCTTTAACCAGTGAAAAATAGCAGATATACAAGCTCGCAGAGTGCCGCGCTGCGAGCTGGTAGATCTGCTATTTTTGAAAAAGTCGTGAAAATGCGTGCAAATCTTTGAATATATGTATTTTCAAAGCGAATGATTGCAACTCAAATTTTGCTTCTGGGGGGTCCCTGGGACCAAATATTTTCAGATGCGGGTCTGTAACCAAATAAATATAATTTTGGGGGTCCTTCACATGAAAAGGTTTGAGAACCACTGACATAGTAGTCTCTCAAGAACAGACTAACTGAGCTCCATTTAAGTGAAAAAGGACCTTTTCTTTGACGATGGCTGGCCAGATTGCTGACATAGAAACATAGGTTTTTCAAAAAAAAAACCTTAGAAGGATTCAAAAGACATTTTTCAAAAATAGCAGATCTACAAGCTCGCAGCGCGGCACTCGGTGCCGCGCTGTGAGCTTGTATATCTGCTATTTTTCAATAGTTAAAGCATAACATAATAATACACAACATAGTGTACCCGTTCTAAATGGGTTTTAAATGTGTGTACGCGGCCCGAGAAAGAAAGACTCGAGCTCAGGGTTGTCTTGAGGACTCGACAGCGAGCTATACCAACCTGGAATAGGAACTGCCTGCTCCTGAGGTAGTCGGCCAGGATGTCCAGCATGCGGACCATCTGGGAGAAGATGAGGACGCGGTGTCCGCGCTCCCTCAGACGCACCAGCAGCTTGTCCAGCAGCACCAGCTTCCCGCTGCTACGGATCAGATGCTGCCAAAACACAACGCAACACATTTAAAACCAGCAGTCCAACTAGGGATGGGACCTCACGGTAATCGTATCGCTGAGATTTAATTTATCGTGAAATCGTCCTGGGTCATGCACTGGGATCAATTCACCTTTTATTTGCCGAGCTGCATATCTGGTACCATTTAAAGTAAACCCTCTATTGGTAAAACGTACTTATAATATACGTACTTGATACAGTCTTTTTTTCACTCTCTACCAAATCTCTTTGCCAAAAAAATAGCCGCAAATCTCGATTTCTTTAGTCACAATAATCGTGATATGAAATGTTCGTATCGTCCCATCCCTATGTCCAACTGCTACGGATAAAATGCTGTAAAAACCGATAGAACACATTTAAACCCAGATTCCCACTGCCATGAATCAGATGCGGTAAATTAACGCCACAACACGTGCGTGGATCAGAGCGACGCAGAAAGGTAGGTGAAAAAAACGCTCCGAATCATGGCTGAGGAGGATTTTAAAGAGTCGTGGGAACGGAGCGAATCTGTCCGGATTCTATTGTGCTTTTCCATGATCACTATCATTTTAACCCTCTAAGGCCCAAATATAGAAATACTTGAAATAAAAAATTGAAAAAAATCAGTTGGTGTTGTAGGAGTCCTAATAAGAGGAAAATGTAATGTTTTTTTCAAAAAAATGTTTTTGTAAGGTTTTATAGCCATAAATCATAAATCATAAATCATGCTCTAATTGACATATGGGGGATATTTTTCACAATAATAACATATGTACATATTCTAGACATTCTAATGATCACCAAAAAAAATAGTACAGGCATTTTACTTATGTTTTTGTGAGGAATAGCTTCCATGAAAAAGTGTGATGTTGTTCGTCAAAACTCTGGAATGTCAGCGGGTGTGGCGGGTGTGAATGTCAGTCCCTGTGGGGGGTATTTATATGCAAATATCGTGGCCAATGGCATTGTAATACTAAACAATAGAATCCAATGGTGATGTTTAGGTGGTAGGGGGAGCTAAAATAAAATGATTTAAACCTTTTTTTGGATAAAATACAAACGTTGTAATATTACAACAGTGGGCCTTAGAGGGTTAATTTGACTTGACAGACCTGTAGAGCCTCTGCCCGGCTGTAGAACTCCTGGTCCTCGGGCGGTTTGATGAGGTAACAGTGATTGCAGCACTTCTTCAGCTCCATCATGATGTTGAGGAAGCCTGAGGTGCTGCCTTTCCCTTTACTGAGAGCCTTGTAGTTCCTGGTCAGAATCCACCTGGAACACACACCCCCATTAGGACCAGGAAACGCATCTTTGTTACGTTCGATTTTCACCACTTTAACCATTATTTTATGCTTTAACTATTATGAATGGAAAAGAAGAGTCCCGCACACTGTCTTCACTCACAATAGATTTAATACAACGTTTCGGTCGTTCAGACCTTCATCAGGCATCTGAACGACCGAAACGTTGTATTAAATCTATTGTGAGTGAAGACAGTGTGCGGGACTCTTCTTTTCCATTCATCATTGTCACCGTTCCAACGCACCTGTCCCTGTAGGTGTGCATAAGGCCTTCTCCTCTATGCTTTAACTATTAGAAAATAGCAGATCTAGCGCGGCCATTTTTGAAAAATCGCAAGGGTAGGTTTCTGAAAAACCTACCTTTCTATGTCAGTGGTTCTCAAACTTTCTCATGGCAAAGACCTCAAAATGATATGCATTTGGCCACGGAACCCCATCTCGAAATATTTGGTTCCAGGGAAAGTAGCCTATCCATATGAATAGGGTAGCCTACTAGGGCCTGTGAATCTATGGAGGATGTGCAGCGCAAGCCCACCACTCACTGCTAAACTTGTTATGCAAATAGCCATTTGATTAGATAGGCTATAGCGCATCGTCACTCCTATAGCCTATAACTCTATGGTTCTAGCATGCACTAGGGCAGGGGTCTTCAACGTTTTCAGGCCGGGGACCCCCAAACTGATGGGGAGATGGAGCAGGGACCCCCTACCACCTCGTAGGGTGGGGGGGTCGGGGCTACGACATATTTTTTATTTTAAACATGTACAAGTTACAGCGAGCAGGGTGGGCCGTACCACTACCATTTCTTAACATAGCCTAGGCCTACTACTTATTAACTGAGAATATAATAATATCAACAATCTGTCAATTGCATGTTAATCATGTATTCAAGCTATTCAAAATGGATAGAATCATGATTTATTTTTTAACATAAATGTGAAAATTGAAAAGAAAAAAAAACATTTTTTGGAATCTTTTTATTTTATTTTATTTTTTTAAGCAATAATTTCGCGGACCCCCTGCAGTACCTCCGCGGACCCCCTGAGGGTCGCGGACCCCCTGTTGAAGACCCCTGCACTAGGACATTCACCAAATATTCGAACATTCGAACATCAAAGTCACTATTCGACGTTGTTCACCGAAGTCGAATATTCGCTTATTTTATTTTATTGTTTTCTCTTTAAAAAAGATATAGTTTATAAAGCTTGGCTAGCTAGGAAGTCATAATAATGAGTTCCCCTGGTGGATGAATTTGTTAATGCTCTATACCAGGGGTTCTCAAACCTTTTTAGGCCGTGACCCCCAAAATAAACATATTTGAACTGGGGACCCCCACCCTGACAAGCACTTGGAATTGTAGGTATTACATTTAATGTGACTGTTCTGCAGATAAATATTGTGAAAATAGCAGATCTACATGCTCACAACGCCTCGCAACGCGAGGCGTTGTGAGCATGTAGATCGGCTATTTTCACAATGTTCGCCTCTTGCTTAGTTAATATTTGACAGTTTGGACAGTCCTGTCGAATATTCGACTATTCGAATACTTTGAGGCTGAATAATTCGAATACTAAAAATCACTATTCGTGAATGCCCTAGCATGCACTGTTCCGTGCCGCTCCTGCGCGTGCATGTGGGAAATACATTGGCCTGGCGGCGTCCGGTCAGGTCCGGCCTCGAAAGCACTGCGGACCCGGGGTAGTGTGGCTCTTACTTGTAGTACTGTTTCTGGATGGCGCTCATCTCCACGCGGAGGATCTGCTCCACCTTGGCCGGGAGACTCTTCTCCACGTCCTTCTTGACCCGGCGCAGCAGGAAGGGCTCCAGCTCCTTGTGCAGGCTGGAGTAGCCCGTGTCCCGGCCTTTGGCGTGGTCCTCCTCGAAGATATCCCACGAGTGGAACCTGGGAAACGGCACCCCCACCAGGACATTGTTTACAACTGCACGGGTTGTTCAAAAGTCTAATTTGACATTTTGTCGGCTGGAGACTTTTTTTTATATATATCGCGTTGTATAAGAATTGTGTTCCAAAAATAAACTAAATGGTCTTGGTGGTTCGACTCATATGTATATGAAGAATCAACTGACGGTGAGAAAACACAGCAGAATTAAGTTAGATTCTCGCCAGAAACAGACTGTATCAAATAAGAGTGACTGACTATCGTAAGAGAGAGCTACCTCCCCGACAATACAGTTTGTTTATTTTTGGACTACGATTCGTATACGAGACGATTTTAAGATGAACAATCTATATGCCGTGTGTGTCAGTGTTGATTTCGTCGACTAAAACTATGACGAAAAATGTTTGTCGACCGTGTTTTTTTCACTGACGAAAACTAAATGAAAACTAAGCTGTGGCGACTAAAACTAAGACTAAATATATTGAAAATTTCGTCAACAAAATAAAAACTAGACTAAAACGTTAGGGAGGGACTAGTGGAGAAGAGAGTAATTTTATCTTTGGTTGCTCTCAGGTGTTGCGTGCTGAAAATAGGCGATCTACAAGCTCACCACGCGTCGCGCTTTAGTCCACTAAATCAACTGTAGATTTAGTCGCCTAAAATCTTATGACATTTAGTCGACTAAAACTAGACTAAAACTAAAACTTTTCAGGTTTTCGCAGAGATTGGACGGTGAGACGAGGAAACAGGTTATGACTAAAACTTGCTGTCACGATATGACATTTTACATGACGATTAATTGTCACTCAAATAATTGGCGATTAACGATTTAATTGTGTATTTGTCGTTGATAATTACATTTCTGTTTGGCTTTTAGGCTTTGAAGTTGCATATGGTAGATATGACACATAACCTAAATATACAAAGAAATGACTGACATATTTGACAACTTTATACTTAAAAAGTAGTAAGTTGTGGAAGTAAAGTAAAGTGGAAATAGCCGATCTACAAGTAAAGTGGAAATAGCCGATCTACAAGCTCACAACGCGTCGCGACGCGTTGTGAGCTTGTAGATCTGCCATTTCCACTATTTCTGACATTTTTCAACATTCACGATTATGACGATTATGACAAAATAATTGCGATAATGTCAAATAATCGCGATTAGACGATTATGTAATAATTGTGACAGCCCTACTGTCAAGAACGTACTTCTCGGGCATGATGAAGTGCAGCAGGGACCACAGCTCCTTCAGGGAGTTCTGCAGGGGCGTGCCGGTGATCAGCAGCCGGTGGTTGGACTTGAAGTCCATCATGGTCTTGTAGAGCAGCGAGTCGTCGTTCTTCAGCCGGTGGGCCTCGTCCACGCCGATGAACGCCCAGTTCACATTGCCCAGGAATGACTGTACAGAGAGAGAGAGAGAGAGAGAGAGAGAGAGAGAGAGAGAGAGAGAGAGAGAGAGAGAGACAAACCGGGGAAAAGGACGAGATTGAACCCATTTAGACCTGGAACGCATTTGTTTCACGTTCGATTTTAACTGCTTTAACCATTATGTTGTGCTTTAAAGGACAACTTTAGTTTTATAGAGTATAAAAGATGAGGGTTCAAATTATTTCATTTACTTCTTTCTATTGTTTTAGAAATTCTTATTTCCGTGGTTGGGGCATGCGTACAAGTGGCTAAATATGTAACCTTTCATGGTTGGATGTGACTTATGGGGGCTAGAAGTGTTACTGTAAATAGCAATAAAGAAACTGCTGGCTTCATTGTGTCTAAAAATACATATTTAGCCACTTGTACGCATGCCCCCATGCGTACGCATGCCCCACATTTTAGCACAGTAAACGCGATAAAACAACAAAGCAAATTAAAACACTTTAACACTCACTTTTTCTTTTCTCTAATTACAATCTAAAAAATGAACCCTTGTTGAAAAAATCACACTCGTGTGAACTGAGCGGTGGTGTGTGTGTGTGTGTGTGTGTGTGTGTGTGTGTGTGTGTGTGTGTGTGTGTGTGTGCGACAGCGCCCCTCCCTTAACATGTGTGGTCAGAAAAGGTTACTGCAGGCTACAGACAGACAGACAGACAGACACGGACGGAGACAGACAGACAGACAGACCCACACACACGGCCACGTATAGGAGCGTTGTGACCACCGCTCAAAAAAACAAAGTTGTCCTTTAACTAGTGAAAAACAGCGGATATACAAGCTCGCAGCACAGAGTGCCGCACTGCGAGCTTGTAGATCTACCATTTTTGAAAAATCTTGAAAATTTGTATTTCAAGAATTTTGATCCGATTCTGAAAATGTCCTCTAAATCCTTGTAAGGTTTTTGAAAAACGCATGTTTCTATGTCAGTGGTTCTCAAACCTTTTCATGTCAAGGACCCCCCAAAATGATATGTATTTGGCCACAGACCCCCATTTCAGAATATGTTGTTCTAGGGACCACTGGAAGCAGAGAGTTGCGTTACAAAAGTTTGCTTTGAAAAATATATATTCAAAGATTCAAGATTTTACAAAAATGGCAGATCTACAAGCTTGCAGGCTGTGAGCTTGTATATTTGCTATTTTTCAATAGCAAAAGCATAAAATAACTCCAGATCTTAATGTGTGACCTGTGAAACAGTCACAGCACACACACACACACTGGCACTCTGACTCCCAGACCAGACAGCCAGCGGAGCAGCCATGCTCACCTTGTCTTTGAGGAGGATTTCATACGTCGTCAGAAGAACGTTGAACTTTAGTCTCTTGTTGTGCACGTGTAGCCACTCATGTGTTCTGATCTGAAATTAAAGAAGAGGAAACATGGCAATGTGTGAATATTCCAATTACAGAAATAAATAAGCCAACTGTGAACAAAACCTAACTCCTTACAGTATATACTTTTGTCATACGATGAGCAGCTAAAATGTAAAATAAAATAAAACGATAAGCTCTGCTCCTTGCAAAAATGTTGAAAAATATAAAATGTAAGCTCTACAGTCATAATATGTCACATAGGCTACAGGAAGAGTGGGCACCTCAATATGAAATGAGCAAAATGTTTTCACTCGGAATTTTATTTTCTTGCTCTGAAATAATGTAAAATATACGCGATTTGAACATGCACGATGAATCATTCTAGGACCATCGTGTTAAAGCCCATGATGACTGGAGATCCACAAGTTTTGTTGCAACCGGTTGAGACATTAGGCCTTAAATGTCAAACCCATTTACCAGCTTCAATTTGACAGTGTTACAGCTCCAATTGTGTCGGATGAGGTACAGGATCATTTCTTTGTTTGATCACTAACAATTTCACTTGTTGTCAGTCCCCCTCCTGGGTGGATAAAGTTGGCATCCCGACCTGAAAATGTCCTGTATACTAAAGACAGGGTTCCCACACATTTTTACCAATTCATTTCCAAAACCTTTCCAAAACTTTTCCAGAATATTTAACCCAATTTCCAGGACTATATAACAATAATTCAGCTCAATAACAGGTCGCTTACTACTATGCGCAATGCCCAAAGACAGGTAGTGTATGCCAGTGGTTCTCAACCTTTTCAGGCCGTGGCCCCCGAAACAATCATATTTTAACTGGGGACCCTCCACCCTGACGAGCACTAAGAGTTTAGGAATTTTGTATAACACGTTTCTATTGTGAAAATAGCAGATCTACATGCTCACAACGCCTCGCGATTGCGAGGCGTTGTGAGCATGTAGATCGGCTATTTTCACAATTTCTGCCTCTAACATTTGACAATTTGGCCCATGTTTAATTTGTCATTTCAGAGGTATTAACAAAATCAATAACCAAAGACAACGCACAGCTATTTTTTCCAGGACCTTCCAGGACCCTTGATAAATTCCAAAACTTTTCCAGTAATGATTTTTTTTTTCTTCTAATTTCAAAATATTTCCAGGAATTTCATGACCGTGGGAACCCTGTAAAGAGCTATAGAGCTATAGAGACCATGGCTAACGTACCATGGTCCTGCTGCTGATGTCCCCCAGGTAGACCACCACGTTCATCTGAGGCGCCCACAGCTGGAACTCCCTCTGCCAGGAGGTGAGCGTGGACAGCGGGACCACCACCATGAAGGGCCCGTACAGCTGGTGGTCGTGGAAGAGCAGGTCCAGGAAGCAGATGGTCTGGATGGTCTTGCCCAAACCCATCTCGTCTGCCAGGATGCAACTGTTACCTCTGAGGGGAGGGGAAAAATTATTAAATCAAATTAAAGCTATACTGTGTAAGTTGCTCAACTAGTGGTCAGTAGCGTCCGCGTCTTTCGGCCGTTTTTCGCCGCGGACCGGGCCTCACACCCCCGCGTCACCCCCGCGTCTGCCTCCACCTCGCCGAGATCTATCTTTAGAGGGGTCCCTGGTTCCTGTGCGTTCAGGCATTCCGGAGAAACGGAGTGTTTCACCCGAGTATAGATAGAGACACACGGGCGCCTACAAATATGGCCGCCCTATTGTGATAGCTAGCGACCCCACTTCAAGATGCGCTGTGATTGGCCGGCAGTGTATAACCCTCGCTGTGATTGGCCGATAGTGTATGATGACGTAATTTTTGCGTGAAAACCGGACCCCGGTCAGGATCATAGAAAACATATAAAGAGAAGGCTTCAGAAGCTGAAAATAACGGAGTGGGTGTTCTAAAACTTTAGCGATTTAAGAGTTAGGACAATTTTAAGATTTGTTTTATAAAAAAAGTTACATGGTACAACTTTAAATTATTTGGTTTCTCGGGCAGAGCAGCCTGGACCAACCGCTTTTCCTCAGGATTCTCGTGTCGGGGCAGTAAATGAGTTAACATGATTAATACATGGTTTCTCCTGGCGTCGGTGAATGAATGTGTGTGAATTTAATGCACATTAAAGTGCTCTGGAAAAAGGTGTTATATAAATGCCATTAAACCATAGAAGAACTAGCTCTCTATAAGGCCGATTTAGACTTCATCATACGACAGTGTTGTGTGCCCGAAAATAGAAGCTCCGCTATTTTCATATGAGCTTGTATATCTGCTATTTTTCAATAGCCAAAGATTTTAAAAAATAAATGTTAAATTGCTTAGGTAACAAAGAAGCGTTCCCGGTCTTATGGGGTTAGACCAGTGTTTCTCAACCTTTTTTCTGCATGGGCAACACCTTTAATGTCTCAAGAATCCATGGGCACACCAACATGATACGGGTGTGTAAATATCGTCACTGTCGGAAAGAAACCTTGTATCTCCAAGTTTCATTTTTGACAGGTTCATTTTTAAAATGATAAATACAATACTGGCTTCCAAGCAGTTTCAAGGGGCACACTTGACCCTTCTCAGGGGCACACCAAAGGTCCCCAGGCACAGTGGCTGAGAAACACTGGGTTAGACATGGGGCCATGGGAGGAGTGGGGGTTTGGACGTACTTGCACCAGGAGTGAGCCAGGTAGTTCAGACTGTCCAGCTGATAGTCTCGTAGCTCCAGGCCCTCTGCTCCTCCGCCGATGTACGCCGGCTGTTTCTTCACGGGGACGAACCGCGGCCTCTGCTTCAGCACCTGGTAGGAACACATTAGCATTGATAAAGATGGTCAGGGGTGGGGCTGTCACCATTACAATATTTTATCCACTGAGACCTGAGGACGATTCTTCAAAGGCCATGTAGAAAAATGTGGCTATCTTCGCGGGGTGACCAGAGAGGTGCTGTTGAGCAACCTTGAAATGTACATGCATGCACGCGCACGCACACACACACACACACACAGCCTTGAAATTAATGGACACCACCGCTCAGTTCACACTGGTATGTTTTTTTTTTCTTCTTTTTACAGAAAGGGTTCCCAGATTTACCAGTGGTTAACTAGTGGTTAAATGGTGAAGTCTATGAGTGATAGAAACTTTTTTTTTCTCTTTTTTATATTAACCACTTGAACCACTTGATGCGTCCATATTCGGAGAACTTTAGCCAAAAATAGCTGATCTACAAGCTCACAACGCCTCGCGCTGTGAGCTTGTAGATCAGCTATTTTTGGCAAAGAGCTTTGGTGTAGAGGGGAAAAAGAGCAGACTAAGTACAGAGTGAAAGGTCAAATCTATTACGTTTCGACAGTTCAATATCTGAAACACCAATTGACACCAATTCAAAATACACTAATGATTGTGCTGTCAAACGATGAAACTATATGGAATCTATGAAAAGGTTGTGGGGGTCCCTGCTTCATCCGTCTCTCAACTAAGACGTCCTTGGCCTGAAACCGTTGAAGACCCCTGCTATAGCGCCTTCATCCAACGGTACGGTTGTGCTCGGGTACCTTGCAGTCTCTGGAGGGGATGTTCTTGGACTGGTTCCGGCTCATGTAGTCGTCTATACACTTCTGGAACTTTCTGGAGAGCAGCGCTCCGTCCTCCCAGCTGCATTCCGAGTAGGGCAGCCCCTGCCACTTGCACAGGTAGTCGGGAAACCCCGCCGCCGACTTCTGGTTCGAATGTCCTGATACCAAAGCAAGCAACGGATGTTATATAGAAACGATGGCTCCCAAAACTTCTCGGGTGGAGACCCAAAACAGAGATTAGACATTTGCCCGTCTACAAGCTCACAACTCATCGCTTTGTAATGTGAAATAGCAGATCTACAAGAGCTTGTAGATCTGCTATTTCCACTATTTTTTTTTTTTTTTATGTTTGAACATCAGGGTTCCCACACATTTTTACCAATGCATTTCCAAAACCTTTTCAAAACTTTTCCACAATATTTAAAACAATTTCCAGGCCTATATAAGTCATTCAGCGCAATAATGAGTCTCTTACTCCTATGAGTAATGCCCAAAGACAGGCAGTGTAGCACAAATAAAGCATAGAATGGTAGCCGGCTTGATTCGGGTCCACTTCTAGCTTTAGCCAGTCTTTATAGCTTTGTAAGCCACAAATTATTAAAAGCGCATTTCCCAGGCATTGTGGATACTAGTTCAAATTAGATAGGTTGCACAGCAAAGCACATGTTATGTGTCACGTGACGTGACAAAGGAACAGATCTACAGTACAAGCTAACTACGCGTCATGCTGCAGAACTTTGTGAGCTTGTAGATCTGTTCTTTTTGTCCAATACATTGAGAGGCACCCAGCTGGGTGCCATTGCATACATTAGGCTACAATCACGCAGGCTGTTCGGCGAAAAACTACTTATGTTACATATTTCTTGTAATGTTATACATGTTTTAGAAAATGTTTTTAACAAGATCAATAGCCAAAAACTATGCATAGCTAAATATTTTCCATGACTTTCCAGGACCCTTGATCAATTCCAAAACGTTTCCAGTACTGGAAAAGTTCCAGGAATTTCATGACAGTGGGAACCCTGGAACATATATAAACATTTATCAAAATGGAAACGATTATGACGATTATGACAAAATAATCGTGATTATGTCAAATAATTGCGATTAAGAGGAAGATGTAATACTGGTGACAGGCCTGCTCACCTATGATCCTCTCTACCAGTTGGTACTGGAGGTGCAGGTCGTCCATCAGCTCCTCTTGACAGTTCAAGTACTCGATGTCCTCCGGCGACGCGCTCTTCATCCTGTGATGATCAGAATGGCGTCAAAGAAGATAATTCTATAGCATGGATTTCTGTAGGCAATGCAGTAGACTAGGGCAGTGTTTCTCAAATGGGGGTACGTGTACCCCTAGGGGTACGCAAAGGTACTACAGGGGGTACTTGAAAGAACATGGAAAATAGAAAAATGTATTGTACTGTTATGTTTAATGATAAAACGTTGGCAAATGTATGTGAACGTGCTGCTCTGTATAGCTTTAAAGGAGCTATAGTCAACTTTTTCTTGAAAAACGGATGCTAAAATAAAAATAATGTTTCGAAAATATTTTATAAAAAAATAAGCTTCATATAATGTGTTTCTATTCAAAAATGACCACAAAAAGCGTAAAATAATGATAAAATAATCATTTTGGCCATTGTCAGGCTGACACTTTGTTTACATCCTAGTCTAACACTATCAAAGAATAGACTAGAATGTAAACAAAGTGTCAGCCTGACAAAAAGTTGACTATAGCTCCTTTAAACCAAATTAAGTAAGAATTTTACTCTTAATGAATAGAAAACGGGCTACTTACTTTTATTTTCAATATATTGACATAAAAACTGGACTTTTGACGTCAGTATTTTCTAGTCAAAATGTTGTTGTCGATTAAAGGGGGTACTTGCATTCAGCAATCGGGGAAAAAGGGGGTACTGAAGCCCAAAAAGTTTGAGAACCACTGGACTAGGGTATATGAACATTTCTAAAGTGACAATTTAAGGACTTAACTATCCATATTTTTTAGATTAGATTAGATTAGATGTTAAAATGACCAAAAGTTATTAAAAAAAAAAAAAAATCCACAACTTTCCAACATCCCATCGTGCATTGCGCAGAAGGTGTGAGTCAGCCGAGTGTGATCTACAAGCTCACAGCGGTTGCATCTGCAACGCGAACTTGTATGTCTGCTGTTCTCCGGAAGTGTCCCACAGATAATGCTACAGTAAATTCTCGCAAATCAAAAGTACCTTCTACCACTTTTTGTGGTCAAATGTTCAGATACTGGATTCTGATTGGCTTAATAAAAGAGTGGTAAATCAGTCAACAACCTTGAGTTGGATCATGGACCCCGCCCACTGTTGTGTTGCAGACAATTAATGATTGTAACTAAATAACCTTGCAAGTTACAACTGTGTTTTCTTTCATTTATAAGGTAGAAGTGGTAGAAAAGCAATTTACCATTCGAGGGTCGTGGCTTCGCCTCGTGCCACAACCATGAGACAGTGGTAAATCAGCCAACAACCCACTCCCTCTCATGGTAAATGGCTTACTTTTACCAATTATAGAGGGTTTAAGTGGTACCTGATATGCAGCACAGCAAATAAAAGGTGAATTGCGCCAGTGCATGACGGAGGACGATATCACGATAAATTAAATCTCCACGACGCGATTATCGCGAGTGTTTTTTTTATCGCGATAATAAACGATAAGATCGCGCATCGTCCCGTCCCTAACTCACCACTTCTTCTTCTCCTGCTCCTTCTTCATGAAGTTCTCCAGCTTCTTCATGCCCTTGACGTTCTGCAGCTTGAGCGAGTCCTCCGTCTCCCAGGTGTTGTGGATGTGCGACCAGTTCTTCCACTTGATCAGGTACTGCGTCTCGCCCGCCTCCTTGGCGGGGTTGAAGTTGGCGTTGGGGTCGCCCTCCGCCTCCACGGAGTACACCGTGGTGGTTCCCCCCGTCGCTGCGTGGGCAAAACACCGGCACAATTACATGTCAGTGGTTCCAAAAGTGTTTATTTGACAAGGACAATACAAAAAACGATATATTATAATTGCATAACGCAGTGTCGAGTTCATAACCGCGATAGTTTTTTTTAATTTAAATTACATTTTTGAGCAGTGCAAACCACTCATACGTACTTTGTGTGTATTAGTACAGATCTGTGATAGTACGGATGGATATCCGTGCTATGACAACTTTTTGGGGGAGATACCGCAATACCGTTGGTAAACAGTGACTTATTACCGCAACATCTAAAAATCCATACAGCCCTATCCACTACATTCATTTGAAAACTTGAGTTACTAGTTACTTTTAGTAATTGATTATTACAATAATATATATACAATTTAGGCCAAATACATATCAGTTTGAGAACCACCGCTTACCTCGATGTGCACGGATCGTGCACGCGAAGCGCAAGGGGGGGGGGAGATGCCCCACTATATGCCAATGCAGAGCTGAGCCAATTCGCTGGTAAGTAAACAACGGCCGATGTTGATGCGGTAAAAAGAATGAGGTTACGTTGGATCTCGCTGATGGTCTTATAAAATGAATGCTGTCTCAGATCATAATGCAATAATAGAAATTTCCGGCTAGTCCACCAACAGCCATTCTGGGCAGGCTGTGAAAGTGTTAAGCACAATCTGCTATTTTTTAATAGTTAAAGCGTAAAATAATGGTTTAAGTAATAATGCGTTCCGGGTATAAAACGCCAGCGTACAGACCTCCTTTCCTGCCGTGGCGGCTCTCCATCACGCGCTCCAGCGTCTCGAACTCGTCCTCCTCGGGTGGCGGGACGTCCTCGCCCACCATCTCCACCAGGTCGTCCGAGTCCGTCTTTGCGTCCTCGTCCTCCTTGTAGGAGACGTTCTGCGTGGCCTGGCGCCGCAGGCTCGCCAGTGCCGCCTTCTGGTAGCCGTCGGCGTCCGAGTCAGAGTCCGACGAGCGCCGCGCGCGCTGCTTCTTCCGGTGGGCGCCGGTGCCGCCGCCGGCCTTCTTCCCGTTGCGCGAGTTCACCCTGAGAGGAGGAGACACAGCCAGTGGTGTTAAAGCGGTGGTTCTCAACCTGTGGGGCGGGACCCTCAGGAGGGTCCCCAAATTATTTTGGGGACTCCCCAGATGATTAGCTTAATGTGCAACATTGTTTTCTCACTCAACAGTAAAAGCAGGGGTCTTCAACGTTTTCAGGCCAACCCCTTAGCTGAGAGAGGGATGAAGCAGGGACCCCCAGATTCCATATAGTTTCATTGTTTGACGGCACAATCATCAGTGTGTTTTGGATTCATGTCAATTTGCGTTATCGGATATGTAACCACTTCAGCCGTCGATACTTAATAAACTTGACCTTTCACTCCGTAATTAGTCTGGTCTTTTTCCCCTCTACACCAAACCTCTTTGCCGAAAACAGCCGATCTGCAAGCTTACAACGCCTTGTGAGCTTGCAAATCTGCTATTTTTGGCTAAAGTTCTCAGAATATGGCGGTGGGGTTCAAGTGGTTAATATAAAAAAGGAGAAAAAAGGTTTCTATCAAACAAAGATTTGAAGGGCCCCCTGTAGTAACTCTGAGGACCCCCTAGGGGTCCTGGACCCCCTGTTGAAGACCCCTGGTGTAAAGCAAACAAAGTACATTTACTCAAGTACTGTATCGTCTTAATCTTGATTACAGTATTTTCTGGACTATAAGGCGCACCTGACTATAAGGCGCACTGTCAATGAATGGTCTATTTTCAAACTGTTTTCATATATAAGGCGCACCTGACTATAAGGCGCACATAATAGACGCTACCGTTGCGTTATGCATCCAACAGATGGAGCTGTGCTAAAGGGAATGTCAATGTCAATGAATGATCCATATATAAGGCGCACTGGACTATAAGGCGCACTGTAGTTTTTTGAGAATATTAAAGGCTTTTAAGTGCGCCTTATAGTCCGGAAAATACGGTAACCCTGACCTTTGACTGTTTGAACATATCACTACGGATGTGGTTAACCATTTTCTCAATTTGCAAGAAAATCCTGAAGTTTCAAAGACAACATCCCAACGATAATAACAACCCATCGCCTTACTTGGTTGGAGGTTTTCTGCTTTTGACTTTTTGACTGGGTTCATAGTCGGACGCCGTCTCGGCGCTGTTCTCGCTGTTGTCGGAGCCCGAGCCGCTCTTGGAACCAGAGCCGGAATCTGAGGAGGCTGAATTTCTTCTCTTTTTGGAGCTGCTCGAGGAGTCAGAATCGTCACTACTCGACGAGTCCTGGAAAACATTTGCAGAGAATTTAAATTTTTATAGTATGGAATGGAGTAATGCAACCCTGAACTAGGCAGCCACAGTTGGCCTGTGGAGGTGAAACAACAGTCGGATACTCCCTTAGAATACTCTATATCAGTGGTTCTCAACCTGTGGTTCGGGACCCCCCTGGGGGTCCCCAAATTATTTTGGGGGGTCCCCAGAAAATTAACTTAATAATGTGCAACATTGTTTTCTCACTCAACAGTCAATCTGGCTAAACATTGTCAAATAAAATGGAAAAACAGCACCCTCTCTGTTTTGTTCCTCAGAGTCTGTTCTTGAGAGACTACTCAACAGTAAACAAAGTGTGTAGAAGGTAGCTGCACATTTCTAAAATGACAATTTAACACATTTGTTACTCTCTTTGAAGTTCCACGCTGCCAAGTCTCCATAGACTTCCATGTAATTCATAGTGCACGTATCATGCACGCTGTTCACAGCTTTCAAACAAAAGAATCTGCTAGGAAATCCGACCGTCAAGGCATTCATGAGATAGCAGCCATTATGTTTTCTTCAAATGTAAACAAACACGGCTGCCAAAAAAAATCATGATACTGTATATATCCTTTTTCGACTAAGCCTTCCTCGATCGATTAGTCCAGTGGTTCTCAAACTTTTCATATTTTAACTGGGGACCCCGGGGACCCCCCCCCCCCCCCCCCCCCCCACTCTGACAAGCACTAAGAGTTGGGGCATTACATTTTGTAACACGCTTCTATTGTGAAAATAGCCAATTTACATGTGAGCATGTAGATCGGCTATTTTTGAGGACCCACACCTGGTGGTCCCCGACCCACAGGTTGAGAACCACTGGATTAGTCGACTATTCGAGGTCGGGCTTACGACATAGCTAAAATCTAAAATGACAGTTTTAATGGGTTAGCGCCGAGCGACTTTCGGGGCGACTAACTAATGATGGCGTTTAGTGCCGAGCGACTCGGAGCGACTTTTATATAAAAGCATTGTTTAAGCTTTTAATTTGGGTTGATAGACGGAGCGGAACGGTTAGCTTACCTTCGACTAGCATACAGATGAAAACCGTGAAAAAAAAGGATACGATTATGACGTCACCTTTAAGCCATAGCTTCCTGTTTACGTAGGCCTCTGTTAGCCGCTAGGCTCAATGCAAACCATCCGACCCTCACGTAGCTTCACTAGGTCGGATTTTGATTCGGAAACTTTCTGTGTGGCATCTATATACGTTCCGATGCCCATACCAATGGTGGTTTGAGACGATCAAGCACGAATTGAGCAGTATTGAGCTCAAATGGCGGCCCGCGGCCTGTCCATTGAATGTCAATGGAGAGCATGTCATTGTACCATCCTGTTATGTCCTGAACCTCGTTTTTTATTCTGACTTAACATGGGACCATGGAAAGTCTATGGGCTATGGCTCACTCTAGTGGTCATCTTGTGGCATTCGCAGGCACGTGTACCTGGTTATGTAATGTGATTTTGGGGATTCAATATAGCTATTTCCTGGCGTTATAAGCGCAGATTCATATTGAAATCTGGCTCGCTCGGCGCTAAGTGAGTTAATGGTGCAACTGAACAAGGTCGAGCTCCTCCTCACGTCATCAGATCCGCTGTCTGAAGAGCTCTGCTGCTGCTGCTGCAGCTGCTGCTGCTTCCTGAGCATGGCCGACCTCTGCACCGCCAGAATGCTGGGGTTGGACTTCCAGAACTGCACAGGACACAAGGAAAAAGACAACACTTATCGTTTACTTCATTTCAAATCTAAAAGCTGACAACACATCACATCGTGACGTGACGTGAGATTGTAGATCAGCTATTTTCAAAACGCCATTGTATATAGCAGAGGTAGGCCAACCCCTTAGGCACGGGTGCCAACATTGACACAGGGGAGGGTGATCACTGGCACCCTGGCAGAAGTGTGAGAGAGGATTTATTTATTTATTATTATTATTATTTATTTTAAAATCAAATATTATTTTAAACACGGTCAATTAAATGAAGTCACCTGATTTGCAGCAAATTACATCCTGCACATAATTCTGACTGGGGAGGGAGTAAGGGAGATAGCTGATTGAGCCTAATGATCATTATAACAACGTCCTGACAATCAAAATATGTCAAAATGTCAGGTATACAGGGTTTGGAGTGGTTCGAGTCTTGAATTCATGGAGATTTGTTTTTGATGACCGGCGCAATCAATGACACCGGTCATCACATTATTGCTGCTTTAAATAATCCAATTATTGGCTTAGGAATGCGCCCAACACAAAAAAGGTCTCCTGAATTCAAGACTTAATGGGGTGTGTAATTGATAGAAAGAAATAAGTAATTATTAACTACTCCTTTGGACAAATTCATCTTCAGTGTTTGCCAATTCACCCTTTGTCAAGTCCCGCCCGTTGTCCCACTCTGGCCTCTTCACACCCATTGGTTGCTGTGTCTTGGTGGGACACTCGGTGGGACACTCCATCCACTACCATTTTAATTCAGTTGCTTCATATTGTTATTCTGTTTCTAATTTCAAACTTGGTTTCAGTTAAATGGGGCTGCTCACTGGCGGTATAGCAACTCCGCATGTTTTTATTTCTCCACAAAATTACGTTTTAGCAAATTCAACATAAAAGGCGTAACCAGGGTGGGATAAGGCAGATAGAGCGGTCCCACCCTAATTTACAGTACAGAATAAGACAGAATAAAGTCATAATAAAGCCTAATCATTTAACACGGATCTTCTCAGGGTGTGCAACCTCTTTCATACTATATGTCCAGTTTGCGACAGAGCCAAATATCAATTGCTAGATATCTAGAAACGCTCAGGAATAAATCGCAAACCAGATCTTCTCGCAATGCTTTTCACACACAACAAGCAAAACCTCGGCGAGCAGCCTGATCTTGCGTCAGATCGACGTTTTTGACGGTGAGCGCCAAAAATGGTCGGCTCAAAAAGTCATGCAGTGTGTTCGAGCCCTCGATTTCTGATTAGAACATAATGTAGGGATAATTAAGGTATAACTGTGTTTGTTTCTGTCTAATGAACATATTTCTAATTACAAACACATTATTTCTTATTATGGCTTTATATTAGGGTGGGACCGATAGAGCCTGCTGGTTGGTTTGGTAACCAGAAGGCTACCAAAGGGTGAATTATTTGGGGGCCCACAAGCAATGGCCTTGCGGCCCACAGGTTGGTAATCTCTGGTCATACTCCTGTGCTGCCGTCTCACCTCGGCACCATCGATGTTGGACTTGTTGGGCGGCTCCACCTTCTCCTTGGATTTCCCAGAGTCGGAATCTGATTGGCTGCCGGAGTCGGAACCACTGCCTGAGCCGCTGCTCCCTGATTGGCTGCTGCTGCTGGAGGAGCTGGAGTTGGAGCCGGAGCCCGACCCCGAGCCGGAGTTGGACTCATCATCGGAATTGCTGCAAACATAGAATTACGTGATTAGGGATAGGGATGGGACCATAAGCGTCATTATACTTTATCATGATAAAAAACACTCACGATAATCGTATGGTGGAGATTTAATTCATCGAGATATCGTCCTCTGTCATGCACTGGGATCAGTTCGCCTTTTATTTGCCTAGCTGCATATCCGGTACCACTCAAACCCTCTATAATTGGTAAACGGTACTTATAATATACAGTATGTACTTGAGACAGAGAGTCTTTTTTTCACTATCAAATGTCTTTGCCCAAAAATAGCTGATCTACAAGCTCACAACGCGGCGCATTGCAAATGTTCTGCCCCAGGATAATGGATGTTGGGGCTATTTTGATTATCCTGAAAATATCGTAAATCGCGATTTCTTTGGTCACAAAAACGGTGATATGACATTTTCATATCGTCCCCATCCCTAGGCACAAGACAGCCAGGGTGTTTTTTTTTAGCAGTTTTCTAAACATTTTCTGGTGTTGTTTTTATTGTATACCAACACAGGCCTCACACTTCAACACCAAAATGTTTGAAAATATGTTCAAGATTCTTTAAAAAGTCAATCCATCATCTAAGTCTTATTCCACAAATGGCCTATTGATCTGTAAGAACAACTTTTACAACTTTCATTGACCACATACTCTCTCAGAACAGTACCGGGACAGAGATGCGGGACGCCAGAACCCAAATCACTTGAACATGAGCCGAGTTAGACTTGAGGGAGTCTCAAAATGTTTGATCTGTTTAACTCTATCCGTAATGAAAGATTCGACTTGGTATCCTCAACTTTAAGCCCAATATACACTTTGCCATACGATGAAATAGCGAACATAGCCTACAAGCACACAACGCATGCCTGAGTGTAGATCGGCGGTTTCCAGTACTTTAATATTGTTTTAACCTGGAACCCATCTGTGTTGTTAGACTTGAACAACTTTAACCATATTTTATGCTTCAGCTATTTAAAAAAAAAAGCAGATATACAAGCTTGTAGATCTGCCATTTTTGAAAAATCACGACAATTTGAGCAAGTCTTTGAATATATCGACCCCATTCTGTATATCTATTTTAAACCCTTCTCCTGAATCAGTGGTTCTCAAACTTTTTCATGTCAAGGACCCCCAAAATTACATGTATTTGGCGGGGGAACACCATTTCAAAATATGTTGTTCCAGGGACCCCCAGAAAAATAGCAGATCGCAGCGCGGCACTGCTGCGAGCTTGTATATCAGCTATTTGTAATAGCTAAAGCATAAAATAACGGTTAAAGCAGTTCAAGTCTACCTGAGACTCGACTCTCTTTGAATTTGAAATCCTGAAATGTAAGAAAGGTTTTGGACGTGCGGTTTCCACCCGACACACGTTAGTTTACTGCTCACATTTTGCCTGTAATTACAGAGGCGTTCTCCAACAATCCCCGTGCATTAACAAAGTGACTTTAGTCTGCTTTTCAAAACAAATATATGTTCTTTCGCCATCTTCAACATTCAACTCTGTGCTAAAAATGTCAATAACGAAATGAATATGAAGTCAGTGTGGATACAGGTTTAAAGTTAAACAAATATAACGTCCTGCTACATTGATCCCCTGTACTCCTAATGTTTATCAAATGTGTATTAAAGATAATGTGATTCCTCAATGCAAATGTGATTTTCACGCCCATGCATTAATCTCTTGTTCCAACAAAAGAACAAGCTCATAGAACGTTTGTAAATGAACTACCATTTGTATAACTTTCTCCAGAGTGTTTCACATTCACCCATTCACACACACTCATTCACCCATTCACACACACTCATTCACCCACACACACACACACACACACACACACACACACACACACACACACACACACATTAACGCATTCACACACAGCGATGACAGAGGAAGTCATGCAAGGCCAACCTGCTCATCGGGAGCTCAGCATCTTGCTCAAGGACACTTCGACACACAGGGGTAGACATGTCTCCTTTCTGACATTTCTCCATTCTGACACTAACCCTATCTCTAACCCTAACCCTCTATGGAAGTGCTGCCACTCCGACAATAAGAAGTAACTCAGGCATTGACACTAAGGCTTGCCCACCTGCCCCCGGCAGGTAAATGAAACTTTGGGGCAGGTGAAGTTTGCATTCAGGTTGCCCGACTGGGCAATTTCTCATTTGAGAGGGGACACGACCGTCTATAAACAACACAAGATATCTGTCTAAACACCTGAACGTGGCCATAAAAAAAGATATAAAATGACAAAGTATGAAACCATAGCAATCATAACTACCTAGGTATTTGGATTTGGAGGTATTGAGGTATGATTACAAATTGTTATTGAGTTAAATTGAGTAGTAATTAAAATCTTACCTATCATTTTATAATGGATTATTTACTTTTTGGGCAAGTGTACATGACCTTTGGGCAAGTAGAACATGACCTGTACTTGCCCGACGGGCAAGTGCCTCTTAGACCTTAGTGTCAACCCCTGGTTTAACTGTCGGAGTGGAGACATGTCGGAATGGAGAGCAGTCACCGCTGCTACCCCCAATTGTATTGAACATGTTAACTTTCTACTATGCTGCCTCCAATCACCATTCAAACCATAGCCAGTGCACGGGCTGATTTAGAACAATAAGGGTGGGGATTGAAATGTAAAAACGTTAATGAATATACGGTTCCTTTTATTTCTAAAAGGAATCATATAAGCAGCAAGTAATATATAAGCAGCAAGTGATGGGCGGGTGGGTGTACTGATGAATTGATCAAATCTATCACCTGCTAATTGATGGTATCAGTTCCAATGCATCAACGCAAGTACCACCAAAATTGTATTATACGGTAAAACGATCACAAAAAATTAATCTATGAGTACGAGTGTACGACTATGATTTTATTATGATATATAGAGGGTATGCGCGTGACATCATCATACCCGGAAGTTATGCGGGAACACGTACTGAGTGGCAAAAAAATACTTTCTGTCCTTGACAGCCCATACATCCAAACGGAAAAGTCCTATCTGATTGTATTAAACAATGTTAAACTCACTTTGCCACTCATTTTGCCACTCAATTTGCCATGTACTTTATGCATGCGCATTCCCTATATATCTATCACGTGACTCTAAAATACATTTAGAAGACTCATGGAAAAATAATCCTGACTCCTGGTATCTTATTCGATGTACCGCAATTTTGCTAACTGAGCGGCATTACAACAATATCGGTGACCTGGTGATTTTTGTCATGCTGGAGAACTTGGGTTTAGGCTTAAAGTTGTACTATGTAACTTTTTTTATAAAACAAATCTTAAAATTCTCCTAACTATTAAATCACAAAAGTTTTAGAAGATCCGCGCCGTGAATTTCAGCCTGTAAAGCCTTCTCTGTATGTAAACTGAGATCCTTGCCGTGGACCGGATCTCGCGCCAAAATTGCGTCATCACACTACCGGCCAATCACAGCGAGGGTTATACAACTGCCGGCCAATCACAGCGCATCTTGAAGTGGGGTCGCTATGGCAGCCATATTTGTTGTCGCCCGTTTGTACCATCCCTTCTCTAGGTAATTTCGCCTACCAGGCAGGGTGAAGGAGTCCGTATCTCTGGAATTACTGAACGCACAGGAACAAGGGACCCCTTAAAAGATAGATCTCAGCGAGGTGGAGGCAGACGCGGGGGTCTGAAGGTACGAAAAACGTCCGAAAGACGCGGACGCGACCGCGGTTTGCTATAGGGCTAATGACCACTAGTTGGGCATCTTACACAGTATGGCTTTAATATTATAACATGAAGCATGAAGGACAGTCAAGTAAAAAACAAGAATACGGTCATGTCAACGTTTCCAAAGTATCAGGACAGGGCTTGACAATAACTTTTTGAGGCACTTGTCCGGGCACTAAAGACACTTGTCGGGATAAAAATGGGACCTTTGACAGTAATCTTAAATGCATGTGTAGGAGTTAGACAATGAAATAGAATAAATAACAAAAGGACTGCTAACGATCACCCTTGCTCCCTCCACTCCATAGTAGCGCCAGTCCATAGTCTGATTACAACACAAAGCTGCTAGGAGCGTCACAGAAAGAGTTAAACCAAGAGCCACTTGTCCAACTGGACAAGTACATTTTTCTTAATGTCTTAATGTCAAGCCCTGGTTTACATACAATAATAAAATCTCGACCTCTGAAACAAAGAACGCTGCATCCGTAGATGTGCTATTTTTCGGCCTATAAGTTCCCCTCAGAAAAGGAATGCTTTGGTGCTTGGCCTTATTTTCCCATATCGCACATTTGGTCAAAACGGGCCGTTTTCCATGGACCATAACTTACACACGGTTCATCGCGGTTGTATTTTGTCTTAATCTCCATGTGAAGGAAGAGCCTTTCGGCGGCCGTGAATCGGAACCCTTGCGCAACACAATGTGCACGCGCTGCGTGCACGGAGCTGCCAAAAATCAGGTAAATGCAATAGGAAAGTCCTTGGCAGCTGATCTACATTGCTTATGGCAAAATGATGGCATTCAAAGTATTAAACTATTAATAAAATAAAAAAGTTCCTAACCCACAAAGACCCTAACCGACAAAGACCCCCTAGGGGTCATGGATACCCTGTTGAAGACGCATGGTTTAAGAAGTGGTTACATAAGACATATATGTATATATCTTTTTACCTGGACTCCCCACTGCTGTTGCTGACGCTTTCATCCTCACTGCGGCCAGCCATGTTCAAGACCCCAAGAAAAGCCTCAGCACAATAGCTGGGTGTATCTTTAGGGTGTACAACGTGACCCCTGTAAAAGAGATAACACACACATGAAAATAGCAGTCAGTGCACGCTTGTAATGCGACGACCTGGTCACACATGCCCTGTAGTTGTACATACGATTCAACACAATGAATACTTGCAGATCAATTGCTCAGATGTTTGCAATTAACGATTTCATTGTGTTTCCGTCATGGAACATTGGAACATTATGAATAAAATCAAATAAAATCTGTTTAGCTTTTAGGCTTTGTAAACAAAGGGTGCACAGGGTAGATATGCTGGGTGAAGATAATGCATACCGTGCTTTTTTATTTATTTATTACCATTCAAAACTTCTTTGGGGAGATACCGCTATGCTGTAGGTCATACATGGGCAACTGGCGGCCCGGGGGCCACATGCGGCCCCCACCTTCACTTGATGTGGTTAATACTGGAAAACTGATATATTATTGATTTCAGCTGTTACAATTCCAAACATGACCTGCTTTAATTCCTTCAGTCTATATTAGTAGCTTAATGACTAGTATATTAGTATTCATATTTTTTTTATGTCCAATGTATTTGTATTCAAGTTCATAAAGTTAACATGAGTATATAATTAAACGTGTTTGAAATTAAATCAAAATGTTACATTTCAGGATTCCAATAAAAAAAATAACAAAGAATTATTCAGGATTCCTATTCAAACTGCGATGCATTTTGAGCTTGTAGATCGGCTATTTTTTTTGCTTCTTTTGAATGAGATACTAGAATGACAAAATAGGATGTAGCAATATGCTATGTGGCCCTCTGGAGTGAAGGTGGAAATATAGTAGCCCTCGCCATCATCAAAGTTGCCCACCCCTGCTGTAGGTAAAGAGTGATGTATTGCGCCCACACCCTAGGTGGGGTTGGCGATGGGGCCTCTCTGTGGTGAGTTTGCATGTTCTCCCTGTGTCTCCTTGGGCATAGGCCCTCACAAAAAACATGCAGTAGTCCTGGTTTCTATACTACCCCTAGCCAGCCGGGTGCTCCCCAATGTCCCCTGGCGCGGCAGGGGGAGAGCGGAAACCAGGACTACAGGTTAGGTAGTCACCGGGTGAGAAAAATGGGTTGCAAAAATCGTGGGATAAAAAACATTTAAAATAAAGAGTGATGTATTACCACGATAACTAAAAATCCATACTGCCCCAGTGGATATAGCTGATCTACAAGCTGTGAAGCGCTTTGAGCGTATAGATCTGCTATTCCCACTATTTTTGCAAATGTTTGAAAATATATTAACATTTTTCAACATGGGAATGATTATGATTAAAATACGCACAAAATAATTGATTAGGCAATTATGTCTTAATTATGACAAGCCTAACAATGAACGTAGTGTTGAGAAATCTTATCCAAGGTGCCGCTGTTCAATGTTTTCTGAGCATTTTGAAGAAAACACTGGTTGCGTACTTTCGCATTGCTGTATATTCATCATACATTCATCGACATAAATATAAGTCACTAAAGCAGTGATGTGATGTTACTGATACTGACAAGCATCACATTGAGTCTGTTTAATGGCCAGTTATTTTCGCATAAAAGGATACGGGTGCATTGCTCTGAGACAGATGAAAAAATGTAAGTGATATATAACAATGTGTGTGTAAAGAAATGTGGCTTATATATTCTTTTTTACAGGGTCAGTACAAGCTTGGTGCAGGTCAATATGAACCTCTTGAATGTATATACATATACTGTGAGACTATACATACATGCATGCGTGCTTGTACCTTTTTACTACTATTGTATTAATTTAATTGAATTATGTATGTGTCTGAGAGTAATGCGCCAAGTCTGGTGAAATCTCTTGCACATAAGAACACAATTTGTCAATAAACCAGATTTAGAACACACACACACATCAACATAGACCATCACTTGACTCCACTAAGTTATTTTGACAGCATTAGTTACTAATTACATTGTTAATTTAGGTTACTAATACAAAACCTACATTAAGTAACAACATAACAATGTATTATCCATAGTTTAGCCATTCAAATCAGCCCCACCTTGACCAGCTGCAAGACACTTGAAGAGATTAACTCATAAATGATTAATGCTTCACTAATTACAATCCAATTACATGCTTGTGAAATGGACCATTCTGCATAATGAGTACTTTTACATTTGGTACCCTGACGATACTTTGATGCCAACACCTTTGTACCTTTTAAAAGTAGTTTACTCAAAGTTTACTTGGTAAGAAAGAGAGCAACATGTTGTTTTATTGTTACTTTTACTCAAGTAAATACTATATTTAAGGAGTACGTTTCAGTATTTGACCTAAATAAACAAAGAGCGAGTATCCTACTTTTAAATGTGAGAAAGCAGATTTTCCACATTGTGTTACTTTTACTCAAGTAAATAAAGACAAGTACATCTTCCACCGCTGTGCATTGAACAAGTAATTGCGACCGTAGGTCGCACTTACTACAGAAAGCTGCTCGAGGTGTCCGTGCGTCCGTCAGTCAGTCACACCTCACACGTCACACTTTTGCCCTGCTCATATCTCGGCCACCGTTGGCCCGATCCATGCCAAAATTTCCACACAAACTCCTTGCCTGCCAAACTACAACCTCCAAGACCCCCAGGTCCCTGGGGGACCCCCAGGTGTAAAAAAAATACCAAATGTGCAAAAATTACCAAATGACCACCCCAACGGGGCTGCTCACGGGGAATTCCCGGGGACCACCCACTCCTGGTGCTCCAGAACGGATGCAAAAGTGGTGGCGCCCCCAGTGGAGGACCCCCTGCCACTGCAGCTCACATAAAATGCCGTAACTCGGGCTAGGAGCGTCCGGGAGAGCCGGGGCCGGTACCTAATCGTCCGCCAAGGCAACGCGGACACCCCACCCCTCATTTCTCACATGGCCCTCTTCTAGCGCCACCTACAGGCCGATTTTTAAAACACATTTTTGGCCACTGCTCCTACAGTTTTGGCCCTCAAATCACGGAAATCACTACACAGTATGTCTACACTCATGTCATCAACATGGATCCGGAAGTTTTTGGAAAAACAATTATTTGCCCTATTTGTGGAGATAAGTGACCTACGGTCGCTTATCTCCCGATTAGGGAGTCTTACTGGTTTACTTGTACAGAGCACCTTTACTTTCACTTAACCAAATGGGAGTAGCACATTTTATTTTATTGTATTGTTTTTGTTGTTTTGCAACTAATGTTTTGCGGTATCATTGTTTTTGATGTTTCTGCCTGACTGTTTTTAATGACTTGTTGTGAATTGTTGTGAAGTGCACAGAGACCCCTTGGGGTGATGATTGCACTATAAATAAAACTAAACTGAAACTGAACTGAGTAGGCTACTTCTCCCATCACTTTACATTGGTGTAAAAAGTACTCACATATTAGCCTAAACATAATTAAAAGTATCAATACGGCAATGTAGAAATACTCTGTTACAAGTAAAAGTAATTCAAAATGTACTTGAGTAAAAGTATGTAAGTGCTGGCATCAAAATGTACTTTAAGTACCAAAGTACAAAATATTAGAAAAGTAGCTGATCTACAAGCTCGTAATGCGACGCATTATGAGCTTGTAGATAAGCCTAATTTCAAATAAAGTGGTTTATGTATTTTTTTATAATATTATAATGTATATCTGCAAAGTAACTAAAGCTTTCAAATAAATGCAGTGGAGAAAAAGCACAATATTTGGATCCGAGATGTAGTGGAGTAGAAGTCAAAGTATTGGACATCGGAAATACTCAAGTAAAGTACAAATACCCTGTTACTTTACTACTGTGTGTTATATAGCCTATCTCGGCATGGCATGGTGTGTATGTGTACTGTCCACGCATAACTCATGTATGTGTGTATTATTATGACCGCAGAGGCCCCGCAGGCCTGCGTGTCACCCCACGCGCTCTCTCGGTAGACAATGCCCCGCATCCACGCAGCCCAGCGCGGCCACGGCAAGCGCTGCGTGGACCCCCTTCCATCCATCCATCCATCCCGTTCCCCGCAGCAGCAGCAGCACCGCAACGACAACAACAACAATAAAACCCCACACGCACACACATTACTCTTTAACGGCCCCGCACAAGCACCGACCCGCAAACCCCGCCGAGCGCACGCACGACCCTCCCCGCGCCGCCCTCGCGCACGCCGATCCGTTTGTTTACATCGACGGGATGGCCCGTGTTTTGTTTATTTTTTTTAGCGGCTAACCCATATAGCATGTTAGCATCGGGCTAACGCTAGCGCGCTAGCCGAAGCTAATGAGGAGGCTATATTGGCGGGGTAGCATCTCCGTTAGCATCTCGTGTGTTTTGAGTTAGCCAGGTAGCATTAGCATCACGGGAGGGGAGGGGGGTCGTGTTTTGAGTGTGGATCAGATCAGAATCGATCGGAACCGGGGAGAGGGCGGGTGGATCGATCCAGCAGGACCGATCAGAGACATCTCTAACCGGGTTGAACAAGATGGAACAACCCCGGTGGATTCGTGTGTGTGGGGTGGCGGGGGAAGCCACTCAGTAGCGATCAGTAAACGGAGCTCCATGGAGACCCAGAGGGCTCCAGATCTCCTCCGATCTGGAACCCAGAGGTCCATTTATAACCGGCCGATCGTCGATATTCGGCACCGATCCGGTCATTCTGTTATTGCTCATACTTGTGTGTCGCGTCTAACCATCGTTGTTTACCTGTGTCGTTTGTTTTGTTCCACTTCCTCCGAGTGGATCAGTGATTATTCCTTTGATCTCTTCTTCTTCTTCTCACTTTAGCGGCTAAACAGGCTAAGTGAGCTAGCTTTGACCCGGGACTCCTCCGGGCGCACAGTGCACACACACTCACACACACACACACACACACCGACCCGAGAAGCAATGCAGAGCAGCGGGATCCCCCGCTCCTCTCCCCCTCGGCGTTTTGTTGGGCTCTTCCCTCCGATCACCGATGATAAGCGACGATCGGCCCGTGTATTCCGTGTTGTTTGTCGTTTCCCGTAAAGCGGTAATAAACAGAGAGCAGACAGAAGCTAGCTGCTACCACCGGCCTCCGCCATGACGCCGTCCGCCGTCGTACGGGTTCACTTCAACGACGTGACGTCACGCCTGCGATACGTGCGGCGGGCGGGGCCAGACCCCCACCGGCGAGTGACGTCACCCCGGCCGACGCACCGAGGTGACCTGCAGATACCTTTCTGAGCGACACCCTGTAGAGGGCCCTATAAATAAACATAAGAACCATATTTATTTTTTCTGGAAAAATGTACGTAAATACATAGACTACATTTAAACGTAGTCATTCATCATTTTAGTCAGGTCCCTTATGCTTCTTTTGTTGGATATTTGTGAGGATTTGCAAAACTATACATTTTTGGAAAGGTTATTGTCTAATAGTCGGGGGCCTTAGGGAGATATAATAGTAATTATATGCTAATAATCAGTCTAAAAGTGCCAAATTTTGCACAGATGTAGCTCAGGGTAAGCTCTAATTATTTAGCTAGGGTGCGGAGTCACCGACCTTCGCGGTCGCCACAGCGGCCAAATCAAGTTGGGCTCCCATTGACATTCTATCCACCTGTTTCCGCAAGACTTTACTGTAGACAATAATCATAGACATTCTCTATGCAGCATCATCTTCATCATCATCATCCCTTTTATGCATCACAGCTTGGGAATCGTCATTGTTCTGGAACTGGCCTCCATGGCTGACCTGCCCATATCCCTGATGTCATGGATCTCCATATATGGATTGGTTGTAAATCTCCCGTTCTCCCATATATGACCAAGACAGATGGTTGCTTTTCTCCCTTATAGGCATCTTACTAGTATATTCTTTTTAACAAAAACAGAATGCTACAGCAGCAAGCATTTCAGTTCAGAAAAATATAGGTAAATAGCTAAATCCGACAGCTTCAGTTCTTGTACTTTGACTAACAAGGATGAGGCTTGTGAGGCTGCACTCTCTTGTGTCACACTGAATTCATTTCCTTGTTTGCCTTTTATTCTATCACAGTTTTGTCTCCCCCTTGTGACAAAAAGCCGACAACAACAGTCATGACAGACAGGCGTAGACATATTATTTTATTGTGGGCTCGCCTGGAAGGCGAGCACAGCAGCACACGTATGTTATCTTCATTATTTATTTATTTATATACTATACTATACTATACTATACTAGTCAGTATCTCCTCAAAACTTTGGTGCGATTCATCTCCTACACGCTTACACCTTGTGACCTTTCAACACCATTCAAATGGTTATGTGTTCAGCTTACTGAGGACACGTGTGCTTGTATTTTTCGTTTTGAAATGTTTTGTACCCTATACATTTTTCACCCTATACTTTAACATTACAAATATTACAGCACTGCTCTCACTAAAACATCCCTACCAACTATGGAGGAGCTAGATGCAGAACCAACCCTAGAGGATCTCAGCAAGGCCATAGACAGCTTGGCCGCAGGGAAGGCTCCAGGCAGCGACGCCATCCCGCCGGACCTGATAAAACGCTGTAAGACCACCCTACTGCCTCCACTGTATGAGGTCCTGTGTCAGTGCTGGAAAGAAGGAGGTGTACCACAGGATATGAGAGATGCAAAGATCATCACCCTGTATAAGAACAAGGGTGAGCGAAGTGACTGTAACAATTACAGAGGCATCTCCCTCCTCAGTATCGTGGGAAAAGTCTACGCCAGAGTTATCTTGTCTCGCCTACAGAAGCTTGCCGAACGTGTCTATCCAGAGTCACAGTGCGGCTTCCGAGCTGGTAGGTCAACAGCAGACATGATCTTCTCCCTTCGCCAACTTCAGGAGAAGTGCAGAGAACAACAGATGCCTCTGTTTCTTGCTTTTATTGACCTAACAAAGGCTTTCGATCTGGTCAGTAGGGAAGGGCTTTTTCAGATTCTTCCAAAGATAGGATGCCCACCAAAACTGCTCAGCCTGATCCAATCCTTCCACAACAACATGAAGGGGACAGTGCAGTTCAACGGAAGCTCCTCCGAGCCCTTTGGCATACACAGCGGAGTCAAACAAGGCTGTGTCCTGGCTCCCACACTCTTTGGCATCCTTTTCGCTCTGCTCCTGAAGCATGCCTTTGGTGATGCAACAGAAGGTGTCTACATCCACACCAGATCAGATGGCAGCCTTTTCAATCTCACCCGACTCAGAGCAAAGACTAAAGTTCGCACAGCTCTAATAAGAGACATGCTCTTCGCAGATGATGCAGCTGTTGTGTCCCACACTCAGCAAGGACTTCAGAAACTGATGGACCACTTTTCCCAGGCCTGCAAAGACTTTGGACTGACCATCAGCCTGAAAAAGACAAATGTCCTCGGTCAAAACACTGAGGCCCCACCAGTCATCACCATCGACAACTACCAGCTGGAGGCCGTTCATCAGTTCACCTACCTTGGGTCAACTATCAGTGATGACCTCACCTTGGACATTGAAATCAACAAGAGGATTGGGATAGCAGCAACAACACTCTCCCGCCTCACCAAGCGAGTGTGGGAAAACTCCAAGCTGACAGTTAATACCAAGATGGCAGTGTACAACGCCTGCGTAGTCAGCACGCTACTGTATGGCAGCGAGACGTGGACGACCTATGCCAGGCAAGAGAGAAGACTCAACTCATTCCATCTGAGAAGCCTCCGCCGCATCCTGGGCATATCCTGGCAAGACAAAGTGTGCAACACTGATGTTCTGACACGTGCTGGCCTCCCCAGCATGTACACACAGCTCAGACAGCGCAGGCTGCGCTGGCTGGGACATGTCCATCGCATGGAGGATGGTCGCATCCCCAAAGACCTCCTCTATGGAGAACTGGCACGAGGGAAGAGAACAACAGGTCGTCCCCACCCCACCTGCGCTACAGAGATGTCTGCAAGAGAGACATGAAGGCCCTTGACATCAACATCACGTCCTGGGAAGCTCTTGCATCTGACCGCACAAGGTGGAGAAACACCATACACCAACACCTCGTGACAGGGGAAAAGAAACTGTCAGACGCAGCGGAAGAAAAGAGGACCGGAAGAAAACAGCATGACAACACAGACAGACCAACAACTACATACATATGCGATCTCTGTGACCGAGACTGCCACTCCCGCATAGGGCTGTTCAGTCATAAGAGAGCCTGTTCCAGACCAGACCCGTAGGATGTGCAAACCATGGTCAACCCTGACCGACGGAGGCCTATGACTGACTGACCTATCAATTGATGACACCTTGATGGACAATTTCTCTATTCACTATATATGTCTCCAATGAGGTCTTAAGTCTTTTTCACTATTCAGAATGCAAATTTTCCATAGGCGGAGGTCTTTTTCAATACTCTTTTCATTGGTAAGTGATCACAGCAGGACAATTTGGTAAGAGAATGTGATGTTTTACACTGCATTTGTGAATTTTCAGCCGTTAGCTTACATTTGGTGGGTCAAGAGTAGCCAGAATCATTGTAGTTTTGTGTCGACAACTGTTCCAATTTGGGTATGTATTTTTCCCCTGGACCCCCCTGGGGTTCAAATATATAAACTTGGATAACCGGGTCCCCCAGGGCTCTAGAATAGGACAAATAGAATTTCCTATTACATCAAATATCTAAGACGAAAATAGCTGATGTACAAGCTAACAACACACCACACGTTGTGAGCTTGTTGATCTGTTATTTTCCGATGAATGTTCACCCCCAGAATAGGGATGCTAGGGTTCATGTGGTTGAAATGAAATTAAAATGTTCATGTAAAGCTGAGGATTAAATGAGTCTAATCTGTGAGATTGATATGTGAGATGATCAGAGGAGCAGAGTCATTCCAACATGGACTAAAGAATGGATAGAGTTTCTCAGTGAAGGTGCATCCAGTGAAAGAGTAGAGATGAACATTGGTCTCCACATCATAAAAGGATACAAGACCCTCCTCATAATCCACGAACACTCCAACTTTCTGGAGCTTCTTTCTTACAGGGACCGAGACATTGGGGTCAGAAAGAGCAAGGTACTCAAATCCATTCCTCAACCTTAGAGTCCAGTAACCTTTCGGTGTGATGCCTTCCTTTCTGTTGACAGACTCTCTGGCCACTCCTAAAAACCAATCAGTCTTATCTTTAACCTGAACCTCATAGTAAAACCTTCCTGAGGAGAAACTTTGTTTTCCTAAGACTGAAAAACAACCAGTGAATCTCACTGTGTTGTCTGGGAAGTATTTAGCTATATTTCCATAACACATTTGTTTTCCATCCTCAGACAGGATGAGATTATGATGTGCCGTATCAGGGTCCAGAGTTATATTCGCTGCATATTGCTGGATCCTCCTCAGCTCATCACACAGCTTCTTCATCTCTTGACTGAGTGTCTTCTCCAGTTGAGCCACTGCTGTCCTCACCGTCTCCCCACATGAAGACTGAAGGACTTTGACCTTTGTCCAGTCCTTGGTGGGTGGAGGGGTGTTGATAGAAGTGAAGTTCTGGAGGAGGTGGAGGTGATCTTCAGTGTTTGAGAGCTGCTTCAGCTCAGAGCTTCTCTTTTTTAACTTAATGATTTCCTGTTGCATCTTTTTAATGAAGACTCCAGCCTGTTTCTCTGTTGTTTTCACCTTATTTTCAATCACACCAATGAACTCAGCCTGGCTTCTCTCAATATAACTGATCATAGCAGTGAAGACCGGCACACTGCCTGCTATCTCTCTATCTGCATGTTTCTTGCTGAGCTCTACTGAGTGTTTGACCTCATGAATCTTCACTTGTCTCTCCTGGATCATTTGCTGAACTTCAGCCTCTGTCTTTCCCAGCTCAGCCTTCTTTGCTTCACATTCTTCTTTCAAAGAAACAATCTGATGTGACTTGTGGTCTAACACGGTGCAGAACTGACAAACACACATGTGGTCAGTCTTACAGAACAGCTCCAGAGGTTTGTCATGTTTCTTACACATGTAGTCTTCCAGGTTCTTTACAGGGTCGATTAGTTTGTGTCGTTTTAACGCTGTGAGTCTCTGATGAGGCTCCAGGTGAGTCTCACAGTAGGAGATCAGACACACCAGGCAGGTCTTCAGGGATTTGAGCTTGTTCTCGGTACAGACGTCACAGGAGACTTCATGTGGTTTAGCAGGTTCTTGGTTTGGGCTGGAAGCTTGTTTCTGCTGCTTTGACTTCCTGAACTGATCAGCCATCTCTGAGAGAGCTTTATTAACTGAGAATTCTGGTCTCCTGTAGAAGGTTTTGTTACATATTGGGCATTTACACACATCAGTAAAGTCCCAGTGGTGTGTGATACAGGTGTTGCAGTAGTTGTGTCCACATGGAGTGGTGATTGGATCAGTGAACACATCCAGACAGATAGAACACAGGAACTCCTCTTCAGCATGGAGAATGCTGGCGGATGCCATTTCTGCACACTGAGAACAAAGTTTTAAGTATAAAATGTTGTGTGTGTGTGTGTGTGTGTGTGTGTGTGTGTGTGTGTGTGTGTGTGTGTGTGTGTGTGTGTGTGTGTGTGTATTCTATCTGAATTCACAAGGCATCAAGTTAAGCTTAAATTAAATTATCAATACTGTACTTATTATTCTTGGTGTAGATGGCTCTTAATTCATTGAAATTACTCGTTTATATGAATAGACAAATGGTGATCATTTGTACTGTAAATCATATCCATATCGTAGGCCTACTCACCTGTCTATGTCTCTAAAGACTTCTTATGATAGAATCCTGTTGTGAGGTTTTTCTACACAGTATGATCTCAGCTGTCACGCTGCTGTAGGTGTGTTTTACTGTAGATACAGTATTAGTCAGCTTGCTTCACTCCTTGTAAAAGTTAATGTTTCACTGGAGTCATTTTATGCTGTGAGCAGGTTCAAAGGTGCAGAAACAAAATATACATTCATGGCATTATTATTTATATTCTATTTGTATTTTATTATTGTCCACTGGCATTCAGGGACGTGCTGGCAATTGGGAAAAGCGGGACAACTCCCGAACGGCCGGTTCATTCCTGGCCGGTCCAGGCCGGCCATTAGGAAAAAATAAAAAATAAAATGTCAGCCTTCGTTCCATTTTGGGGGCTGGGCGGCCAACAAAGTAAATCGTCACTGTGTCGGGCAGAAACCTTGTATCTCCAAGTTTCAAATTTGTAAATTATTTTGCAAAGCAAAGCCCTGCTTCATCATACAAGGCCGTTGCCTTGGTCGTTGATCTACAAGTTGATCTGCCTTGGCCGTTGATCTACAAGCACACAACGCCTCGCGGTGCGAGGCGTTGTGTGCTTGTAGATAATTTTTTAAATGATAAATACAAAACAAACGGTTTTGGACATACAAGGTTTCCATCCGACAACGACGAAATTTAACTCTTGTAATTGGCCCACTGGCTTGTCACTTGTCATGATCTGAAATGGCAAATCTTTGAGTAGCAGCAGCGCTATAGAGAGATCGCTCTCTCTCTCTCTATAGCGCGCAATGAGGGCCTCTCAAACTCTTTTTCCCGGGCTGAATCGGGCCCAGCACGTCCCTGCTGGCATTTGATATCATATTTGATCCCTGGAAACCCCAATCTACACTGTAAAATCCTCAGTGTTGTTATAACTCTGAGAGTGGTCCCCGGACCCGCCTTTGAGAAACCAGTGGCATAATGTGACCTAAAAATCGATGGAGGTTAATGACTATTGGCATGACTGTAGTTACACCATACTGACACACGGTAGCAGTATGTGACCTGTAGAGCTAGGATCTGGTCCATCTTCTCCTCACTTATTGATTGACTTGTAATGTTGCTTGATCTGTTAATAACATGGCTCTCAGCTGTAGGTCAGTTTACCTGATACTTTAGAGCTCTTCACTGGACTTATTAAATGAACCTGTGGTCGCCTGGTAGGACCTATGAATGTTCTCAAAAGGAATACTGGTGTGGTCACTTCACCAGAAATCCAATTTGCTAGGACACCTGCCAATGAGCAGGGTTGCCAACATTGGACCGTCAGAATCCGGGAGATTTATTTTTTAGGGGGTGCGCGGAACTCCCCGGCTCTGGTGGTCCACCCACCCCCCAAAACCTCTTAACAGATATATATTTTCCTGTGTTCTGTTGAGCATGGGTACAATTTCAGCCTTAAAATGCCAAATGTAGGTGTACAGATTTGATGACTGAAGCAAAGTAAGACATCTTTAATAATGACTTCTCATCTTTAAGTCATTACTTAAGTGAATATCTGTATGATCTTGCACGCATTGCCCCCACCCCTAAAGCGGGGGTCTGCAGGGGTCCTCCCCCAGAAACATTTGAACATAGTACATTTAATTTCATGTGTTCTGGTGAATTTTGTGCATGTTTGATACTTTTATCAGGCTTGCTTTACATGGCATGCATACAATTTCAGCCTTAAAATGCCTATAGGTGTACAGATGTAATTTCCTGTGTTCTGGTGAATTTTGGGAGTTTGATACCAAATCTAGGAGAAATCCAGGAGAAATGCCAATCATCCTAGCAAATCCAGGAGAATTGGCGAGCCTGCCAATGAGCATGGACAATTTGGCGAGTTGGATTTTTGGCGAAGTGACCTGATACTCTCAAAAGTATACTAGGGCCTCTATTGTTCCTACTATAGGCTACAGTATGTAAACAGCATCTGCTTTTGATTGCAACCTGTTCCAGTTGGCAGATGACTCGGCTCTCCTCATCTTGGACAGGGACATATTGCAGGTTGAAAAGGCCCTTGGCTCTGAACTAGATAAGATCTGCACCTGGCAACAAACTTTCAATACACGTGGGTAAAACCAAATAAATCTTCTTTGGATCAAATCATAATAGCAAGGTTGATAACTTCACAGTCAAAGTGGGTGCCGATGTAATAACATGAAAAAACTAAATTACCTACTTTGAATTACCTACTTTGGTTGCATTCTAGAGGCTAATCTTTCCCAGTGAAGAAATCAACGAGAGGATCACCCCTTTGGTCAATAATACACAGAAGACTTTTCATCTTAAAGCCATGCACTTTTCTCAGAGCGGTAACCATAATTGTGGTGTCGAGCACTAATGTGTGTGCGGCTATGTACACCGACACCGCAGCTACACGGCAGTGCTCTGGAAAAAGGTCTGTAAATCACTGTCACTGAAACACACAACTGTCAGCAGATTATTGGTATAAAAAACAGTCCAACATTATTAGGATATTCGTAAAGTGTGAACACATGGAGCATGAATTCAACTGAACTACTGTAGGTCATCATGTAAAGCAGTGGTTCTCAAAGTGAGGTCTGGGGACCTCCAGGGGTCCATGAGGGGGTTCCAGAGGGTCTCCTATCCCACCATGCAGGGGTGGGATAGGTCTTTGAGGATGCTGTGGGTCTTCCTGTACAGGTCGGCCAGGGAGGGGAGGGGCCAGCCCATGATCTTCTGGGCGGTTCTGACCTACAAGCTCACAACGCAGCAGCGTGATTATGTGACGTGCTGTGTGCTTGTAGATCTGCTGTTTTCACTTGTTTGGGTCCCGGGCTCTCTCTTTTGGGTCTTTCTTGACCCTAAAGTTTAGGAACCACTGCTCTGGAACATGTGTTCTCCTGCTATGCTGCTAAAATGTGAAACGCCCTACCAAAGGCCTTACAGGAGTATAAATCCCTACCTGTCCTTACTGCCCCCTGAACCTTCTATTATAAATACATTTTATTTTGCATTCTGTTTTGTTTTAAATTTGTATGACAACTTCTGGTTTAGTACTGTGTCCTATCTGTCTGTCATTCAATGTTGTATGACTTTTAAAAAAAGGATCGCAAACAAGCCATATGATTTCTTGGGTGTATCTCCTTAGTTTTAGTTGACCTTGTACGAGTGAACTGTACTGTCATGAAACTGTACCTTTTACTATGCAAACTACTAATAATGTCAATCAATCAATCAATCAATCAATCAATCAATCAATCAATCAATCAATCATTGTTTATATACATAGCACAATGTGATGAGACTTGAGAGACAAACAAACTTTCTGCTGCTCCACGAAAATGCAACCCTGATGTCAACATGTTGTCAAGCATTGTATTGTTGTAGCCTATTACATTCTAGCCATCCCATTCCCAACCTAGCCCGCCCTCCCTCCCTCCCTCACTCACTCACTCACTCACTCACTCACTCGCTCACTCACTCACTCACTCACTCACTGCGTGATGGAGATGTTTGTATCTGCATGTCTGTCTGCAGTCTGTCTATATCCACGTCATGCCCCTATATGGATATCCCTGATGTCATCAATATGATGTCATACTGTAGTGTAGCACTGTAGTGTGGCCTCGAAGTACTATGATAATGTGTCGTGTAATAAGTAGGCTACTCTGACAACGGGTATAATGGTACAATGGGGGGGTATTCATTCCCAATGGACATCGGCCTATAGTAAAATGTCAATACACACCAACCTGATTATTTGTTGTAATCCATTTGGAAGTCCTGTAGACGTAACTGAAATGGTGTCTCATCAATCACAGTTTGAATGTAAATAAATAAATAAACTAGAACTGCACTCTGTCAAAGTGCCAACTTGCGGCTTGTGACATCACTTGCATCACCAGGAATGCTGGTCCCTGATTGTGCTACCGGCTTAAACACACACAGCTACCTACACACTAAAAACTCATGGGTCATTTCTTGACCCAAATCATGGGTCATTTCTCAGAGCCACAACCCTTCCTTGAGTTATTGGGATATTATTTTGACCCAATTCCAGGGTTGTTCGAGGTAGGTAATATTTATCTGGGGGTGACCCGTTTTGGGGGTTAGTGGTAACACATATACTTGGGTCAGTGGTCTAGCTTTGGGCCAATCAGGGGACAGGCACCATAAACCTGTTTGCAAAGCATGCTGGGAAAAGCATTTGTCTGGGTTTCCAGAGACATTTTCTAAGCTTTTGGGAGCTAAACATGCTAAATATGTCATATCCATGTGTCTGTCTCTGCAAGCTGACTGTCATATGTCTGAATTTGATTTGTCAGTATTTGAGTCTAAACTCTAAACCATAGCCGTAAGTGCTTGGCTGCTAGCTTAGGGTTGAGCTCCCTCCCCCAGCTTGTCTGAATGAGAAGAACTCATGGTAATTTTGGGATTCTCTTGTTTATTTTCTCTAAACTATTCTGATTGTTGTATTATCAACATTATTGCATATATATATAATTATGCACTTTTATGTTGATATTACTAAACTTTGAACAGATCGTCTGTGAAGAAACCCTGAAACATTTCTGATATTATGTTAATGTCAGATAATATTGGCATTGTCATTCTCCAGACTATGCATAATAGTAGGTTGTATTCATTTAGCCCACTCAACCCAAAACTTGCGTTATATTGACTACAATCTTGGGTCATTTTAAACAAATAATTTGGTTATTTATTTGACCCAATTTATGGGTCAACATTCATAACCAAATGTCTTGCGTTAAAATAACCAAACTGGGCATCGGTCCCTATTTGACCCGTGAGTTGGATCAAAAATGACCCAAGTTGAGTTGTTTTTGACCCAGCAGTTTTTAGAGTGTACCTCCATACGCAGCTGAACGGAGTACTTGCACGCTCTGCTGGTGCAATTAATAACTGAACACACATTCTGTGGTAAACCTTGTTCTCCAGGTAAGGTAGAATAAATGGAAGTCAGGAAACACAGATTCATCACATGTGTCACCATGATATCACATGCTGCCTGATGACATCACATACTACCTGATGACATCAGACCAGAGCTCTGGCTGGCCTATATGAGGCATTGCGGGCAGCCTCCAGAGTGCATTTCTGTTGTTTCAGACCTACCCCGAAGGACAGAGAGGAGTGAGAACAGAGCACAGAAGCAAGAGAGACACATACGAGACGAGAGGTGCCCAGTTTTAGTGTTGGACAGTACTTATTCTCTTCAGGTGTACATCCAATTCCCAGCTTCTTTCAAAATGTCAGAGTTCGTGGACTGGTTCAAAGGAATCCCCTGGATCACCCGATGCTGGTTCTCCGGCTCCGTGGCCCTCCCGTTGGCGGCGAGGCTGGGGCTGATCAGCCCCTTGAACCTCATACTATGGCGAGAGAAGATCTTCGGCAGCTTTCACATCTGGAGGCCGCTGACGGCCGCCCTGTACTTACCGATGAGCTTCCGCTACCTGGTCAACCTGTACTTCCTCTACCAGTACTCCACCCGGCTGGAGACGGGCCAGTTCGGCGGCAGGCCGGCCGACTACGCCTTCATGCTGCTCTTCAACTGGGCCTGCATCGCCGGCATCGGCGCGCTCATCAACATGCAGATGCTGATGATCCCGCTGGTCATGTCGGCGCTCTACGTCTGGGCGCAGCTCAACAAGGACACCATCGTCTCCTTCTGGTTCGGCACGCGCTTCAAGGCCTGCTACCTGCCGTGGGTCATCCTGGTGTTCAACTACATCGTGGACGGCTCCGTCGTCAACGAGCTGATGGGGAACCTGGTGGGCCACCTCTACTGGTTCCTGATGTTCCGCTACCCCGTGGAGCAGGGCGGGCGCTCCCTCCTCTCCACGCCGGCGTTCCTGCAACGGCTGCTGCCCGGCAGTAGAGCGGCCGGCGGGTCGGGCTTCGGGGCTCCGCCCGGAAGGAGACAGGCCCATAACTGGGGTCAGGGGGTCCGCCTGGGAGACAACTGAGCAGGGGGGAAGAGACGTGAGGTTTACACAGTATGATCTCAGCTGTCACGCTGCTGTAGGTGTGTTTTACTGTAGATACAGTATTAGTCAGCTTTAAAAGTTAATGTTTCACTGGAGTCATTTTATGCTGTGAGCAGGTTCAAAACAAATTAACAAAATATAAATTCATAACATTATTGCGACCGAAGGTCGCATATACTCTGAAGAACCGTGTCGCTTGAGTGACCTTCCTTCCGTATCCTCGTGACCGTCCTTCCGTATCCTCTGTGATGTCAGTGTGATGTCAGTGAGTTGTGACATCACTTCCTGTACAGGGCGGCTACACGAAATGTGGATAACACTATATATGGAGATAGTCCAGTCCATCATGTCATATGGGACTACCGTCATAGAAAGTAGCCATTGTTAGGCCGGAGTCAATGGCTGTCTAAACATGGATATGTGGATAACACTATATATGGAGATAGTCTAGTCCAATATGTCATACTAGAAGTTTGCGGCCCTTCGGGCCGCAAAAGTCTAGAGTTCAGTTTTTGAAAAAGAAAAGTTTTTTGAGAAAAAAAAAAAGTTTTGGAAAAAAAATGTTTTTGAAAAAAAAAAAAGTTTTGTGAAAGGTATTGGTGATGCGATGACGTGGTGTATACGGACGCTCAGCTCCCCGGGCCCTTCCCCGTCTTTCTCTCTCTCTCTCTCTCTCTCTCTCTCTCTCTCTCTCCTCCGCTCAGCTCCCCTCCCCCCTCCTCTGTAACTTGATACTCTGGTGACCAGTTTATGAGCACTGTCAAGATACTCCTTCAGGACTGGCTGCTCTGCGTGAGGCGAAAGGTGAAACTTTGTTAAATTGAAATAAATGCGGTTCAAAGAGTGGCATGTTTAAAATGTGGACAGTGCAACATTTTCACGCTTGTTCGACGTGGTGGCTATGTTTGTGAGAGGTGTTGTGAGAGAATGGAGCTAAACATTCTGTTTGAGAATTGCCACCACTTTGTGTTTGCTGAATTGTATGTATTAGATGGGACTACCGTCATAGACAGTAGCCATTGTTAATCCGGAGTCAATGGCTGACTGTCTGTACAGGAAGTGATGTCACATGACATACTTTTTATGCCCATATATGAGTCCTAACATGGAGATGTGGATAACACTATATATGGAGATAGTCTAGTCCAATATGTCATATGGAACTACCGTCATAGACAGTAGCCATTGTTAGGTCGGAGTCAATGGCTGTCTGTCTGACTGTCTGTACAGGAAGTGATGTCACATGACATACTTTTTATGCCCATATATGAGTCCTTCTGTACCACATCTCCATGTTTAGGCAAACTCCACACAGAAAGGCCCTATCGCCAACCCAACCTAGGGTGTGAGCGATAGGGCCTTTCTGTGTGGAGTTTGCATGTTCTCCCCGTGTCTCCTAGGGTTGATACCCTCACAAAAACATGAACAAACTCCCCCCAGAATGACAACAACTAGAATCGTCAGAGAAACGCTGTGGTTGGCCAGATGGTCAAGAATTGGCGCAACCTCGCCCTTTAGGGTGAGGTTGCATGTCACCTTGAGGTCGCATTCCACCCTCAGGTGTCTTACTAGTTATTGATATTCTATTTGTATTTTATTATTGTTGTCCACAGGTGGATAGAATGTCTGAGAAGAACCGAAGAGTTCTTTAATTAGTTTATTTCCTGGGTGGTCATGCTTTCACGTCACTTTAAAGATGTGATCTTTTTTGTGCGTGTTGTCGTTGGTCAACCACGTTGTTCTTATCAAAGTTCACCAGAAATTGTTTTATAACTCTAGTCTTCATCGTTAAACTAACAGCGTTGTAGAGTGAGCAGCCTTTAGTGTTCAATCGATCAAAAAAATAAATAAAATAAAAATAAGTTACCCTCATTTTCAGCAACGCTTTTGTACATGAATAGCCATCACAATGATGAAGATTAACAAAATAAAACAAGCATTAATGAGCATCACAATAAAACAACCAAGTTGAAATTATCATAAGAAAAGCAAAGCAGTTACTGTACACGTTGAAGAACGATGTTTAGCAATGATATTTGATCTGCAAAAATAAAAAACAATTCATGGGTTGCATTTGTAGTCCTAAACCGGCCATATTGAGGATCAACACAGGTGTGACAGTGTAAGCCTACACTGTCTACATGTCTGATTGGCATAGAACCAATGCTCTACGTTAATCAAAACACCTGTGTTGGTCCTCAAAATGGCTGGTGTAGGACTACAAATGCAACCCATGAATAGATAGATGACTGCACCTACAGCACTGATTCTAGACTTTTTTTATTTTATTTTAACAACCCCCAGTGAGGTGCATTAGAACACAGTCTGGCATTTGATATCATATTTGTTCCCTGGAAACCCCAATCTACACTGTCATGTGTTGTTATAACTCTGAGAGTGGTCCCCGGACCGCCTTTGAGAAACCAGTGGTATATAATGTGACCTAAAAATCTATGGAGGTTAATGACTATTGGCATGACTGTAGTTACACCATACTGACACACGGTGGCAGTATGTGACCTGTAGAGCTAGGATCTGGTCCATCTTCTCCTCAGTTATTGATTGACTTGTAACCATTGCTTGATCTGTTACAGTAATAACATGGCTCTCAGCTGTAGGTCAGTTTACCTGATACTTTAGAGCTCTTCACAGGACTTCTTTGTATTAAATGAACCTGTGGTAGCCTGGTAGGACCTATGAATGTTCTCAAAAAGAATACTGGTGTGGTCACTTCGCCAAAAATCCAACTCGCCAAATCAACTTGCTAGGTCACCTGCCAATGAGCAGGGTTGCCAACATTGGACTGTCAGAATCCAGGAGATTTATTTTTTAGGGGGTGCGTGGAACTCCCCGGTCTGGTGGTCCTCCCCCCAAAACTTCTTAACAGATATATATTTTCCTGTGTTCTGTTGAGCATGAGTACAATTTCAGCCTTAAAATGCCAAATATAGGTGTACGGATTTGATGACTGAAGCAAAGTAAGACATCTTTAATAATGACTTCATCTATATGATCTTGCACGCATTGCCCCCACCCCTAAAGCGGGGTCTGGGGGTCCTCCCCCAGAAACATTTGAACATAGTACATTTAATTTCCTGTGTTCTGGTGAATTTTGTGCATGTTTGATACTTTTATCAGGCTTGCTTTACTGGCATGCGTACAATTTCAGCCTTAACCCTTTCAGTGCCACCTTTTCACCACTAGAGGGCGCCCAATGGCCATAGAATCCACCATAGACAAGCGCTGTATATGTACAAGCCGTGCGCAGCCATGACGCGCCTGAACACTTTCCTTTGTGCATGAACAGGAACAGGATGAAGTTAGCTTGAAGTTAGCTATTGGCCACCAAGCATTTTAGAAGCCCTATTTTCGGCGATTTAGCCATGATTAAACCTTGCACACCTCATGGATATGCATGGAACAGAGAAAATGAGCTCTGAAGATCCTGGATTGCATTGGAGTGGATGGTAAATATCGGCGGCGCGACGCTCTCGCGGGCCGTGTAAACAGATGACGGTCGGCGGCCCGGCTCGAAAAAATAAATAATTATAATAATAAATTATAATTATTATTATTTTTTTTTTTAAAGCCGAACTAGTTCGGGATCGGCACCCTGAACGTTAATAAGGTCCAAATAAAGCCGAACTAGTTCGGGATTGGCACAATAAGAGTTAAAATGCCTATAGGTGTACAGATGTAATTTCCTGTGTTCTGGTGAATTTTGGGAGTTTGATACCAAATCCAGGAGAAATCAGGAGAAATGCCAATCATCCTTGCAAATCCAGGAGCATTGGCAAGCCTGCCAATGAGCATTGGCGAGTTGGATTTTTGGCGAAGTGACCTGATACCCTCAAAAGTATACTAGGGCCTCTATTGTTCCTAATATAGGCTACACAATGTAAACAACATGGCATCTGCTTGTGACTGCAACCTGTTCCAGTTCGCAGATGACTCGGCTCTCCTCATCTCGGACAGGGACATATTGCAGGTTGAAAAGGCCCTTGGCTCTGATAAGATCTGCACCTGGCTCAATGACAACAAACTTTCAATACACACGGGTAAAACCGAATGCATCTTCTTTGGATCAAATCATAACCTTAGCAAGGTCGATAACTTCACAGTCGAAGTGGGTGCCGATGTAATAACACGAAAAAACTTAAGTACCTACTTTGGTTGCATTCTAGAGGCTAATCTTTCCAGTTAAGAAATCAATGAACTCGTGTTGGTTTTACAGAGGATCACCCCTTTGGTCAATAACAATACACGGAAGACTCTAGCAAGTGCACTCATTCAGCCCCTCTATGACTATGGAGTCCATGTATGGTAATGCGACACCTCAAAGGCCCTAAAAACAAGGCAGCCCAAAACAAACTAATATTATTAGGGTCCTGCTTAAAGGACAACTTTGTTTTTTTACAACAAGGGTTCATATTTTAGATTGTAGTTAGAGAAAAGAAAAAGTGAGTGTTAAAATGTTTTCATTTGCTTTGTTCTATTGTTTTATTGTGTTTACCGTGCTAAAATGTGGGGCATGCGTACGCATGGGGGCATGCGTACAAGTGGCTAAATATGTCTTTTTAGACACAATAAGCCAGCAGTTTCTTTATTGCTATTTACAGTAACACTTCTAGCCCCTATAAGTCACATCCAACCATGAAAGGTTGCGTTGTATCTTGGGAATGGGCTTATTCTGAGTAAAATGACATATTTAGCCACTTGTACGCATGCCCCCAACCACTGAAATAAGAATCTCTTAAAAACAATAGAAACAAGTAAATGAAATAATTTTAAACTCATCTTTTATATTATTTAATTACAATATAATCAATATACTTTTACATAAGATTTTTAATCTAGACTTTTACTTGCAACAGTGTTACTACATTGTGGTAGAAACAGGTAACGCTGAACCAGTTTGATGACTGAATATTGTCACCGTAACACATTTACCACTGAGAGACTTTAGACAGCGTGTCGTGAACATGTTTGAAATATGATAAAATGATATTTACACACTAGGAATAAATAAATACAACTAATACCTTTCATCCTTTAACCCATTTAGGCCTAGAATTGTTGAATGCTTTAACCAGTGAAAAATAGCAGATATACAAGCTCACAGCGCGAGTGCCGCGCTGCGAGCTTGTAGATCTGCTATTTTTGAAAAAGTCGTGAAAATGTGTGCAAATCTTTGAATATATGTATTTTCAAAGCGAACGTTTGTAACTCAAATTTTGCTTCTGGGTGGTCCCTGGAACAAAATATTTTGAGATGGGGGTCCGTGGCCAAATAAATATCATTTTGGGGGTCCTTCACATGAAAAGGTTTGAGCACCACTGACATAGTAGTCAAGAACAGACTAACTGAGCTCCAGTTAAGTGAAAAGGACCTTTTCTTTGACGATGGCTGGCCAGATTGTTGACATACAAACATCGGTTTTTCAAAAAATCTTAGAAGGATTCAAAAGACACTTATGTAATCGGGTCAAAATTCTAATTTTCACGATTTTTCAAAAATAGCAGATCTACAAGCTCGCAGCGCGGCACTCGGTGCCGCGCTGTGAGCTTGTATATCTGCTATTTTTTTACAGTTAAAGCATAAAATATTGCGTCATAATGTGATCAGGCCTAAATGGGTTAAAGTTTATTGTTGCGCTAATGAGTTAAATTGAAGCAGTTAACAGGCATAAATGAGTTCTATTAAAGAACATGCAGCTACATGAAATAACTAATCATTAACATCACAATCATTTCCTATTTTCAATTAACTCTTCTATAGTCATTATTCAAGTAAATATTCTTATACGGTTAGGCATTATTGCTGCTCGTTAAAGGAGTAGTTCACCCCCAAAATGACTTTTTTTCTATTGATTACTCATGCCATGGAGAGTAGAGTTCAATAATATTTTTAGGTTTTTGTCACATTCCTAAGACAAAAATGTGATAACAATAAATTTACCCCCATTCGTTCCGGATGGGGACCCGTTTCGAAACGGGTCCCCATCCGGAATCAATGGGGGTAAATTTACTCAAATACATTTTTTGTCTTAGGAATGTGACAAAAAACAAAAAATATTATTGAACTCTACTCTCCATGGCATGAGTAATCAATAGAAAAAAAGTATTTTTGGGGGTGAACTACTCCTTTAAGGAACTAAATGTTGAGTTTGCTTTAAACTTGAATTACATAAAATCAAATACAATCAAGTTACTGTACCAAGAGATAAATATCAACAGTATCACGTACAGAAAATACATTTTAACCACTTAAGCTGGTGATCTTATTTTAGGCAAGTTATTATAGGCAAAAATAAATAAATAAATACAATAAAAAAATCATTTGACATTTTCCTCCATGATTCAAAAATAGCAGATCTACAGTACAAGCTCACAAATGGCACATTGTGAGCTTGTAGACGTGCCATTTAAAAATAGCTTAAAGGGGGCGTGTCACAGCCAAAACAGCTAATTATGGCTAACAAATTAGCATTTTTTTTAATGAATGTCATGTACCCCCATGTTAAATTATCCAATCAAATGATGCTGCCGACACGCCCATACAGCTACAGTAGCTGTATGGGCGTGTCGGCAGCAACACAGAGAGAATAGGCTGTTGATTGTACTGCATACTTTGAGCTCCACCCCCTTTCCAAACCGTTTCAACAAAGACCACGTGACCTACTGTACCATAATGTTAAATTTCGGCCGGTGTCACCACTCCTTTAAGTATAAAGTGAAAGAGTAGAGATGAACTCTGGTCTCCACATCATAAAAGGAGACCAGACCCTCCTCATAATCCACAAACACTCCAACTTTCTGGAGCTTCTTTCTTACATCGAGGAGTTCAAGGTCACCAGAAGCCCCGTACCTATTATACTCCCCAAATATATACACCAGTAACCAGTGTCAGGCGTCCAAGTGATTTCTTCTTTCCTTTTGACGGACTCTGTAGTTGGGGGCCTTAGGGAGATAGAGTGGTAATTTCGTGCTAATCAGTCTAAAAGCACCAAATTTTGCACAAATGTAGCCCAGGGCATGCTCTAATGATTTAGCTATAGGGCGCCCGAGTCGGTGACCTTCGGGGTCGCCACAGCGGCCAAAGCAAGTTGGGCTTGACTTTCTATACACCATACTACAGGAGGAAAATAAATCCGCTTTAAGTAGGATGTGAGGGGTCTAACTAGGGGGTTTGTCGTGATTCTGAATCCATTGCATGGCCCCACAAAACGATGGTTTAGGGATGAGTCATCACTTTTCACAGTTTTGTAGGCGTTTTCTGGGGCCATGTTTTATGTGCAAAACAAATGCTTGCAATGGATTCAGAATCATGACAAACCCCTAGTTAGACCCTCACATCCTACTTAAAGGAGTAGTCCACCCCCAAAATGATTTTTTTTCTATTGATTAGTCACGCCATGGAGACTAGAGTTCAATAATATGTTTAGTTTTTTGTCGCATTCCTAAGACAAAAATGTGATAACAATAAATTTACCCCCATTCGTTCCGGATGGGGACCCGTTTCGAAACGGGTCCCTATCTGGAATCAATGGGGGTAAACTTACTCAAATCGAATTTTTGTCTTAGGAATGTGACAAAAACCAAAAAATATTATCGAACTCTAGTCTCCATGGCATGAGTAATCAATAGAAAAAAAGTCATTTTGGGGGTGAACTACTCCTTTAAAGCAGATTTTTGTCTGGGTATTTTCCACCTGTATAGAAAGTCGATGGGAGCCCAACTTGATTTGGCCGCTGTGGCGACCCCGAAGGTCGCCGACTCGGGCGCCCTAGCTAAATCAATAGAGCATGCCCTAAGGCCCCCGACTAAGTAGGGTGCTCAGCACTGTCTGTATGCTGCACCAATTGCCTGTAAGCTGCACCAATTAGACAATGCGGGAGAAGCATTGGCACAATTAGACAATGAGGGAGCAGGGCCTTTTAACTTTAACGTAGCCAAACCTATTTGGCTACGAGTGCACAAGACTCAAGTTGGCACATCGACACAGTGCAGGACATCATTTGGGGGTCACTCTCTTCCTCCATCTCACCATGTCAATGATCTGTGGTAGGCCTATTAAAAAATAAAAATCACTCCCAATGTGAAGTGAGCGGTGGTCGTGCTTGCATAACGTCTTCAGACTAGGATTTGAGTCTAGGATATACAGGCTATGCTACACACACACGTTTTGCTATGGCAAAACGCTGAGGAAAAAGGCTACAGACATACGACATATGACATCACTACTACTAGACAAACATGATGCTACGCACACACATTTTGCTATGGCAAAACGCTGAGGAAAAAGGCTACGGACACATGCACAGCCACGTATAGGAGCGGTTTGCCACGTATAGGAGCGGTTTGCACCGCTCGTTTTGCTATGGCAAAACGCTGAGGAAAAAGGCTACAGACATACGACATATGACATCACTTGACAAACATGATGCTACGCACACACATTTTGCTATCGCAAAACGCTGAGGAAAAAGGCTACGGACACACGCACAGCCACGTATACAGGAGCGGTTTGCACCGCTCAAAAACGCACATGGGGAGGCGGGCAGCTTCCATTGAAACATTCTGACAAACATACCAGCATCTCTCTCTCTCTCTCTCTATCTCTCACTGCACTCACGCTGTCTCTCTCCTCCTCTCCATGTCTTCCTGCATCCCTCTCTGTCTGTCTGTCTCTCTTTCTCTATCTGTGCTTCAAACTGTTGCTTTTCTCTCTCACGCACACTCTGTCTCTCTCTCCTCTCCTGTCTGTCTGTCTGTCTGTCTGTCTGTCTGTCTGTCTGTCTGTCTGTCTCTCTCATTGTCCACCCCCCCTCTCTCTCTCCCTCTCTCCCCTCCCTCCTCTTTTGTGTTGTGATGTGTTACAATGGATGAGTATTCATTCAAGCCAGTGGTGAAAGCAGACAGGAGGGGAGGGAGGGAGGGAGAGAGAGAGAGAGAGAGAGAGAGAGAGAGAGAGAGAGAGAGAGAGAGAGAGAGAAGACTAAGAGAAGAGAAGAGAAGAGAAGAGAAGAGAAGAGAGAAGGACCAAGGATGTCTGTCAGAGTGACGCATAGCGTCCGGCAGCCTCTTAGACAGAGCGTCTCGGTGTAACATTCGTCGCTGCATGTTCTGCTCACGACGCCGCCGGGGATGGAGCTCAGCACCTCGTCTGTGTTCGACCACCACAAAGGTAAGAGCCTTAAAAAAAGAGAACCCTGCCCACACCCTCAACCAGCACACACACGCACACACACACACACACACACGCACACACATGCACACGCACACGCACACGCACACACACACACACACACACACACACACACACACACACACACACACACACCATATTATGGACCCAGGCACGGCACAAAGCAACACATATGGGCAGGGGGTGGGGGATGGAGTTGCCTCCTGTTGCTATGGGAACCCTGTGTACTTTAGCCTCTGGTACCTGGTGAGCGGAGAGGAGAGGCTTGTTGTTTGGTTCATTCGATCTTTAACCCCTCGAAGCCGCTGTAATGGTGACATAATTCATTTAGCCTTATTGGGAGTCCCCCAGGGCTGTGTGCTAGGCCCCTCCTTTCTTTCTTGTTCTCCCCCTCTATACGCCAAGTCTACCGTTTCAATTCAATTCAAACGGTTTATTGGCATGACAAGCATTCTTATTTTGGCAAAGCAACGACATACAGAATGATACATAATAATAATAATAATACATATTAAGAAAAAGAAAAGTGAATTAACTGTAGTAGGCAGGCTGCTATATTTTGCTGCCAACCTTGAACATTCGGAAGTACCTTGTATGTCCAATACCGTTCCATAAAAAAAAAGAGAGAAAAGAAATCCAATGAGGGACCAACATTCCCGGCGATGCCAGTGGTGATGTCACTGGCATCGCCAGTGATGATGCCAGTGGTGAGCGCACCTCATGGCGCGCTCTGCTGGCGCACATATTGGCCATGTATGGCCTACTTGTTTGCAAAAGGAACAAGCTGGCACCTCGACAAAGGGCAGTTCTAGTTGATATGTTATGATGAGGTGAACAATCCCGACTGGTTCTCTTCTACTAAAGTATTGGCACCCTTGCATTTGTTAAACACAACACACAATCGTCTAGATTGCGCACAGTGAAGGAACATCAAGGTCTCTGGAGATGGACTTGGAGCCTTCAGATTGTCCATGCTTGGCTACAATCTGACCTCTGACCTCCTGACAATTCTGTCCTTTTTTGTTTGCTCCATGCTCAGTGTGTGACACAAAAACAGCAGAATGAGGGATTTACTCCATTTAAACTGGGTGGATTAGTGGTTACTAAAGATTAAAGTCAACTTGGACACACCACATGTGAGTTCCAGGTAACCTCGCCTCACCAGGCTTTCCTGAGAGAAAGCCTGGTATTCGTTTACTAAACAGGTCGTCTGATCCGGTCTAGACCGGATGATATCTTACGTCATTTTGTATTCAAAGCGGACTACACTTTGGCCGGAACTACCGACCGGAATCAGTTTTATCCAAGTTAGCGCATGTGCAAAACCAGGTTAAAACTGATTCCGGTCAGTAGTTCCGGCCAAATTGTAGTCCGTTTTGAATACAAAATGACGTGGGACGTCATCCGCTCCCGACCGGATCAAAAGCCCGAAATTGGAAGCGATCCCAGGCTAGTTCCAGGTGAATAGCCTGCTTGAAATTCAAGTACAGTGTATTTATGCAAATGTCTGTGTAGAATGAGCTTGGATTCTGTATTTATTCTAGTTTTATGTTGTGTTCCCCTGCAAACCAAATACTGTATGATGATGCAAAATATGTTTTCATTTGTCAAACTTCTGGAAGATCGTTTTTTTCTGTTTTACAAATGCTTGGGTGCCAATACGTTTAACCACGACTGAAAGAAACATGCCTATCCCAACAACACCATCCGTAGACAAGTTTGGTCGTTTCAAACTAGATTTTTTTCTTTCATGATTGATGCAAGAAAAATGGCTTCTATGTGTCAGCGTGCAAACTTTCCAGGAGGTGAATGATAATTACATTGATAATGATAATGAATTTATTGGTAAAACACTTTTCCAGATGGAGTCACATGCAGTAGTGCTTTACACGAGTTAAAAACAGCAGCAAGAGTAAAATCAGTGGATACAATATTGTTAATTAAAACAAAAATAAAAGAGAGTTAATTATTATTGTGTTGAGATGGACTTGAACCTTGTGTCTCAATGTGTTCAGATTATGTTGAGGAGATGGACCTAGGGCTGTCACAATTATTACATAATCGTCTAATCGTGATTTTTTGACATAATCGTGATTATTTTTCATAATCGTCATAATCGTTTCCATGTTGAAAAATGTTCATATATATTTTTTTAATGTAAAAAATAATGGAAATAGCAGATCTACAAGCTCACAACGCGTCGCGATGCGGCGCGTTGTGAGCTTGTAGATCGGCTATTTCCACTATCAATGTTATTTTTTAAGTAGTAAGTTGTCAAATATGTCAGTAATGTATTTGTATATTTAGGTTATGTGTCATATCTACCATATGCAACTTCAAAGCCTAAAAGCCAAACAGAAATGTAATTATCAACGACAAATACACACGTTAATCGCCAATTATTTGAGTGACAATTAATCGTCATGTAAAATGTCATATCGTGACAGCCCTAGATGGACCTGAACCTTGTGTCTCAATGTGTTCAGATTGTGTTGAGGAGATGGACCTGAACGTCGTGTTTCAAGTAGCCGCCAGCGGGGACGTCAACACGCTCACATCAATCATACGAGAAGATCCCTCCATTCTGGAGTGCTGCGATGGGGAAGGTGAAGTAATAACGATCAGTAGTGGACACGAAACAAAGGGCATTTACTTGAATACTGAGAAACAGGAATATCAGAAATTGTATTTATTAACTGTAAAATAATTAAAGACATTTGGGTGCCTGCATCATTTTGGCTCGGGTGCCGGAGGTTTTTAGTAGTGTTTAGAAAAGTTGCTGAAAACATTAACATTATATGGAATCAATTATACCAGTGAAAGAATTGAAAAACATACATACAAACATACAATAAGCCAAGTAATCACACACATGATGCACAGAGAAAGTGAGCGCTGAGTGCCTAGTGTAAACTAGGATCACAGGTACAGTAGGCATCAGCAGTCTAAACAATATTTCATTCACAGAGAATGTGTAAAGCGTCAACGCCATGGTCTTGGGCGGTAGACTACTTAGGCCAAAGTCCGGTACTTCCGTTTAGACACTCAACAGGCCTAGCCCAGCATGGGTAGAGGGGGAGTGAAGTGCTACGGTCTGCAGTCCGGCCTATTGCTGCTTTGGTTACATGTAACTAAAGGGACTGTTACGGGTCCAGTTGGTTACATTTGCACACACACTCACAAAGTTACAAATGGTTTACATTAAAGATGAAGTGCCATGATCCCCCCCCCCCCCTCCACAAAAGTGTACAGAAAGAGTTAAAATTAGGTTTTTATGTGGCCACACCCACCAGTTCATTAAGTATCCCTGGTTGTCATGGTTGGTGGTGACCCAGCTGAAGTGAGCCACACCCACAGTGTTGGGTGAATGGTAAAAGGGGAGGGGATGATTATTATGATGTCATTTTATCTGTGTTTTTGGATTGACCCACAAGGTGTCAGCCTCCAGAAAGAAACCTCAAATACAAAGGGAACCACACCAGGGCATCTAATGAAATACTGTCAACCTCCTAGAAAACCAGAAAAAGTACAAAACTATGGCACCGCCTCTTTAACACTGAGGAATTTTCCTGCATGTCCCAGTTTGACAGGACGTCATGACTTATCCACGTTTTTTTCTTTTTCTGACCATCTCTCGTGCACGTGCCTTGTGCGCACGCCTCCAGGCTCCACCCCTCTGATGCACGCGGTGTCGGGCAGACAGGTGGACACGGTCAAGCTGCTGCTCAAGATGGGCGCCTCCATCAACACCCAGGATGCCTGTGGGCGGACCGCCCTGTCGCTCGCCACCTACCTGGTGAGTTAGTCCGGTGATAGCCTGATAGAGAGCGGCCATTCTTTGACACAGACACTTGCCGGAGAATCTCTCCGGCCAAAAGCAGATCTCTTGTTTGTTTTCGGGAGCTGGCCAGAGCTCTTAATTGCTCCCTTTGAACTTCAAAGGGGTTGTGCACTGAGGTAATTGATTGGGCCATAAAAGTGTCAAGCGTTCGTTAGTGAGTTCTTGAATGAAATGCCTGGATCCTGAGGCTAGTCGAGTGACAGCGTGTTCACAACAAAAAATGCATGGACAAGCAAATAGAGTAGACCATGGAGCTAGCTTTGTTTGGCTGGAATTGAAGCATATTTCTGGGTTCTCGTTGAGCCTGCTGTTCCTATTAATGGCCCTGCCCTTTTTTTTTGCAGATTGTGTGGTTTGGCTTGCAAAGTAGGCCTACACCGTGATCATCCCGGTGTACTTTGCAAAGCCAAACCCCACAATCAATCGTCTAGTTCTTGGCAACTTATTTCCACACAACAACTCAAAGGTATATTAATGACATAGTTCAATGTTGAAAATGGGTGGTTCTCCCATTTAAGAGTTAAAAACTAAATACTAAATCTGAGTATAGGCTACCTCTTCCAGCCTTTCTCGTTGTCATAGTATTGATGTGTTTGCTCTGTGTCTTTCCCATGCAGGGCTGGCTGGAAGGCTGCGTGTGTCTGTTACGTAACGGAGCCAAACAAAGCATTCCTGATAAGAACGGACGGCTGCCTCTCCACGCGGCCACCGCTGAGACCGACCTCAAGTAAACACTCACGCACTCCCATGTCAAATAGATATCGTCCTTGTCGGGTGGAAACCTTGTATGTCCAAAACCGTTTGTTTTATATTTATAATTTAAAAAAATACACACAACTCGCGGTGGGATCCCCCCTCGCGGTAGGGATCCCCATATGAGAAAATTATGCCTAAACAGTTTCAGACTTTTCGGAAAATTGCAGACAAGCTCACATGTCCTGATGCGATTTGTTTTGGGCTTGTAGATCTGTAGTTTTCCGAATAGCCAAAGTATGACGTAGGGTTAAACAGATTTTGATGCTAAGTCATTCTGCTGGGGACCCCGAGGAACTCCCTTTCACACAACTGAGGGTCCCCTGACCCCAATTTGACAACCACTGATCTGGAACATACCTGGACTGTAGTTACATCAGTGACAGTAACTAATAAGACAAAAAACACACAACAAATCTATCATAATTATATAGTACCGTATTTATATCTGTCATCCATAGCTTTGTTGTAATTTGCAAGAGGTTTAGAGATCTCTACATATCGTCCAAAGAAGTATATTCACTGAAACATAATCTAAGAAGAATTTATATAATCAACATTAGATTAAAATGAGTAATATGTAAAACTTGATAGCATCCGAGTAAATTAATATTTGAAAATGTTAAAAAATTAAATGCAAATGAAATGCAATGAAAGCAATTAATACAGAAAAAAGACCTTTGCCAAGGTTATAAATCTCCCCAGTTTCCTCAAACAAAGGCCTGGCATGGAAAGTACATGGCGTCGCCAAAAGTAAATAATCTCCTTCCACTTGGGAGCATGAAGGGGCACAGACTGTAATTTCCTTTGCAAATCAGTCCATGCGTGGGTTTCTGAGATATGTAATATGAGATATGGACTGATACCATTAGTCATTTCCTACCAGCGTACCCAGCCAGAGGTGCTGAGGTGTCTACTGCAGTGGTTCTGCAAACTTTTTCATGTCAAAGAAGGACCCTCAAATGAATATGTATTTGGACACAGACTTCCCGTAAATATTTTGTGCCAGGGAACCCCGACACAAGATTTGTCTATCTATGGGTTTAAAGAGGTTAAACTGACTTTATTAATTACTAATTTAGCTGGGGACCCCTCCCCGGAACCCAAATTGATAACCACTGCATTGATACTAACAACATGGCACTGGCCATGTTGCTGATATGTTTCAGTACTGACACTAACTAAATGATGCTGTCCATGTTGCTGATATGTTTCAGTACTGACACTAACTACATGATGCTGTCCATGGTGTTGATATGTCTCAGTACTAACACTAACTACATGATGCTGTCCATGGTGTTGATATGTCTCAGTACTAACACTAACTACATGATGCTGTCCATGGTGTTGATATGTCTCAGTACTGACACTAACTACATGATGCTGTCCATGGTGTTGATATGTCTCAGTACTAACACTAACTACATGATGCTGTCCATGGTGTTGATATGTTTCAGTACTAACACTAACTACATGATGCTGTCCATGGTGTTGATATGTTTCAGTACTGACACTAACTACATGATGCTGTCCATGGTGCTGATATGTCTCAGTACTAACACTAACTACATGATGCTGTCCATGGTGCTGATATGTCTCAATACAATTCAAAGGAGCTTTATTGGCATAAAGTGAGTACACCCCTCTCATTTCTGCAAATGTTTAATGTTATCTCTTCATGGGACAACAGTGAAGAAATGACACTTTGATGCAATGTAAAGTAGTCATTGTACAGCTTGGATAACAGTGTAATTTCATTGTCCCCTCAAAATAACTTGACAAACAACCATTATTGTCTAAACTGCTGGCAACAAAAGTGAGTACACGGTAGTGAATATTTCCAAATTGGGCCCAAGTGTCAATATTATGTGTGGCCAACATTACTTTCCAGCAGTGCCTTAACCCTCTTGGGCACGGATTCCATCAGAGCTTCAGAGCTTACGACTGGAACACTCAGGATGAACCTGGTGGATGTTAGAGACCTTGCGCTCCTCCACCTTCCGTTTGAGGATTCGTCACAGATGCTCAATAGGTTTTAGACCCAGGGACATGCTTGGCCAGTCCATCACCTTTACCCTCAGCTCCTTTATTAAGGCAGTGGTCGTCTTGGAGGTGTGTTTAGGGCCGTTATCATGTTGGTATCATGATCCCCTCCCTTGGAAACTGGGCCACAGGGCAGTATTCCAACATGACACGACACCAGCCCCAAACACACCTCCAAGACGACCACTGCCTTAATAAAAGAGCTGAGGGTAAAGGTATAAAGCATATCTCCAGACCTAAATCCTATTGAGCATCTGTGAAGCATCCTCACATTGAAGGTGGAGGAGTGCAAGGTCTCTAACATCCACCAGCTCCGTGATGTTGTCATGGAGGAGTGGAAGAGGGTTCCAGTGGCAACCTGTGAAGCTCTCGTGAACTCCATGCCCAAGAGGGTTATAGCAGTGTTGAGAAGTAATGGTTGCCACACAAAATATTGACACTTGGGCCCAATTTGGACATTTTCACTTAGGGGTGTACTCACTTTTGTTGTCAGCAGTTTAGACATTAATAGCTGTATGTCGGGTTATTTCGAGGTGACAATAAAAGTACACTGTTATCCAAGCTGTAGACTGACTACTTTACATTGTATCAAAGTGTCATTTCTTCAGTGTTGTGCCATGAAGAGATATAAGTAAATATTTGCAGAAATTAGAGGGGTGTACTCACTTTTGTATGATGAAGCAAAAGTATGATGAAGCAGGATTTGAAACTTGGAGATAGGCTACGAGGTTTCAACCCGACAGTGACGATATACTATAATTCCCAGATTGATGTCGGTGCTGTTGCAGCAGTCCATGGCGTGTGAGATCAACCACCAGGACAACGAGGTAGGAACGTTCACAACACACTCCAAAACATTCAAAACATTGAGTTTTGCACACGCATGAAAGGCACGTGTGCACCGTCATGCTACCATACCTTAGCAACAGGCATGATGCTGATTACTATCAGCCGCTGCTGCTAATAACAACAATAATACTTTGCACCTGTGCTGACCTACTGAACCGGGGGGAATAAACCATTAGTCAAGATAGGGGGGCACAGTGGTAAAGTCCCTGCCCACCACCACGGAAGGTTGTGGGTTTGAATCCCCTGTGGTGCAACCGGCTATGTCGGGCTTCTGTGCGATCACAATTGGTCCGTGTTCGGGGGAGGGAAGCCGGACAGGGAGGGTGATACTGGTCATTGCATGTATTCCTACGGGCTGGGGCGGCACCTGTCAGCAGGGAGTGTTGGATGGGAGGAGTAGAACGAAGGCTCTACGTCCTCCTGGTGGGTGCTCCTCACTGGCAGGTGAGTCAGTAGGATACAACAGCAGTGACAACACAGAAATGTGTGGGGAGGAATCAATTGGTATAACGACTAAACTGGGGGCAAAAAAGGGGTAAAATAATTGGCTAAAAACCCTCTGGTACTCAAATTATTTAAAAAAAGATGGGGGAAGTGTTGTGTGGAGAATATAATACCTGGTGAAAGTGATAATATAGTTCTAATTTGCATTGTGGTTAGTCAAAGTGATGTAATAACAGAATAATCAACGCAGATAGTCATAGAGACATTTGTGAATTTACTTTATTAAGAAGTACATTTATTTATTTATGCTATTCTCCTGAAGCCAAGATATGGCAGCTATACTAGGGGTGGGCGATATGGTGATAAATATCATTGAGACGATACAATGTCTCCATGATATGCCTTTTCAGAGACATCGTATATATTGTGATACGATGAGGGAGCCTTATAAAAAATCCTGTTGAATTGTTAATACAGAGATTAATTTGCAGAATTCATTTAAACCTGCATTTGAGTCTAAATCAGTGCTTCTCAATCTTTAAAATGTCAAGGTCTCCCCTTAACTCTGACAGTTTACAAATCGGTTTCATTTGTCAGATTTACAGACTTGTAAGGGTCAAATTTAGACCTTGCAAAAGGAATCCAGATAGTCCCTGGACCCCATTTTGAGGACCACTGGTCTAAATGGTCTGTTACTCCTTTACCTTTGTTTTTGTTACCTTGTAGGTGGTTGTACTGTTAAGTAACTTGAAAAAATACCATAAAAGAATCGTGATAATATCGTGTATCGCGACACAGCTTGGGAAAATATCGGTATATCGTATTTTTCCATATCGCCCACCCGTAAGCTATACCCAATTGACGCCTCTGAAAACATCCTGACTCATTCTACGAGGAATGAAGGAGGGACGCTGGCATTGTGTTGGGGACAGAGTGATGAGAATGAGTGTGTTTGATGGCAGCGTATGGCAGCTTGTCGTGTAGGGGCAGGGCATGACATTGTGCCAGCCAGGGACAGATTAATGGACAAGTGATGTCGCGGGGACATTGTGTTGGGTGCAGGGGATGACGGCTCTACACTGGGCGTCCTTCCATAATCGCCCTGAACACGTGCAAGCGCTCCTGCAGAAGGGGGCGGATCCCACGCTGGTGGACAAGGACTTCAAGAGCGCCCTCCACTGGGCCGTGCAGGTACCGCGTTGCTGTTTTGAAACCATTTACCAGCTGGGTGGTAGAGCATCGCAGTTTAAGCCCCGCCCGCCCTCACTCCGGTGTCGGAAGCTTTTTCCCACAACAACTTCTATCCTCGTTCTTTTTTTTTCAGCTTTCTAATTAATCGTTGCATGCAAAAAATAGTGTTTATTGTCATGATTCCTCACCAGCCGGGGTGGCTTTGTCAGAGGCTTAAAAGACGTTTAAATAAATACTTTATGAAATGTCTACGGATGAAATGCATGGGGGAAAACGCTTCCGACGCCGGAGTGAGGGCGGGCGGGGCTTAAACTGCGATGCTCTGAGTCTATAGGGCATAACAGTGGCCGTGGGAAAATCTTTGAAAACGTTTGAAAATGTTCGCCTACATGACCAAAAGGGATGCCAAGTTGAAAGGCCAACTGTAATTAATTAATGTGATTAAATGAGTGAACGGGCAGTACTGGCAACAAAATACAAAGCAACTAGCAACCAACGTTTTAGAATAAAAGGTACAATATTGGCCCCTGACATGTGACAGACTGTAATGACAAAGTTTAGAAGAATGAACATAAGTAAAGTAAAAGTACTTCACATTGTTCTGTTCAGTACTTGAGTTAAATGCATTTAGTCACTGTCTTTCACCAGAGCGGCAGCAGGTACATGTGTTCACTGATCCTGGATCACCCGCTGGGCGCCTCGGTCATCAACTACGACGACGAAAATGGCAAGACCTGCGTTCACATCGCCGCAGCGGCCGGTTACAGCGACATCCTGTTTGAGCTGGCCAGATTCAGCGAGACCAACCTGCAAGCCCTGGACGTGGACGAACGGTACCCAAAAAAATAAAATGTTTTAATGTAATCTTCCACTATAACCATTCCACATGAATGTGGAACTTGTCTTAACACTACTAAACACCCTCTTAAGTAAAAAAAATATCTGCCCCGACCCTGGAAATGTAATATTTAACCAATTTTAACGATAATAAATTACGTTTCCGACAACATTCTGTTACATTCCATCAGGCTCTATTGCCATATGCCGTAATGATAAAAAAGCTGTGAAAGGTATTTCCGAAAAGACTATTAAAAATAATGTTACACAATATGACTTAATTTAGACCTGAAGACAATATACTTTGAAACAGTATAGGTACGAGTACGACACCCCTATTGTGTCATTTTGTCTGCTGTAGTACAAGACACCGTGGCATTTGATTTGCAGGATTTGAAAGTAGCCTGGAATCCAAACTGATTATAGCTTTGTTCGGTGGCTAGGTAATAGCCAGACTGATGCAAGGGAATGCTACGCACACCAGGTCCTTGTGGTGGTGCCGGCTCACGGCAGAATCATCTCAGAGAGTGTCTTAAAAAGACAGAAAAGTAGCCGCACACACCGTAGCCAAAGTGCCAAAGTTTTATTGTTTGGACACAGAGATTAATTACCAACGTTTCGGCAGTACAACTGCCTTCTTCAGGGTATACAGAGCACATTACAAGTTACACATAAATAGGGTGCCTGCAATAGATACAACCAATCACATTCATCTAAAAGAACACGGGTTCTAATGGGACCTGTCCCTGTGATAAGGGCAATGGGGATCAGGTGTTATCTTGCCTCACATCAGCTGCTGATTAGGGAGGAGTTATACCTCATGAATAAGCCCATGGTGAGAGAGATAATCTGGAAATATAATTCCTTGTCATTATGACAACTCAAAATTATTTTTTAAAATTACATTAATACAATACAATATCATTCAAAAAGAAAACAGTGAAAATATTTGAATACATACAATAGCAATTAAATACGATCACGAAATGAACTATTAATGTCCTGAATTTAGCTGTTCCCCTGAATAATCTGAGTAGGAGCCTCTGAGGTAGGTGGGCAGCCTGCGAATCAGAGAGGGGAAAGAAATGTCAGGATTAGACCATTATTTTAAAAGAGTTACCAAAATGTTTTTTGTTATAAAAATGGTTTAAGATCGAAATCTATATTTAGGCCAAACGGGGTTAAAGTTTTTAGAGACTGAATCCAGAAAGCCTCGCGTTTTAGCAGTAACTTATCTATCTCTCCTCCTCTCCTAGGCACAGCTACTTTTTCTATGCCTATGTACTGCAAAGATGAGACAGAGTGATTGGATTCCACAAAGTGAGCGGCAACAGGATAGTTAAGGTTCTTGCACCTAATGGTGCTGCGATGCTCTGCTATACGTGATTTAAGTTCACGTGACGTCATACCCACATATGCTTTGCCACAAGGGCAAGTTAGTAAATAAATGACTCCTTTTGTAGTACAGGTAATTACACCTCTAATGGGGATCTTTTTACCAGTGTGAGGATGTTTAAACTGTTGACATTTATGAGTACTGTTACATTGAGCACAGGAGCCGCATTTATAGTTACCATTAGGAATGGGTGCCGATAAGCGTTGAGTGGGGGCTATAATAGGGGGTAAATCCGACTTGACCAAATGATTTCTGAGGTTCTGACCACGGGAAAACACAATCAGGGGAGGTTTGGAGAAGGTGTTATTTAGCTGTGTGTCAGATCTCAAAATATGCCAGTGTTTATGGATAATCTGCTTGAAGGTTTCAGACACTTTAGAATAACAGGTGGAGAAGATGGTAGACTGTTCTTTGTTTTCTGACCGTCTATGAAATAGTTCTGACCTAGGTTTTTCATTCATTTTGTCTAAGGCGTTATCAATCTGGGTATTGGAGTAGCCCCGTTCTTTAAATTTGGCCTGCATGCTAGTTAAGTGCAGATTCAAATCATCAGGTTTGCTGCATATGCGTTTAACTCTACAGAATTGGCTATACGGAAGGCTGTTTTTTAGAGGCAGTGGATGACAACTATCTGCCCTCAATGGGCTATTTCGATCAGTGGGTTTTTTGTAAAGGTCAGTATACAGCACATCATCTTCTCCCCTGGTGATCAACAGATCCAAAAAGCTCAATGAGTGAAAATCAAAGGACATGGTAAATTTCAAATGATCTGAGCATGAATTGACAAACAAGAAAAAGTTATTGAGTTGTTCTCTTGTGCCACGAAATAAAAGAAATACATCATCAATATACCTTTTCCAAAGAACAATGTTTGACAAAAAAGGATTTTGATTAAAGTTAAGAATCTTGGTTTTCTCTAAGAACCCAACATAAAGGCCTGCATAGTTAGGAGAACCCATCGCTACTCCCCTCTTTTGTAGGAAATAGTCATCCTGGAACAAAAAATAATTGTGTGTCAGGACTAGCTCAGCCAGTGTGACAATGCATGTATTAGAGGGTCTGGCTGAGGTAGAACGCTCTAGTAGAAAATGTTCCAGGGCTTGGATGCCGCCTTCATGGGGCACATTAGTGTACAGCGACTCTACATCCAGGGTGACCAAAATGGTATCTGCAGTAATTGGTTCAAGGGCTTCAACAATGGTTATCATGTGGCCCGTGTCTTTCACATATGAGGGAAGACGTTCATTAAACGGTTTAATAAAATAATCTACAAATGAGGAAAGTGGTGAAGTCACCGAGTCAATTCCTGATACAATGGGGCGGCCTGGGGGTTTATCGAAATTTTTGTGGAGTTTAGGTAAGGTGTAAAACACAGGTGTCTTGGGGTGCTGATTGTTGAGAAAATCAATAGCCAGACTGATAACATGGATTCACTCTCACGTTCCTCCACGGTATCAGTCTGCACTTCAGCCCATAGGGAGCGAGAATGAGAAATCAGAAAATTTCTCGTTTCCAAAAACATTCTTGAGAGCAAGATTTCGTTGTAAATGACATTGTGTGTTTGTTTACATGGCTGTCGTGTGTTGGATACAGCATAAATTCCAAGCAGCACAGTCAGGCAGACAGTGGTCCCTCCTTAACATTTTAGTCTAGTGTCATTTGATGACAAAATGTACAGTATATTTTGTCATAGTTTTAATCAACAACAGCTTATTTGTATGTAGTTTTTATTTATTTTTCATCAGTAAAAAAAGGTAGTCGACTAACATTTTTTGTCATAGGCTAGTTTTACTCAACGAAATCAACACTACAACCAAGCTGTGTACAGTAGTATTGTTTACTGTCCTACTGTCTATAACTCATGTTCTGTGCATGTGCTCCATGGTTGCTATAGGACTCCTCTCCACTGGGCGGCAGCAGCGGGGAAACAGGAGTGTGTTCAGGCTCTACTGCAGCTGGGAGTGGAAACGACGCCAAGAGACATCAATGAAAACACTCCGCTCACATATGCAATGTACTGCGGCCACACTGCCTGCATCAAGCTGCTCTCCGATGTCAACAGGTAGACACACAAACATAATGGTATGTTTAAAAGGCTATATGGTGCCTCAAAGTTCTTTGAGGCACCAGAAATTATGCCTCAGTCAAAGAACACATTTCAATGGTTCTTTGATTCACCTTTAACCACTTTCACACACCAGTGTCCCTGTTCTTGGGGACACATGGATGGCATCACAACATGACACATTGTGAGCTTGTAGATTACTTTTGGTTGTGGAAGGGGAAAGTATAGACCGCTGGGGGACACCAGTTTGCTTTCCAGTTCAGGTTAAAGAACATGGCATGCCACGGCACCAAACACATTGATGAGTGTGTTCAGTTTTCGTAGGTGTGTCAAGCCACGGGCCAATGTGCAAGCATGATATAGACAGTATAGAGTAGCAAAGTGTTGTGGTCGGAAAACTATTGCGACATTGTCGGAGAGGTGGCTCTGTATGTAACGGAGGTGATCCGAACCTCCCCACCCGGCTTCGAACCCAGGTCTCCCGCGAGAAAGTCCAATATCTTAACCATTACTCCAAAGGGATATCCCTATGGAATGAGGGCAGATACTAGACTTTGAGGTTTAAGGCTGGGGCTGCGACTCTCTCCGCCACACTCACCCCCCTTTGACCTCCTCCTACGGGGAAGCCCGAATCCGGGTCACGGCACCAATGTAACGGAGGTGATCCGAACCTCCCCACCCGGCTTCGAACCCAGGTCTCCCACGTGAAAGTCCAATATCTTAACCATTACTCCAAAGGGATATCCTTATGGAATGAGGGCAGATACTAGACTTTTGAGGCTTCAGGCTGGGGCTGCAACTCTCTCCGCCACATGTATAGTATTTTTATTTTTAGTATTTTTTTATTCTGTTACTGTTTCTGGCGATAATGTAACTAATTCGACGGCAGTAACATTAGAGTTTAAATTCCGGACGTTTACTTGTAACAGTATTTCTACATTGCAGTATAGATATTGATGTCTGGACAACAAAGCAATGGAGTACTTTTCCCACCACTGCTCTCCACAGATTAGACTCGGCCCGACGCCAGACACCCTCCCAGGGGAGCGAGCAGGGCCAGAGGAGCGAGGGAAAGTTCCGCTCCCTCAACCAGATCTTCTCCTGCAAGAGGAAAAAGGATCGCGCCGACGGCCGCAAGGGAGACGCGAGCTGCGACGGGAGCTGCGCCGACGAGACGTCTGAGGTGGACGACATCATCGCCATGTTTGACGGTGCCGTCATGGACGCCTCCTCCGCCGCCGCCAAAGAGCCGGGAGAGGAGGGGCTCAGGGACGACCTTAAGGACCGCCTTAAAGACGGCCTCAAGGCCAACGCGCAACCGAGCGAACCGCACAATCAGCCCGCCAAGCACTGTAAGGGGCTGCCGCCCATCCGGACGCAAAGTCTTCCGCCTATAACCCTGGGGAACGCCTTGCTGGCCTGCTCCCAGAATGCCGCGGTGCAGCAGTGTCACAAGACGGGCGCCCAGCAGTCCATGCGGAGCAAGAGCCAGCATGATTTGTTTGACGGACAGCTGGAGGGGCGGGCCTTGGCGGGCGACGCCTGGCAGACACACCCCGACAAGTCGGTTCCGGGTCACAGGCCGTGGGTGCCGCCCGCCACGCCCGAGGCCTCCGTCCCCGTGCATGGACTACTCTGCCATGCACGGGGACTCTGCCAGAAGAACGACGCAGGTAAGCAACGCTTCCAGACATAACGTGAATTAACTTATCCTATTTAAAAGCATCAGTGTCATTTTAGATTTTAGCTATACAGTATATACCGTGTAATGTGCCGATCTACAAGCTCACACCGTGTCACATTGTGACGTGTTGTGAGCTTGTAGATCTGCTATTTTTGGTGAAGAGTGTTGCTACTTGCTACATGCTACTTAAAGCAGATTTTTGGGGGTATTTTTTTCCTATAAAATAAATTGCTCAATGCTGACAGGTGGTCAGCAGGTGGATTCATGACTGTATGTATATAGACAATATTTTCGGCCAATAAAAAAAACTATATACCAAATCTCAGCCGGTCTACATTAAGGCCTAGGCCAGACGAATCTGGATATTTCATATATCCCAGATTTTCAGATATCCACATAGAAAAATATCTAGGTCCACACGACAAAGATATCTAGGTCTAACATAATCGGAGTCCCCAGACCTCCACTAGGGGGACAAGCACACACACAGTAGAGTATTCAGCGATATCCGTGTTCCGTGTTCCGTGCCTACACGGATCCAGTGAATCGGATATGTTTCAATATCTTCACTTATTTATCCGGTTTCAAAAGTATCCAGTTTCGCGGCTGAAATATCCAGCTTCGTGTGGCTGCAAGCCCCAATCGCACAAAGAAATGTCTAGCTTCAGAAATATCCAGATTCGTGTAGCCGGCACCTAAATCTCCACTCATTGCATTGCAGTTCATGCATGTCTTGCACCTCAGTCATTTCAGCTCTTTGTGAATTCCAGCCCCGAACACACAGCTGCAACCTCTAGAGAGGATAAAGACCAGAGACACCTCGTTAACGAGGAACTGCTTGGCTCCCATTAGAGACCACTGCACGCACCGATGTAAGTGCAGACTCACTCCCAAGACTCAGCCGCAATCTGAAGGCTCACCTCCCCTGACTCCACCTTCGCCCTAGCCTCGACGCAATTAGGGCATTCACGACTAGTGATTTTTAGTATTCAAATTATTCGACCTCAAAGTATTCGAATAGTCGAATATTCCACAGGACTGGCCAAACTGTCAAATATTAAGTAAGCAAGAGGCAAAACATTGTGAAAATTGCCGATCTACATGCTCACAACGCCTCGCGTTGCGAGGCGTTGTGAGCATGTAGATCTGCTATTTTCACAATATTTATCTGTGGAACCGAGTCACATTAATACCTACAATTCCAAGTGCTTCTCAGTGTGCGGGTCCCCAGTTCAAATATGTTTATTTTGGGTGTCACGGCCTAAAAAAGCCCTGGGGTAGAGCATTAAGAAATTCATCCACCAGGGGCATTGACAACTCATTCTTATAACTTCCTATCTAGCCAAGCTTTATAAACTATATATTTTTTAAAGAGAAAACAATAAAAAAATTAAATAAGCGAATATTCAACTTCGATGAACAACGTCGAATAGTGACTTTGATATTCGAATATTCGAATATTTGGTGAATGCCCTAGCAAAGGCTAAGATGTCGTTTAGACAGCATGTTATGTCATTGTGATGCTAGGTCATTGTTGACCTGGCATGCTATAGTGTGGATAGTTTCAATGTACAGATTATTGATTTGTTTGGATACTCTACTGACTGATGATAGGTTCTTGGCTTATGATCTGAGCTATGCACTACCTTGTGTGTTGTCCATGCTTACTATGAATCTTTCTGGATTAAGAGCATGAATTGTAAATTATAAGTGGCCACGCATACATGCATGTGTTAAGCTCCGTACACACCGCCGGCGAATTGGCGAATAGCGAATTACCGTATAATTTGCTTTTTTTTAAAACCTTATAAAGTCAATGGAAGCGTCCACACCAAACGCAAATTTAGAAAAAGCGAAAAGGCGTCTGTTTTTTATTCGCCCTTGTGTCGAATTTAGCGAACATTCGCTGGTGAACTCCTCTCTCTTTATGTATTAAATCAAGCTCACTCTATCCTACTTAAAGAGAGAGAGAGAGCATGGTCGAGGGACCTTCCCTTTGCATTGAGGCCGAGGGGAACAGTGTTTCTTTTCCGTGTCTCTCGTCTGTGTGGCTGCTTGGAAAAAGTACTCGAATGTCTACTTGTAAAAGCATGGTTTATGTATGTTTTATTGTTAATTTATATCTGCAAAAAGACTAATGTTTTAAAATAAATCGCTTGGTATTAAATACAATAGGATCAGAAATGTAGTGGAGTAGAAGGAAAGTACTGGGAATTGGACTCAAGTACAAATACCTACAAGTACAGGCTACTCAAGTAAATCTAGTTTTAGTTACTTTAAGCGAATATTAGACGCATATTCGCGTCGCTTTTTGGTGTGTATGGAAAAAGGCGAATCGCGAATACTTCGCTTTTTTGGTTCGCTTATTCACGTCGCTTTCGCTAATTCGCCGGTCTGTACAGAGCTTTACTGGGACACTGCTGCGATGGGTCTCCAACATGAACGTCCATTATGTTTGTCTCGCCCGCCTCTCTGCAGTCTCTCTGCCGCCGGACCAGGTTTCTAAAGGAGTCAAGAAGTCCAAATCCCTTCGTCTGCATTCCCTTGGACCGAGTGTAGGAGCGCTCCCGCCACCTGTGATGAACTCCAAGTCCCAGAGGTCAAGTTTGACCCACAGTCAGTCGGGGGGGTTCTTCCTGGAGCCCTTGAGAAGTGTCCAGGTGCTCCCCGCCATCCCTTCCCAGAGGAGACACAGTGCCACCGTGGCCAAACCCACAACACATGGCCCTGACAACTCCAATGGGACCACTTGATATCACACACGACTCCAAATGGGACCACTTGATATCACACACGACTCCAAATGGGACCACTTGATATCAAATACAACTTCAATGGGACCAAATGCTACACAACCAGGGACGTGCTGGGCCCCTGATTCAGCCCAGGAAAAAGAGTTGGAGAGGCCCTCATTGCGCGCTATAGAGAGAGATCTCTCTATAGTGCTGCTGCTACTCAAAGATTTGCCATTTCAGATCATGACAAGTGACAAGCCAGTGGGCCAATTACATGAGTTATATTTCGTCGTTGTCGGGTGGAAAACTTGTAAGTCCAAAACCGTTTGTTTTGTATTTATCATTTTAAAAATGATTTAAACTATCTACAAGCACACAACGCCTCGCGGTGCGAGGTGTTGTGTGCTTGTAGATCTGCTGTTTTCACTACTTTTGTGCGACGGCCTTGTATGATGAAGCAGGGCTTTGCTTTGCGAAAAAATGTACGAATTTGAAACTTGGAGATACAAGGTTTCTGCCCGACAGTGACAATTGACTTTGTTGGCCGCCCAGCCCCCAAAATGGAACGAAGGCCGACATTTTATTTAATTTTTTTCCTAATGGCCGGCCTGGACCGGCCGGGAATGAACCGGCCGTTCGGGAGTTGTCCCGCTTTTCCCAATGGCCAGCACGTCCCTGCTCCAAAGGGACCACTTGATATCAACTACAACTCCAATGGGACCAAATGCTACACAACTCCATTGAGACCACCTGATACAGGAGAAATGTATCGCTGTGCCTGGGACCGTTCTGGAGCTGCGTGTAATTGGAACGTGACTTAATATTTAGAACGGGTACACATTATTGTGTATCATTATTTTATGCTTTAACTATTGAAAAAATGCAGATATACAAGCTCACAGTGCGGCACCGAGTGCTGCGCTGCGAGCTTGTAGATCTGCTATTTTTGAAAAATCGTGACAATTAGAATTTTGACCCGATTCTATAAGTGTGGAAAAACCCTATGTTTCTATGTCAGCAATCTGGCTAGCTATTGTCAAAGAAAAGGTCCTTTTCACTTAACTGGAGCTCAGTTAGTCTGTTCTTGAGAGACTAATAAGTCAGTGGTGCTCAAGCCTTTTCATGTGAAGGACCCCCAAAATGATATGTATTTGGCAACGGACCCCCATCTCAAAATATTTAGTTCCAAGGACCACCCAGAAGAAAATTTTGAGTTACAAACGTTCGCTTTGAAAATACATACAGTATATTCAAAGATTTGCACACATTTTCACGACTTTTTCCCAAAATAGCAGATCTACAAGCTCGCAGCGCTGTGAGCTTGTATATCTGCTATTTTTCAATGGTTAAAGCATTCAATAATTCTAGGCCTAAATGGGTTAACAATGTGTGATTCTCAACCTTTTTAACTCTGGGAGTGGGACTACACTCCACTGGCGTGCATTCTCAGAGTAGCAGAACCATAAAGTTCCATCCATTTGGACACCTGGTGGTCCCTGCATGGACCCCATGTTGATAAACAGTGATTTAAGGCAGTGGTTCCCAAACTGTGGGTCAGAACCTCCAGAGGGGTCCCCAAATTATTTTGTGAGGGGTCAAAAGACCTTTTGACCATTATTGTCAAATATTACTGTACGCAAGAAAGAGGCGAGGAGTTGTGAGCTTGTAGTTCAGTTATTTACAATATTTAACTGTGGAACCGAGTCAAACTAAATGTAATGCCTCCAATTCCAAGTGCTTTTCAGGCTGGGGGGTCCCTGGGTCAAATATGATTCTTTTGGGGGGTCGTGGCCTGAAAGGTTTGGGAACCCTTGATTTAAGGGACCAAAGTGGCATGTACCATGTTTAGCCCATTGAACGGGATTTAAGTATACCGCCATTTGTTTGATTTTGGAACAATACCTGTTGATAGCTTTGTCTGGACCACAGGACCAGCCCTATCGATGAGAATGTCACAGAGTCAATGACTGATTACTGTTGCACCAGAGTGTGTAGCGTTGTTCCGACACACGATACTCTGTTGTGTTCGTCTGACTCCTCATTTGTTTTTTACTAAATGTTTTGAACCCACGATTTTGTTACCCATTTTTCACCCAGTGCCAATTGCCTAAGCTGTAATCCTGGGCGCTGCTCTCCCTCTGCCAACCTGGGGAGAGCCCCGAACTGAGCTCATGCTTCCTGCAGTGCATGTGGAGTGAGCAGGCCGCTTCTTTTCAACTGACAGGGTGGAGCTTCCCTGGTTGGACAGCGCGTGGAAGGAACGCGTTATTCCAACCAGTTCCTTTCCCCTCCATCAGGCGCCCTGGCTGGCCAGGAAGAGGCATTATAGAGACCAGGATTACTGCATGTTTTTGTGAGGGTATCTACCCTAAAGGAGACATGGGGAGAACATGCAAACTCCACACAGAAAGGCCCTTTTGCCAACCCCACCTAGGGTGTGGGCACTGATGACGCGGAGGAGGGAACACTCCCCCAGCGCCCACAGCAACCCCGGCGGGAATCGAACCCTAGACCTTAAACTGTAGCTGTGAGGCTCCAGCGTTACCGACTGCGTCACCGTGACCCCGGACTCGCCTCATTTTTAACCCAATCTCTAACCCTAACAGCACACGTAGCCACGTAGTCAAAGTAATGAGACATCAGAATCCTCCCATTGCACCATCGGTCAGCCGGTTCGCTTAACCAACTAGCCAATCACAGAACAATATTCCCTCCAGGCCATGGGATGTTGTCTGTCCTCAGTTGGCCTAAACAACAGATTAGCCAAATGGCAATCGTCCCTCCAGGTTATGGGGAAAAACGCTCATGCTGAAGTCTAGAAAATGAACAACTGTATTGTCCAACCAAAACACATTTTGATTACATTTTATATGTACGAAACATGCCATACAGTTGCTCAATCGTGATCAATTTCAGATCTACAACAGCTAGTTTAAGTAATATTTGTTCATATTCACAGCGTGCCGAAATGAATTGAATCCAATGGTTTCCTGGTAAATCAATCAAACTATGCTTTGTGAAATGGCGGTCATGAGTAATGCCAGTGTAACGTGAGCCCTGGTCAATGGACTCCGCATAACAGAGCAGCTCTTTATAAATTGCATTTCCTCAGGTGTAAGTGGTCAGTAAAGATAACTACAGTATGTCCACTGTGTAACCATGTCTGACTTAATGTGTATCTAAAATTCATTATATTCTCACTGTCGGGTGGAAACCATGTATGTCCTGACAGCAACGATGTGTCAGACACTTACATGCTGATCATATATTTTTAAACCCTTTGGATAAAGTCCATCCTATTTTTCATATTTTTTACATAATGTTGGACAAGTCCACAACTTAGCATGCACCGTGTACTGTTGATCTATTTGCACTTTTCAAATATATTATTTACGTTGTGAATGTCATTTATTTGATTTTGAAAAAAAGAGAGAGAAATTCAAATCTAATCAAATTAAATAAAAAAAGAATTGTACATTTTATCACCTGGTGTTTGCGTGCATGTGTGTGTGTGTGTGCGTGTGTGTGTGTGTGTGTGTGTGTGTGTGTGTGTGTGTGTGTGTGTGTGTGTGTGTTTAACACATCAGTGTAAAATGAATTCCCTCTCACAACTGACAATGACAACATTACATACATAACATAATTTTGATCTTACATTTTAGTTTTAGTTAAATACAGATATCATGTTAGTATCATAAAAAAACATTGATACTGACATGATACTGAACATGATACTGTCCATGATACTGAACATGATATTGTCCATGATACTGACATGATACTGACATGATACTGACCATGATACTGACATGATACTGACCATGATACTGACCATGATACTGACATGATACTGACCATGATACTGACACGATACTGACACGATACTGACATGATACTGAAATGATACTGACCATGATACTGACATGATACTGACCATGATACTGACCATGATACTGACATGATACAGAAATGATACTGACCATGATATTGACCATGATACTGACCATGATACTGACATGATACAGAAATGATACTGACCATGATACTGACCATGATACTGCCATGATACTGCCATGATACTGACCATGATACTGAACATGATACTGCCATGATACTGGCCATGATACTGACCATGATACTGACCATGATACTGCCATGATACTGACATGATACTGACCATGATACTGACACGATACTGACACGATACTGAAATGATACTGACCATGATACTGACCATGATACTGACCATGATACTGACCATGATACTGACATGATACAGAAATGATACTGACCATGATACTGACCATGATACTGACCATGATACTGACATGATACAGAAATGATACTGACCATGATATTGACCATGATACTGACCATGATACTGACCATGATACTGACATGATACTGCCATGATACTGACCATGATACTGACCATGATACTGACCATGATACTGACATGATACTGACCATGATACTGACATGATACTGACTATGATACTGACCATGATACTGACGTGATACTGACCATGATACTGACCATGATACTGACCATGATACTGACATGATACTGCCATGATACTGACCATGATACTGACCATGATACTGACATGATACTGACCATGATACTGACTATGATACTGACCATGATACTGACATGATACAGAAATGATACTGACCATGATATTGACCATGATACTGACATGATACAGAAATGATACTGACCATGATATTGACCATGATACTGACCATGATACTGACATGATACTGACCATGATACTGACAATGATACTGACCATGATACTGACCATGATATACTGACATGATACTGACATGATACTGACATGATACTGACATGATACTGACCATAATACTGACATGATACTGACCATGATACTGCCATGATACTGACCATGATACTGACCATGATACTGACCATGATACACAGAAAAACACTGGGTTAAAAACAACCCAATTTGGGTTGTTTCCCAACCCAACACTGGTTAAATATTGGACCGACCCATCGCTGGGTTAATTTAACCTAACATGTTGGGTTATTCATATAACCCAATGTGTTGGGTTATTTAAAATGTATTATATTTCCTCATTATTATATATTACTATTATGTTGGTGGTTCCTTTTTTAAATTGAAATTTCATCGGAACAACTGATAGTTGTCAATTTAATTAAACAATCACATTATCACAAAGCATGGGCGAAGCGATTCGGCCTATGCTAATCTTCCCTGTTAAGTTACAATATTAACTAATTTATTGACATTACCAAAATGAGACAATACATGGAAGAATAGCATGGTCTCAGAGGCCATACCTTCAAGAGTCCTCAAAGGTTCTGCATCCAATTTCACCTCTAGGGGGAGGGAGCTCAACCCTAACCTAGCACCCTAGCACTTTAGCTTATGGTTGAAGCTCAAATACTGACAAATCAAATTCTGACATAATGTCAGTCAGCTTGCCTTGGCAGACACTTGGATATGACACTGTGTCATATCCACACAGTGTCATTGACACATTTAGCATTTTTTGCTCCTAAAAGCTTAAAATGCCACTGGAAATGCTTTACCCAGCATGCTTTGCATTGTTATGCAAAGCAATGGTGACCAACGTATTTACCCAACGTGTTGGGTAGTCCAAAATAACTCAACAAATTCTATGGAAATTACAACCCAACAGCTAATAACACCATACCCAACAGAAATAACTCAGCGAATTGGGTTATCAGAATACCCATTTGCATGAAAACAACCCAATTAAATAACCCAATAGGCTTAACCCAGCCAAAACAACCCATCATTTTTTAGCATGATACTGACTATGATACTGACCATGATACTGACATGATACAGAACTGATACTGACCATGATATTGACCATGATACTGACATGATACAGAAATGATACTGACCATGATATTGACCATGATACTGACCATGATACTGACATGATACTGACCATGATACTGACCATGATACTGACCATGATACTGACATGATACTGACCATGATACTGCCATGATACTGACCATGATACTGACATGATACTGACCATGATACTGACATGATACTGATCATGATACTGACATGATACTGACCATGATACTGACATGATACTAGGGATGGGTATCGGCTGCGATACTTTTAATGGTATCGATCGCATGACGTCGATACTATCGGGTATCGGTTCACGTAAAAACGAACGATACCTCGTTTCGATACTCTGGAACGCACCCCTGGCCGGTCGCATCTGTAACAGTTGGGCTACTGAGAGTTTAATGACTGCTTTAGTAGGCTACACTCGTTACTGTGGAAAATAGCCGACAATAGCCTATAATGTTCATTATTATGATGATTATCCAACGTCCATACTCTCCGCTCCGCCACACTGTGTGATCATCATCATCACCTCAAAAGTATCGAAAATGGTATCGAAAAGGGTATCGTATCGATTCCCAGGTATCGAAAAAGGTATCGTATCGATTCAAAGGTGAACGATACCCATCCCTACATGATACTGACCATGATATACTGACATGATACTGGCCATGATACTGGCCAGTGGCCATGATACTGACCATGATACTTACCATGATACTGACATGATACTGACCATGATACTGACTATGATACTGACCATGATACTGACATGATACAGAAATGATACTGACCATGATATTGACCATGATACTGACATGATACAGAAATGATACTGACCATGATATTGACCATGATACTGACCATGATACTGACATGATACTGACCATGATACTGACAATGATACTGACCATGATACTGACCATGATACTGACTATGATACTGACCATGATACTGACATGATACAGAAATGATACTGACCATGATATTGACCATGATACTGACATGATACAGAAATGATACTGACCATGATATTGACCATGATACTGACCATGATACTGACATGATACTGACCATGATACTGACAATGATACTGACCATGATACTGACCATGATATACTGACATGATACTGACATGATACTGACATGATACTGACATGATACTGACATGATACTGACCATGATACTGCCATGATACTGACCATGATACTGACCATGATACTGACCATGATACTGACCATGATACTGACATGATACTGACCATGATACTGACTATGATACTGACCATGATACTGACATGATACAGAACTGATACTGACCATGATATTGACCATGATACTGCCATGATACAGAAATGATACTGACCATGATATTGACCATGATACTGACCATGATACTGACATGATACTGACCATGATACTGAACATGATACTGACATGATACTGACCATGATACTGCCATGATACTGACCATGATACTGACATGATACTGACCATGATACTGACATGATACTGATCATGATACTGACATGATACTGACCATGATACTGACATGATACTAGGGATGGGTATCGGCTGCGATACTTTTAATGGTATCGATCGCATGACGTCGATACTATCGGGTATCGGTTCACGTAAAAACGAACGATACCTCGTTTCGATACTCTGGAACGCACCCCTGGCCGGTCGCATCTGTAACAGTTGGGCTACTGAGAGTTTAATGACTGCTTTAGTAGGCTACACTCGTTACTGTGGAAAATAGCCGACAATAGCCTATAATGTTCATTATTATGATGATTATCCAACGTCTATACTCTCCGCTCCGCCACACTGTGTGATCATCATCATCACCTCAAAAGTATCGAAAATGGTATCGAAAAGGGTATCGTATCGATTCCCAGGTATCGAAAAAGGTATCGTATCGATTCAAAGGTGAATGATACCCATCCCTACATGATACTGACCATGATATACTTACATGATACTGGCCATGATACTGGCCAGTGGCCATGATACTGACCATGATACTTACCATGATACTGACATGATACTGACCATGATACTGACATGATACTTACCATGATAAATGAAGCACATGCCTGAGTCCAGTCTAACAGTGCCTAATTTCTCAAGAACAGATTCCGAGCTAGCATAGCTACAGTAGAGCATTTCTTTTTATTAAATCTTTGCAGATGGGCTCCCCAGGCTAATGTCAACCTGTAGGCCACAAGGGCATTATAACTGGGCCCACAAAAAACACAAATATTTTAATTATAATAAAACATCAATATGAAATATAAGAAATGTCAAATAAAATTTTAATTAAACTGTATGTTTTACTTTAAAACCTTTTTCCTAATGCGATACCGATAAATAGCATCTATTATATTATACTACGTTGCTTCCATCGATCCAAGCCCAGGGAACAATGGATTGATTGATCATTAAAATAAAATGCATGCTACCGATCTGACCACTTAACGCCTGCCCTGGTCTCCCTCATGGGAAAGTAAAGTACCCTTCCATCACAGAGGCAGCCCTACAGTTCACAGTCCAGACACTGCTCAGCCACCGACTATGATCCGGATGAGGGCACTTTAACACCAGTGGTGGAAACTAACTACAGGTAAGTACGTTATAACTCTTGTACTGTTTGATATATGTCTACTACAATACATCTCAGAGGCAAATATTGTGCTTTTTTTTAACTCAACTACAAGTATTAGTTAACATTAGCTCAATTACAAGTTGCATTGTAGGTTTTAGATCACTATTTACAAAAATACATTAACCACTTGAAGGCCCACTTCACAACAACCAGATCTTATTTTATTGTTTGGGACACGATCAACACAACCCTGAGTAATTTTTTTGTCTTCAATCTGTGTTTTGAGATATTTTAGTATTTCAGCATGACTAGTGATGCATTTTGCATCATATGATGCATCATGCTGCAAACAACAATAAAATGCAATAAGATCTGGTTGTCCCAGAGGTGAAGTTGGCCTTTAAGCCAGATTTTATACTATAGGCTATTCGAAAATAGCCTAAATGCATTGTGAATACTTTTATTCTTGATACTTCAATTATGTTTTGATGGCAATACTTTTGCACTTTTACTCAAATTTTGAAAACAGGCCAGTGTATTTCTACATTGTGATGTTGCTACTTTTAACTAACAAATCAGAGTGCTCTTCCATCCCCTGTTTAACACAGAACGCTGCCATCTCTCTGACAGCTAGCATGGCTACCGGTCCGGCGCACACGTGCACAAGCTGCAAAGCAGGCCCGTTGCATTTGTCTAAAAGCCTGTGGCGTTTTTTCAGAGTGTCAGCAGAGACAGAGCCATTATTGAATGCAGACCTCCGTGCCCTCTGAAGTTATGCTGGCCTGTTTTTTTGGCAATAAGGTGTCTCATTTTCTAATGCACCAATAACCTCCTGCCTGCCAATACACCGGCCACGCTAAATGCCTGCGGATACTATCCTGGGGAGTTTTTTTTCTAGGTCAGGACTCTCTGTCTCTCCTCTCCGCCATAAATAATGTATCGGAGCTGCCAGGAAAAAGAAAAACTACAGAGGAAATGAATGTATTCCCATTTAGCTATCAGAATAATTACCACACAGGCCAGGGCGTCCTGTTTCATAGGAGACAAGCGGGGCACGCCACTTTCACCTGTTTTTCCCCACCAATGAAAATGTCGCGATGCGGCAGAGCTGCCAACTCTCACGCTCACACACACACGCTCGCACCCTCACTCCCTGTCACGTGAGCTTATACGCGATACTCTCACGCTCAAGTGCTCTCGCTCTCAGGCACGCACACACGCAGTCGCACACGCCTCCTATCTCTCACGCCCGGGGTCATCAAAATGTCTGTACATGCATGCAAGACTTGTCCAAATTTTAGATTTTGTTTTGATCACGAGTACAAAAAACTAGACCAGGTCACCTGGACGTGCCAGACCCGCAATGAAAACTAGTATGGCACTGAACTAACACATGAACACACAGGATTTTATAGTCTCAGCAACAAAGCGTAGTGAGCTTGTAGATCGGCTGTTTTCACTAGTATGGCACTGAACTAACACATGAACACACAGGATTGTATAGGCTGAGCAGCTGGAAATGTTTGTGAGCTTGGAGATGGGCTGAGGAATTTATAGTGTCAGCAGCTCGTCAGCCAACTCAACTCAGCTGGTCCTGTACAGGTGACGGCACTCAAGGCAATCAGCCCAGCAAGGGAAGGGAGGGGCAGATGAGCAGTCACAGGCAAACACAGGCACAGTGAGGAAAAGAGGGACACTGAGCTGAGGAAAAGAGGGACCGACAGACCGACAGACCGACCGACAGACCGACCGACAAAGCCTTATGTAGGCCGACCCCCTGGGTCTGGCAAATATACAAAACTGTGGCATCAGTCACCACCTCTTTCAGAATATGTATGACACAGATTTACTATGACACTGTGTATGGCACATTAGAAGTCCACAGGACAGGTACAGTGGTTCTTAATGTTTTATTTTCAAGGACCCATTACTCTGAGAGTGTACAAATGGAATCAAATGGACTCATTTTGTATGTCCGTAGCAAAAATAGAATTCCGACAAAAATGACCACAAGCCGTTGTTCAGACATGTCATTATGTCATTAGCCCACAAAACGATGGTTTAGTGATGAGTCATCACTTTTCACAGTTTTTTGGGTGTTTTGGGGGGCCATTTCTAGCCCTTTTTTGTGCAAAACAAATGCTTGCAATGGATTCAGAATCATGACAAACCCCTAGTTAGACCCCTCACATCCTACCTAAAGCAGATTATTTTCTGGGTATTTTCCTCCTGTATAGAAAGTCGATGGGAGCCCAACTTGATTTGGCCGCTGTGGCGACCCCGAAGGTCCTCGGCTCGGGCGCCCTAGCTAAATCATTAGAGCAAGCACTGGGCTACATCTGTGCAAAATGTGGCGCTTTTAGACTGATTTGCACGAAATGAGCATTGTCTCCCCTTAAGGCCCCGCACTACGGTGGAAAGTGTGCATCTTCAGATGAACGTCCTTCAAAGGCCCATCAGCAAGATTTGCCTGGCTGGTGCCAAGTCATAATTAATATTAGTCAGGCCTATATGCAGTATGCACCATGCATGTTTCACACCACTAACAAGTATTTACAACAAACAACATTCAAGTTATTCAGTTATTATCATGGCTGCAGGTTTTGGGCAGTTTTGTTATGAGAGCAAGCCCTTAAAATGGGGGCTGGTTTATGTAGGAGTCATTTCATATTCAGGCCTAGAATTATTGAATGCTTTAACCAGTGAAAAATAGCAGATATACAAGCTCACAGCGCGGCACCGAGTGCCGCACTGCGAGCTTGTAGATCTGCTATTTTTGAAAAAGTCGTGAAAATGTGTGCAAATCTTTGAATATGTATTTTCAAAGCGAACGTTTGTAACTCAAATTTTGCTTCTGGGGTGGTCCCTGG